>NC_058084.1:446252261-446553820 GCF_014858855.1 Bufo gargarizans
AAAACACAATTTTGGCAATCTACAACATCTTGATTAGTCAGTGTGCAATTTAAGCTAGAAATACACCCATCATTTTCTGTGGTTTGAAAAACACACTTTTTTGACAAAAAATACTATTTTAAGGCCTTGCAGTATCAGCACGCGTGAAATTGCAGGCTTATATACTGCTGTCAAATTCAGTTGTTAAACAAACACTCGTTTGGGCACAAAAAATTAAGTTGGCAGCCCTTGATGCAGATGTCATTGTGAGATACACCCTTAATACATTTGGGTTACATTCAGAGATTTTAAATACCGCCATTTGGTGCACCAATATTGAATTCAGGCCTACACTGGTTCAGGCCCTGTGAGATACCCCCTCTACATACAGGGGTTTGAATCAGACATTAGAAATACAGCCATTTGGGCAAAGAAATATTTACTTCAGGCCTACACTGGTTCAGACCATGTGAGATACCCCCTCTACATACATGGGTTTGAATCAGGGATTTGAAATACAGCCATTTGAAATACAGCCATTTTGTGCAAAGATATATTTACTTCAGGCCTACACTGGTTCAGACCATGTGAGATACCCCCTCTACATACATGGGTTTGAATCAGGGATTTGAAATACAGCCATTTTGTGCAAATATATATTTACTTCAGGCCTACACTGGTTCAGGCCCTGTGAGATACTCCCTCTACATACAGGGGTTTGATTCAGGGATTTGAAATACAGCCATTTGAAATACAGCCATTTTGGGCAAAGAAATATTGAATTCAGGCCTACACTGGTTTAGACCATGTGAGATACTCCCTCTACATACAGGGGTTTGATTCAGGGATTTGAAATACAGCCATTTTAAATACAGCCAATTTGTGCAAAGAAATATTTACTTCAGGCCTACACTGTTTCAGGCCCTGTGGGATACTCCCTCTACATACAGGGGTTTGATTCAGGGATTTGAAATACAGCCATTTGAAATACAGCCATTTTGGGCAAAGATATATTTACTTCAGGCCTACACTGGTTCAGGCCCTGTGAGATACTCCCTCTAAATACAGGGGTTTGATTCAGGCATTAGAAATACAGCCATTTGAAATACAGCCATTTTGGGCAAAGAAATATTTAATTTAGGCCTACACAGGTTCAGACCGTGTGAGATACACCCTTTACATACTGTCGTTCTATTCTACTATTAATTTAACACCCATTTAGGGCAAGATTCTAAATTTGGTCGGGCCTAATGCTGCTCTACGAATGGTGAGGCCTGAACAAGTACAGGCGATAGTAGATTGGGTTGCTGACAGTGGATCCAGTTCCTTCACATTGTCTCCCACCCAGTCTCCTGCTGAAAGACCACTGTTGGCACCTGCAGCCGAGGTCCATCAGTCTTTCACCTCACCCCCTTGCAAATCAGCCAAGCAGTCTGAGCCCCAAGTCATGCAGCAGTCTCTTCTGCTTTTTGATGACTCTGGTTAGCAGGGTTTCCCAGGGCCATCCACCTAGCCCTGCCCCAGAAGTGGAAGAGATTGAGTGCACCGATGCCCAACCACTTATTTTTCAAGAAGAGTACATGGGAGGACCATCGCAGCACGTCTCGGATGATGACGAAACACAGGTGCCAACTGCTGGGGATTTTGAAAGTGTGCAGTCTGACAAAGAAGTCAGGGGTGAAGTCTGGGTGGAATATGATGTAGAGGATGATGAGGTCCTCGTCCTCACATGGAATCAAGGTCATGCGAGTGACCTATGTAATTCGGAGGAAGAGGCGGTGGTCGCACAGAGCCACCAGCACAGCAGAAGAGGGAGCAGGGTGCAAAAGCGGAGCGGCCGTCTTCTAGACAGTATGCCTGCTGCCCACCGCAGCAAGGGACCGAGCACACCAAAGCCAGCTCCAAGGAGTTCCCTGGCGTGGCAGTTCTTCAGACAATGTGCTGACGACAAGACACGAGTGGTTTGCACGCTGTGCAATCAGAGCCTGAAGCGAGGCATAAACGTTCTCAACCTGAGCACAACCTGCATGACCAGGCATTTAAGTGCAAAGCATGAGCTGCAGTGGAGTAGACACCTCAAAAACCAAGAAAGGTCTCTGGCTCCTCCTGCTTCCTCTTCTGCTGCAGTCGCGGCCTCTTCATCCACCTCTGGAGTGACAGTGCCACCTGCCACCCCGCAAACAGAGGATCTGCCAGCAACACCAACACCTGGGTCACCAAGAATATCCACAATGTCCAACGGAAGCGTTCAGCTCTCTATATCCCAAATGCTGGAGAGGAAGAGGAAGTACCCCCTGTCACGGATGATCCGCGAGAATATTGAACTGTCCTCCCAATATTATCAATATTACTCTGCCTTATTAAACAGTAATTATTTCCCTAGGCCCCAGAACCTACAAATTGATTATTCAGAGTGTCTCCTTCTGTCCTTCTGTGTACCCAGAGAACGACATAGTCCTTTTGTTCAAGTCAGTCAATAGATGCCCAGCAGATAACGCAATTACAGCTGGCTTCCTCAGGTTGACAAAAGAACTTCCCTGTCTGAAGAGATATCACAGCTAGGTGTGAAGACGGCACCTGGGGGGGGAGACATTTGGTGTCGCTGCTATAAGGGTCTGTAAGCTGGCTTGCTGCAGACAGTCCGGCACCAAGGTTTCCCAGACTGCAACATGAATCTGAGATATGATTTTTACCTTTTTAAGAGAGCCCATGCATCTTACGGACGTAAAAATTACATCATCGTGTCACTCAGAATTCACTGGTCGTTTACATAGGACAAACATAACTCTAAGATGTACCCAGATAAAGTTATGGTGTTACCCCATCATAGAACCAGTTATAATAGTAATATTTGGTATCCCTGAACTCCATATTTTGTGGGGAATGTGAATATGTGCTTGTTATTTGTGTACAGCGGAGACATCCCGCGATATGGCACATGACATATTTCAGAACTGACATTCACCTCAGGAATACAGCCTGCCCAGCAGGCGGACTCTCAATTCCCCGCCTTGATTCTAGGACCCTTTATAACACAGACCTAGCATCTGCTAAAGGAGTTCTCCACTTTTAACAACACCTAAAGAGGGCCTCAGCCAGAGAACCTGTGGGCTGTAGGCATATTACACTGGACAAAGGCTTCTTGGACTTTACCCCTGCAACGGACTATTTCACCAACAGACATCTTTTCTGCGGAAACTAAGTATTTTCTTTCTTTTCTCCCTTTTGTTTATTGGACTATACTCTCCTTGATTATTGTGTTAATAATTACTGTGCATCGTGATAATTTGTATTGTATATAGAGATATAATAAATGACCTCCAAGTCATTTCTCTAGCCATATGCCTGTTTTCAAACACTGCAAAAACTTACCCTAGCCTCTCCGAAGAGAAAGCTACTCGGCTGTGTTATCTAGATAGTGGGTTCCTCGCTCCCATAAATTGTGAGGTGGTGGCAGTTAAACTAACCTGTGTGTAGTTACGGTTGCAGTTCATCGCACGCTTACTTGCGGTCGGTCGGAGGTCCACTCCCTGCGCTTTCAGCCTATCGACTGTATGGACTCAAGTTAGACTGTCGGTGTGCTGAAAGTGACTGGGAGGCCTGTTTGCGGATTGACCACTAGGGGCGCTGTGACGGTTTTGTGACGTATTGTGGCCGCGGCGGTCGCAGTTCGTCACACCCCCCTACCCACCCACGATCCCTAGCCCTGAATGCCAGCATTTCTAAATTACTTGCCTTTGAAATGCTGTCATTCCGTCTGGTGGAGATGGATAGTTTTAAAGGCCTTATGGCTTCGTGCCCATCCGCCACTACTTTTCAAGGCGAGCCATCCCTTCCCTTCACAACCAAGTAGGGGACAAAATCATGTGTGCACTGCGCAACGCCATCTGTGGGAAGGTACACCTGACTACGTATACGTGGACCAGTAAGCACGGCCAGGGCCGTTATATCTCCATAACAGCACACTGGGTAAATGCAGTGGCGGCTGGGCCTGAGGCGGATAGCAGTTTGGCGCATGTCCTTCCACCACCGATTGCAGGGCGCTTCAGTTTGCCTCCTGTTGATTCCTCCTCCTACTCTGCTTCCTCATCCTCTACCAGCTCCTCATCCAGTCAGCGTAACACCTTCACCATCAACTTCAGCACAGCCAGGGGTAAACGACAGCAGGCAGTTTTAAAACAACCAGCACCACCAGCTGATATGGAACCTCTTAGCAGGAGGCAGAATTTCACCAACATGGTGGAGCAGTATGTGTGCACATGCCTACACGTACTGAATGACGGGTCTGCCCCCTTCAACTTCTGGGTCTCCAAATTGGGCACATGGCCTGAGCTTGCCCTTTATGCCTTGGAGATGCTGGCCTGCCCTGCAGCCAATGTATTATCTGAACGTGTTTTTAGCACGGCAGGGAGCGTCATCACAGACAAGCGCAGCCGCCTGTCCACAGCCAATGTGGACAAGCTCACGTTCATTAAAATTAACCAGGCATGGATCCCTCAGGACTTGTCCGTACCTTGTGAAGAATAGACATGTATACCGACACTAAGCAGCCATTGTTATACTGCAGCGCAATTGCTCATGTTTGTATTTTGGATATTTCACACTCTTTTGGAGTGCACCTTAATTTTAAAAAATTTAATTAAAACCAAAAACCTGTGTTGGCTATCTCATCCTCCTCCACCGCCGCTTCCACCTACTCTGCTACGTCCACCGCCTCCTCAAACTCCTACTCCATATGGAACTCCACCTCATAAATCCATTTTTTTTGTACGTGTTTTATTTTATATCATTTCACTACTTTGTCATTTACATTTTTGGGTGAAATTCACCAATTTTTGGGTGTATAGTACCACTGCTATACCTAGTAGACCGGTAAAAAAAATAAAAAATTGTCAGTTACACTTTATGGTGAAATTAACAAATTTTGGGGTGTATAGTACCACTGCTATACCTAGTAGACAGGTTAAACAAAAATAAAATTGTCATTTACTTTTTCGGGTTAAATTAACCAATTTTTGGGTGTATAGTACCAATGCTATACCTAGTAGGCCGGTTAAAAAATAAATAAATTGTCATTTACATTTTAGGGTGAAATTCACCAATTTCACTGCTATACCTAGTGGAATGGTAAAAAAAAATAAAAAAATAAAAAAATGTCAGTTACATTTTCTGGCAAAATAAACAAATTTTGGGGTGTATAGTACCACTGCTATACCTAGGTTAAAAAAATAATAATTGTCAGTTATATATTCTGGTGAAATTCACCAATTTTTGGGTGTGATGTACCACTCCTATACCCAGTAGACCGGGAAAAAATTAAATAATTGTCAGTTATATATTCTGGTAAAATTCACCAATTTTTGGGTGTAATATACCCCTCCTCTACCTAGTTGACAGCTTAATAAATTTCAATAATTTTTCTGTAAATATTCTGTATAATGTCTTGGGTTGACATTATACAATTTTAGACGTGAATAAACACCTGCTATGCATAGGTGACAGGTAATAAAATGTAATAAATTATTTATTAATAATGCACACCACATCCTTACATTCAATGCTTAAACTTTGAAAAGTTTTCACACTTTTGTGCTTTAATAATTTCTCCCATATTTCAACTCTAATTATAAATTTTAAAAAATGAATCCTCCCTTGGATGTGGTCTATCTTTCTCACGCTACCTCTCTGGCCTGGAACCCTGATTCCCCACCACCCGTGATCACCATGGTAGGCGCATAAAAGAACATCGAAAGTTGATAGAGCAGATATCAAATTGGATCGTGAACATCACGGGGACGTGCGACATGGTGGGGCAGAAAGTGTGCACACGCCTACACGAACTGACTCACAGGGGTCAGCCCCTGCAACTTCTGGGTCTCCAAATTGGGCACATGGCCTGAGCTTGCCCTTTACCCCTTGGAGGTGCTGGCCTGCCCTGCAGCCAGTGTATTGTCTGAACGTGTGTTTAGCATGACTGGAGGGGGTTATCACAGGTTATATTTCCCAATGTTTTGGGGTGTACCCTAATTTTAAAAATAAAATTTAAACCCAAAAACCAGTGTAGGCTACCTCCTCCTCCACCGCCGCTTCCACCTACACCGCCACATCCACCGCCTCCTCAACCTCCTACTCCATATTATTTTTACGTATTTTATGTTATTTAAAGTCCTTTCCCTATTCACATTTGTTTGCAGAGCACTTGCCATGCTCTTAACCACATTTTGACGCCATTTGCAGCCCTCTAGCCCTTTCCATGACATTTTTAAAGCCAGCATAACTCCAACACACACCATGGCTGGAGTACCACTGACTTCTGGCCTCTAGCCACAGGTAAGATGAAGCACCTAGTGACCACACCCAACAAAGTGGTTAACCCCTCCAGCACCAGTCAGAGGAGGAAACAACTGAAAGGGGAAGTGCACACACCAGCATAAAAAGCTACACGTTGCCGCAGGCAACAACATGCAAGGCAACCATGTCACGGCACACACCACAAAGGCCGTGACACTGCCCCCGCATGCTGAAACAGCAACATGTTGCCACAGGCAACAGCAAGCGTGGCATAAGTGTCACAGCGCACACCAGTGGCCGTGACACCTGGAGGCACTGGTCTGACTTCGAGAGCGTTGTCCTGCGCCGCCCTGCAAACTGGGACATGAAGCTAGGTATCGTTGGATGATTGTTTTTCCTGTGCTCTGGCAGCAGGCACAGTTTAAACATGCCCAGGCCACGGCATCTGCGTGCACCATCAGCATCACGGCCACTTCCCTGTCCCTTACTGCTCGCCTTCTTCATATTAAATGTTATATATGCTTGAAAGTATGTCACAAGTACAGTAGCATAGGATTTGTAAGTGTATGCGCAAAAAAATTAAAAAAGCTATTTGGGATGTGGAAACGTCACACAGAAGATATACCGCAGATAATGTCGCTGATGTCAGCAGCGGCTAATAAAAAATTACAGGGAATGTCATAGGTATTTGGGATGTGGAAACGTTACACAGGAGATATACCGCAGATAATGTCGCTGATGTCACCAGCGGCTAATATTAAATTACAGGGAATATCACAGGTATTTGGGATGTGGAAACTTTACAAAGGAGAAATATCGCAGATAATGTCGCTGATGTCACCAGCGGATAATAAAACATTGCAATGAATGTCACAGGTAGAGTTGAGCGAACACCTGGATGTTCGGGTTCGAGAAGTTCGGCTGAACTTCCCGGAAATGTTCGGGTTCGGCATCCGAACCCGATCCGAACTTCGTCCCGAATCCGAACCCCATTGAAGTCAATGGGGACCCAAACTTTTCGGTACTAAAAAGGCTGTAAAACAGCCCAGGAAAGGGCTAGAGGGCTGCAAAAGGCAGCAACATGTAGGTAAATCCCCTGCAAACAAATGTGGATAGGGAAATGAATTAAAATAAAAATTAAATAAATAAAAATTAACCAAAATCATTTGGAGAGAGGTCCCATAGCAGAGAATCTGGCTTCACATCACCCACCACTGGAACAGTCCATTCTCAGATATTTAGGCCCCGGCACCCAGGCAGAGGAGAGAGGTCCCGTAACAGAGAATCTGTCTTCATGTCAGCAGAGAATCAGTCTGCATGTCATAGCAGAGAATCAGGCTTCACGTCAGCCACCACTGCAACAGTCCATTGTCATAAATTTAGGCCAAGCACCCAGGCAGAGGAGAGAGGTCCCGTAACAGATAATCTGGCTTCATGTCAGCAGAGAATCAGTCTTCATATCATAGCAGAGAATCAGGCTTCACGTCAGCCACCAATGCAACAGTCCATTGTCAGATATATAGGCCCAGCACCCAGGCAGAGGAGAGAGGTCCCGTAACAGACAATCAGGCTTCACGTCAGCCACCAGTGCAACAGTCCATTGGCATATATTTAGGCCCAGCACCCAGGCAGAGGAGAGAGGTCCCGTAACAGAGAATCTGGCTTCATGTCAGCAGAGAATCAGTCTGCATGTCATAGCAGAGAATCAGGCTTCACGTCAGCCACCACTGCAACAGTCCATTTTCATAAATTTAGGCCAAGCACCCAGGCAGAGGAGAGAGGTCCCGTAACAGACAATCTGGCTTCATGTTAGCAGAGAATCAGTCTTCATATCATAGCAGAGAATCAGGCTTCACGTGACCCACCACTGTAAGAGTCAATTTTCATAAATTTAGGCCCAGCACCCAGGCAGAGGAGAAAGGTCCCGTAACAGACAATCTGGCTTCATGTCAGCAGAGAATCAGTCTTCATATCATAGCAGAGAATCAGGCTTCACGTCACCCACCACTGTAAGAGTCAATTTTCATAAATTTAGGCCCAGCACCCAGGCAGAGGAGAGAGGTCCCGTAACAGACAATCTGGCTTCATGTCAGCAGAGAATCAGTCTTCATATCATAGGAGAGAATCAGGCTTCACGTCAGCCACCAATGCAACAGTCCATTGTCAGATATTTAGGCCCAGCACCCAGGCAGAGGAGAGAGGTCCCATAACAGACAATCAGGCTTCACGTCAGCCACCAGTGCAACAGTCCATTGGCATATATTTAGGCCCAGCACCCAGGCAGAGGAGAGAGGTCCCGTAACAGACAATCTGGCTTCATGTCAGCAGAGAATCAGTCTTCATATCATAGCAGAGAATCAGGCTTCACGTCAGCCACCAATGCAACAGTCCATTGTCATATATTTAGGCCCAGCACCCAGGCAGAGGAGAGAGGTCCCGTAACAGACAATCAGGCTTCACGTCAGCCACCAGTGCAACAGTTCATTGGCATATATTTAGGCCCAGCACCCAGGCAGAGGAGAGAGGTCCCGTAACAGAGAATCTGGCTTCATGTCAGCAGAGAATCAGTCTGCATGTCAGCAGAGAATCAGTCTTCATATCATAGCAGAGAATCAGGCTTCACGTCAGCCAACATTGGAACAGTCCATTGGCATATATTTAGGCCCCGGCACCCAGACAGAGGAGAGGTTCATTCAAATTTGGGTAGCCTCGCAATATAATGGTAAAATGAAAATAAAAATAGGATTGAATGAGGAAGTGCCCTGGAGTACAATAATATATGGTTAAGGGGAGGTAGTTAATGTCTAATCTGGACAAGGGACGGACAGGTCCTATGGGATCCATGCCTGGTTCATTTTTATGAACGTCAGCTTGTCCACATTGGCTGTAGACAGGCGGCTGCGTTTGTCTGTAATGACACCCCCTGCCGTGCTGAATACACGTTCAGACAAAACGCTGGCCGCCGGGCAGGCCAGCACCTCCAAGGCATAAAAGGCTAGCTCTGGCCACGTGGACAATTTAGAGACCCAGTAGTTGAATGGGGCCGAACCATCAGTCAGTACGTGGAGGGGTGTGCACACGTACTGTTCCACCATGTTAGTGAAATGTTGCCTCCTGCTAACACGTTGCGTATCACACGTTAAAATGTGGGCAACTCTGCTGTCGTTGCGCAGGCACTGCAGCATGTAGTCGCTCATGTGTGCCAGGCTGCCCAGGGGTAAGGACAAGCTGTCCTCTGTGGGAGGCGTATCGTCATCGTCCTGCCTTTCCCCCCAGCCACGCACCAGTGATGGACCCGAGCTGCGTTGGGTGCCACCCCGCTGTGACCATGCTTCATCCTCATCCTCCTCCACCTCCTCCTCATCCTCGTCCTCGTCCTCCTCGTCCTCCAGTAGTGGGCCCTGGCTGGCCACATTTGTACCTGGCCTCTGCTGTTGCCAAAAACCTCCCTCTGAGTCACTTCGAAGAGACTGGCCTGAAAGTGCTAAAAATGACCCCTCTTCCTCCTCCTCCTCCTCCTCCTCCTCCTCCTGGGCCACCTCCTCTTCCATCATCGCCCTAAGTGTTTTCTCAAGGAGACATAGAAGTGGTATTGTAACGCTGATAACGGCGTCATCGCCACTGGCCATGTTGGTGGAGTACTCGAAACAGCGCAACAGGGCACACAGGTCTCGCATGGAGGCCCAGTCATTGGTGGCGAAGTGGTGCTGTTCTGTAGTGCGACTGACCCGTGCGTGCTGCAGCTGAAACTCCACTATGGCCTGCTGCTGCTCGCACAGTCTGTCCAGCATGTGCAAGGTGGAGTTCCACCTGGTGGGCATGTCGCATATGAGGCGGTGAGCGGGAAGGCCGAAGTTACACTGTAGCGCAGACAGGCGAGCAGCAGCAGGATGTGAACGCCGGAAGCGCGAACAGACGGCCCGCACTTTATGCAGCAGCTCTGACATGTCGGGGTAGTTGTGAATGAACTTCTGCACCACCAAATTCAGCACATGCGCCAAGCAAGGGATGTGCGTCAAACCGGCTAGTCCCAGAGCTGCAACGAGATTTCGCTTATTATCACACACCACCAGGCCGAGCTTGAGGCTCACCGGCAGCAACCACTCGTCGGTCTGTTGTTCTATACCCTGCCACAACTCCTGTGCGGTGTGGGGCCTGTCCCCCAAACATATGAGTTTCAGAATGGCCTGCTGACGTTTACCCCGGGCTGTGCTGAAGTTGGTGGTGAAGGTGTGTGGCTGACTAGATGAGCAGGTGGAAGAAGAGGAGGAGCAAGCCGAGTAGGAGGAGGTGGCAACAGGAGGCAAAGAATGTTGCCCTGTGATCCTTGGCAGCAGAAGGACGTGCGCCAAACAGCTCTCCGCCTGGGGCCCAGCTGCCACTACATTTACCCAGTGTGCAGTTAGGGAGATATAGCGTCCCTGGCCGTGTTTACTGGTCCACGTATCTGTGGTTAGGTGGACCTTGCCACAGATGGCGTTGCGCAGTGCACACTTGATTTTATCGGATACTTGGCTGTGCAGGGAAGGCACGGCTCTCCTGGAGAAGTAGTGCCGGCTGGGAACTACATACTGTGGGACAGCAAGCGACATGAGCTGTTTGAAGCTGTCTGTGTCCACCAGCCTAAATGACAGCATTTCATAGGCCAGTAGTTTAGAAATGCTGGCATTCAGAGCCAGGGATCGAGGGTGGCTAGGTGGGAATTTACGCTTTCTCTCAAATGTTTGTGAGATGGAGAGCTGAACGCTGCCGTGTGACATGGTTGAGATTCTTGGTGACGGAGGTGGTGGTGGTGTTGGTGGTACATCCCCTGTTTGCTGGGCGGCAGGTGCCAACGTTCCTCCTGAGGCGGAGGAAGAGGCCGAGGCGGCAGCGGCAGAAGAGGCCGAGGCGGCAGCAGCAGAAGAGGCCGAGGCGGCAGCAGCAGAAGAGGTAGCAGGGGGAGCCTGAGTGACTTCCTTGGTTTTAAGGTGTTTACTCCACTGCAGTTCATGCTTTGCATGCAGGTGCCTGGTCATGCAGGTTGTGCTAAGGTTCAGAACGTTAATGCCTCGCTTCAGGCTCTGATGGCACAGCGTGCAAACCACTCGGGTCTTGTCGTCAGCACATTGTTTGAAGAAGTGCCATGCCAGGGAACTCCTTGAAGCTGCCTTTGGGGTGCTCGGTCCAAGATGGCGGCAGTCAGAAGCAGGCGGAGTCTCTTGGCGGCGGGTGTTCTGCTTTTGCCCACTGCTCCCTCTTTTGCTACGCTGTTGGCTCGGTCTCACCACTGCCTCTTCCTCCGAACTGTGAAAGTCAGTGGCACGACCTTCATTCCATGTGGGGTCTAGGACCTCATCGTCCCCTGCATCGTCTTCCACCCAGTCTTGATCCCTGACCTCCTGTTCAGTCTGCACACTGCAGAAAGACGCAGCAGTTGGCACCTGTGTTTCGTCATCATCAGAGACAAGCTGAGGTGGTATTCCCATGTCCTCATCATCAGGAAACATAAGTGGTTGTGCGTCAGTGCATTCTATGTCTTTCACCGCTGGGGAAGGGCTAGGTGGATGCCCTTGGGAAACCCTGCCAGCGGAGTCTTCAAACAGCATAAGAGACTGCTGCATAACTTGAGGCTGAGACAGTTTCCCTGGTATGCATGGGGGTGATGTGACAGACTGATGGGGTTGGTTTTCAGGCGCCATCTGTGCGCTTTCTGCAGAAGACTGGGTGGGAGATAATGTGAACGTGCTGGATCCACTGTCGGCCACCCAATTGACTAATGCCTGTACCTGCTCAGGCCTTACCATCCTTAGAACGGCATTGGGCCCCACCATATATCGCTGTAAATTCTGGCGGCTACTGGGACCTGAGGTAGTTGGTACACTAGGACGTGTGGATGTGGCAGAACGGCCACGTCCTCTCCCAGCACCAGAGGGTCCACTAACACCACCACTACCATGTCCACGTCCGCGTCCCTTACTAGATGTTTTCCTCATTGTTATCGTTCACCACAACAACAAAAATATTATTTAGCCCAATGCATTGTATTCAAATTCAGCTGAATATAAATTTGAGGCCTAGTATTTAGGCGCTGGGTGACCGGTATAGATTTACTGACAGAATTAGACTTGGAAATGCACAGTAGCGTTTGTGTGAAGTTATTCTGAATGACCCTATGTGCACCTTGAATATTATATACCCTTTTAGGGATAGATTTCAAATAGCTCTGATACAGCAGAAACCACTAAATTATGAAATTGCTAAATTGGGAATTGTATTTCAACCCAGAACAAAAAATGTGCTTTGACGGACACTAAATAACTTGCCCAGCCAGAACAGTACAGCGGTAACGACAGATTTAGCGGGATATAAATTTGAGGCCTAGTATTTAGGCGCTGGGTGACTGGTATGGATTTACTGACAGAATTAGACTTGGAAATGCACAGTAGCGTGTGTGTGAAGTTATTCTGAATGACCCTATGTGCACATTGAATATTATATACCCTTTTAGGGATAGATTTCAAATAGCTCTGATACAGCAGAAACCACTAAATTATGAAATTGCTAAATTGGGAATTGTATTTCAACCCAGAACAAAAAATGTGCTTTGACGGACACTAAATAACTTGCCCAGCCTGAACAGTACAGCAGTAACGACAGATTTAGCGGGATATAAATTTGAGGCCTAGTATTTAGGCGCTGGGTGACCGGTATAGATTTACTGACAGAATTAGACTGGGATATGGCCAAAAAATAACCACACTATTGCTGGTTAAATGCACTTGGTGTGACAGCTTGACCAACCACACTACTGAGGGTTAAATGCACTTGGTGACAGGCGCAGCTTGCCCCTGATGTAGTATATGGCCAAAAAATGAACAGACTATTGCTGGTTAAATGCACTTGGTGTGACAGCTTGACCAACCACACTACTGAGGGTTAAATGCACTTGGTGACGGGCGCAGCTTGCCCCTGATGTAGTATATGGCCAAAAAATAAACAGACTATTGCTCGTTAAATGCACTTGGTGTGACAGCTTCACCCTGATGTAGGCTTTAGCCAAAAAACAACCACACCATTGAGGGTTAAATGCACTTGGTGACAGGCGCAGCTTGCCCCTGATGTAGTATATGGCCAAAAAATAAACAGACTATTGCTGGTTAAATGCACTTGGTGTGACAGCTTCACCCTGATGTAGGCTTTAGCCAAAAAACAACCACACCATTGAGGGTTAAATGCACTTGGTCGCAGCTTGTGCTGGCGCACCACAAGACACAAAATGGCCGCCGATCACCCCAGAAAAAAGTGACTGACAAACGGTCTGGGCAGCCTAAAAACAGTGAGCAATTGAGTATCAGCAGCTCAATGACCCACAGCTGCAGATCGATCAATAATCAAGTCCTTTGGAGGAGTTAATCTGCCTAATCTCGCCCTACTGTCGCAGCCGCAACCTCTCCCTACGCTAATCAGAGCAGAGTGATGGGCGGCGCTATGAGACTCCAGCTTAAATAGAGGCTGGGTCACATGGTGCTCTGGCCAATCACAGCCATGCCAATAGTAGGCATGGCTTTGACGGCCTCTTGGGGCAAGTAGTATGACGCTTGTTGATTGGCTGCTTTGCAGCCTTTCAAAAAGCGCCAAGAAAGCGTTAAAAAGCGCCAAGAAAGCGACGAACACCGAACCCGAACCCGGACTTTTACGAAAATGTCCGGGTTCGGGTCCGTGTCACGGACACCCCAAAATTCGGTACGAACCCGAACTATACAGTTCGAGTTCGCTCATCCCTAGTCACAGGTATTTGGGATGTGGAAGCATTACACAGGAGAAATACCGCTGATAATGATGCTGATGTCAGCAGCGGCTAATATAAAATTGCAGGGAATGTCATAGGTATTTGGGATGTGGAAACGTTACACAGGAGAAATACCGCAGATAATGTCACTGTCCGCAGTGGACACCGTCTATGGAAAAAGTACACTGGATGTCACAGATATTTTTGGGATGCGCACACGTTACACAGGAGATGTATATATATATATATATATCTACACACACTCACTGCTCTTTATCATTATTCCTTGTCATCCTGATCTGTTTCTTAGGTCCTGTCCTAGCCACAATCATCATCACCATTCCACAACTTTTCCCAGACTGTGATATGTCATGAGCTCCTTGCTCCCCTTATTATTCCTATCTCTATAATTGCTCCTAGTTCCCAGCGGAACACTACTAAAGAGTTAATTTCATGCTAAAGAGTTAATTGTTGAGATTTATTGCCTAAGCACTCAAATTGTACAGTTTTCTCTTTGTACTTGTGCACTGTGAATCCCTATTGGTTATGTATGGGCAGAATATAGTTAAAACGGACAGTCAGTGCTGTTGCCAGGGTGATGGGCTAGACCCAACCTCCTGTTTAGAGCGTCTTTGCCAAGCATGCTTACAGTGAGGATGTGTATGTGTGAGCTCTTAAAAACTAGGCCTAGTCCAAGAAAAGTTCATCCCCGAACTGAAAGACTAAGGCCTCATGCACACGGCCATTCTGTGCATTGGGGACCACAAGGTAAAGCTCATTTATGGCAAAGAACTTACTGCTTGTGGTCTGTGTATATTGCTTTAGTGCCCGCCACACTTTGAAGATACACTGGCTATCCAATCTAAGTTCTGCAACCCGCAGACTGGGCATTGAATAAGGTGTTAACGAGAATGGAATTGCATGCCATTGGGTATTTGTCAAGCTTGCAAAGTGTATTTAGAAAGAGACTGAAGAAGGATTACCACCCTCAATGTGCCTATATGCAACTATTGGGAAAGGCCTACTGTAACGTCAAAACTATGCCTGTTGCTGCTATACAGTCAGGTCGATAAATATTGGGACATTGACACAATTCTAACATTCTTGGCTCTATACACCACCACAATGGATTTGAAATTAAACAAACAAGATGTGCTTTAACGGCAGACTGTCAGCTTTAATTTGAGGGAATTTACCATCAAATCAGGTTTACGGTGGAGGAATTACAACAGTTTGCATATCTGCCTCCCACTTGTTAAGGAACCAAAAGTAATGGGACAGAATAATAATCATAAATCAAACTTTTAACACTTTTTAATACTTGGTTGAAATTCCTTTGCAGTCAATCACAGCCTGAAGTCTGGAACGCATAGACATCACCAGACACTGGGTTTCATCCCTGGTGATGCTCTGCCAGGCCTCTACTGCAACTGTCTTCAGTTCCTGCTTGTTCTTGGGGCATTTTACCTTCAGTTTTGTCTTCAGCAAGTGAAATGCATGCTCAATCGGATTCAGGCCAGGTGCTTGACTTCGCCATTGCATAACATTCCACTTCTTTACCTTAAAAAACTCTTTGGTTGCTTTTGCAGTATGTTTTAGGTCATTGTCCATCTGCACTATGAAGCGCCGTCCAATGAGTTCTGAAGCATTTGGCTGAATATGAGCAGATAATATTGCCAGAAACACTTCAGTAATTAATCCTGCTGCTTTTATCAGCAGTCACATCATCAATAAATACAAGAGAACCAGTTCTATTGGCAGCCATACATGCCCATGACACTACCACCACCATGCTTCACTGATGAGGTGGTATGCTTAGGATCATGAGCAGTTCCTTTCCTTCTCCATACTCTTCTCTTCCCATCACTCTGGTACAAGTTGATCTTGGTCTCATCTGTCCATAGGATGTTGTTCCAGAACTGTTAAGGCTTTTTTAGATGTCATTTGGCAAACTCTAATCTGGCCTTCCTGTTTTTGACGCTCACAAATGGTTTACATCTTGTGGTGAACCCTCTGTATTCACTCTGGTGAAGTCTTCACTTGATTGTTGACTTTGACACACATACACCTACCTCCTGGAGAGTGTTCGTGATCTGGCCAACTGGGGAAAGAATTCTTCGGTCATCTACCACAGTTGTTTTCCGTGGTCTTCTGGGTCTTTTGGTGTTGCTGAGCTCACCGATGCGTTCCTTCTTTTTAAGCATGTTCCAAGCAGTTGTTTTGGCCACGCCTAATGTTTTTGCTATCTCTCTGATGGGTTTGTTGTGTTTTTTCAGCCTTATGATGGCTTGCTTCACCGATAGTGACAGCTCTTTGGCTCTCATCTTGAGAGTTGACAGCAACAGATTCCAAATGCAAATAGCGCACTTGGAATGAACTCTGGACCTTTTATCTGCTCACTGTAATTGGGATAATGAGGGAATAACACACACCTGGCCATGGAACAGCTGAGAAGCCAATTGTTTCATTACTTTTGGCTCCTTAACAAGTGGGAGGCAGATATGCAAAGTGTTGTAATTCCTACAAAGTTCACATGATTTGGATGTAAATACCCTCAAATTAAAGCTGACAGTCTGCAGGTAAAGCACATCTTGTTTGTTTAATTTCAAATCCATTGTGGTGGTGTATAGAGCCAAAATTTTTAGAATTGTGTCGATGCCCCAATACTTATGGACCTGACTGTATGTACTGAAACTTCCATCATCTATTCAGTAAAGAGAGACATTATTGTAACCAAAAGGGCTTGGCCATTGACTCCATTTACCAGACATAATTGCTTTTTCTTTAATAACGCGGCACTGAGCCTATGCTGATTATTCTGACCACAAAGCCTAGAAAAACATTCCCAAATCAGAGAGTCAATCCACTAAAAAGTGCACTGTATTTACAGATGAGGGAAGTTCTCAAACCTTCGATTCGGCTGCTCCGCCAAATTTCTTTGCAAGCAGATGGTGCAATGATGGGGAACGTTGATGGTGTTGCCCCGATTATTGAACCCCTCAGATGCCGTATTCATTGCTGATCGCGGCATCTGAGATCAAGATTGAGGGCTGTCAGGGAGTAATCTGTTTAATAACAAAAAAAAAAATACTCACCTTATCCATTTTATCACGAAGAGTGCTCCGTGGCCATCTTGAATAAAGATCCAGCACGAAATTTTGCGCAGTGCATGATGACGTCATCACGCTGGCCGGCATTGTGACGTCTTACGTCACTGTGCTAGAGATTTTGCGCGGCATCTTCAATCAAGGTGGTCGCGGCAGACTCTTTGCACGCAAATGGATGAGGTGAGTATGAATTTTTTTTACCGACATTTTAGGGAAAATTGATTCATTACCACGAAGCACAAGGAAATTTGGCTTTTTGGTGAATCACATTTCCCTAAAATTCTGATCGAAGTACACTTCATGAACTTCGATTCGCTCAACACTAACTGTATTGTTGCTTGTTGCTGTGACACAGGAGAATATGTGCCATATGGGTGGCACTATTAGATATATGCAAGAAAATGAGTGACGAAATAAACTGCCACTTAGACACAGGCTGAAATAAAACTGCAGTATATGAATGTTTGATGCAGAAAAATGCTCCAATGTTTGGTGGCATAATACACTATTAGATAATATGAAAATATTGAGTAATGTGACATCACGTCATTCACGTCAGTATCAGCACCAAGGTTGATATATTATTGTAGAGGATTTGTGAATGTGAATGATGTGATGAAGATTGGGGTGATTCAGATTCAACCCTTCGCTACCAGTCATGGCTGGCGGGTTTCTGCTGTTTCAAATAGCAGAGACCCGCGGCCGGCAATAATGGGGATCATGGCATCTAAAGGGTGAAAAACCTGGAAGCTCTGGCTTCCGGGCTTCTTATCGTCATCCTCTGCGACCAATGAGGATGCCGGTAATTGATATAAATGTGCTAGGTCTCACTAAAGAGACCCAGGGCATTTAAACTGCAATTTTTATTTTGGTCAGCAGGTGGCAGGCCAACATAAGAAATTAGCAATTCTGACCATTAAATGGTTGTAAAAAATCCTTGAATATTCTGAATAAAAAAAATTGGATTTTGTAGGCTCAAACATGAGCTTCAAAATAATAACAAAAAAGTAAAAAGTTTAAAATTATATAAATAAAAAATATTAAAGTTTAACCACCTCCGGACCGCCTAACGCACGGATGCGGCCGGAAGGTGGTTGATTCATTCCTCCTGGACACATCCGTGCGTCATCTCGCGAGACGCAAGATTTCGGTCACAGCCGGCCTGCGCATGCGCATCGCGGGCCGGCAAAAGTTAAAGGAGTATTTCGTCAGCAACCTGCCAGCCAATGATCGCGGCTGGCAGGTTGCTGATTTTTAAAAAATCCAATCAGAAGCCACATAGCAGATCATATTAGTAAATATGATCTGTTATATGGCTGCCCTGCTCCTCTGCTGGTCCTTTTCGTCGGTTGGATCCAGCAGAGGAGCAGGCTTCACAGTGAGTACACCAAACACTACACTTTAGCCCCAGATCAACCACCTGCACCCCAATTAACCCTTTGATCACCCCTTTGTTCGCCCCTGTCAATCACTAGTGAAAGGAAAAAAGTGATCAGTGCAAACTGTCACTTTTTTTTTCACTGGTATTGACTGTTAGGTTTTAGGATAGTTTAGGCCCCTTGGTTAGGTAGTTAGCGATCAGTTAGCGCCCAGCCCACCGCACCGCAGTCCGTTATTCGCTGATTAGCGTATCGCTAATCAGCATTGGTACTTTTATAGTATCTGTAAGTGATCAGAACTGATCACAGTCAGATCTATAATAGTATTAGAGTCACTTTAGTTCGCCCTCCACCCAAAACGCAGTGTTTGCCCGATCAGGCCTGATCGGTTGCCCACACGTGCGTTCGCCCACGCCCGCCCTACCGCAGTGACAAAAAATATATATTTTTTGATCACTGCACATTCACTTTACACGCGCTGCGGCGATAAAAAAATCAGTTTTGATATTTTTTATCAACCGCAGCGGCCTCCGGTACTTCGCTAGCCTCCCATTTGTAAGACAGGCTTGCTTTTTTTTCTTGGGTAGTCTCAGGGAATACCCCTAAATTTAGTTGCCCACATGTCTAACAGGGGGTATTCTTCTGAAGAGGCCTACAGGCTTCTGACCCAGTCGGATGAGGAGTGGGAACCCTCATCTGATGAATCTAGCGGGTCAGAATATGAACCTGTAGAAAGCAGTGGCTCTCTGACCCAAAGTTCGGACGAGGAGGCTGAGGTCCCTGATAGCACCAGGCGTACCCGGCCCCGTGTCGCTAGACCGCAGGTTGCGCAGGATCCGCTTCAAGAGCAGCATTGTGGGGCTGGTGCTGTCGGACTACGTGGTGAGGCATACACCAGCAGCGCAGCCCTTCCTGGACCTAGTACCAGCACTGCCGTAGAACATGGTGAAGTAGCGAGCACCAGAAGGGCAGTTGAAGCTGGTACGGTGGCACGTGCAGTAGTTACCCCGTCGCAGCCACCGCAAAGACGTGCCCGTAGAGCCCCTAGAATCCCTGAGGTGCTGGCAAACCCTGATTGGCAGTCCCCAACTTCAGCCGCACCTGTAGTTCCCCCTTTCACCGCCCAGTCTGGAGTTCGGGTTGAGACAGCTCAGATCGGTTCGGCCCTGGGATTTTTTGAGCTGTTCTTGACTGCGGAGCTCTTAGACTTAGTTGTGGCAGAAACAAATCGGTATGCCACACAATTTATAACCGCCAACCCGGGAAGCTATTATGCCCAGCCTTTCGGTGGAAACCAGTCCAAGTTTCCGAAATAATTTTTTTTTGGGCCTTCTCCTCAACATGGGTCTAACTAAAAAGCATGAATTGCGGTCATATTGGTCCACGAACCCAATTCATCACATGCCCATGTTCTCTGCTGCTATGTCCAGGACACGATTTGAGACCATCCTGCATTTCCTACACTTTAGCGACAACACCACCTCCCGTCCCAGAGGCCACCCAGCTTTTGACCACCTCCACAAAATTCGGCCCCTCATAGACCATTTCAACCAGAAATTTGCAGATTTGTATACCCCAGAGCAAAACATCTGCGTAGACGAGTCCCTAATACATTTTACCGGGCGCCTTGGCTTCAAACAATACATCCCAAGCAAGCGCGCCCGGTATGGGGTCAAATTGTATAAGCTCTGTGAAAGGGCCACAGGCTATACCCACAAATTTCGTGTCTATGAGGGAAAAGATCAGACCCTGGAGCCGGTCGGTTGTCCTGACTACCTGGGGAGCAGTGGGAAGACAGTCTGGGACTTGGTGTCACCCTTATTCGGCAAGGGGTACCATCTTTATGTGGACAATTTCTACACAAGTGTGGCCCTCTTTAGGCATTTGTTTCTAGAACAGATTGGCGCCTGTGGCACCGCGCGAACTAGTCGCGCGGGCTTCCCCCAACGGCTCGTTAGCACCCGTCTTGCAAGGGGGCAGAGGGCCGCACTGTGTAACGAAGAACTGCTCGCGGTGAAATGGAGAGACAAGCGTGACGTTTACATGCTCTCCTCCATTCACGCAGACACGACAATACAAATTGAGCGAGCAACCCGTGTCATTGAAAAGCCCCTCTCAGTCCACGACTATAACCTTCACATGGGAGGGGTGGACTTCAATGACCAGATGTTGTCTCCGTATTTAGTTTCCCGCAGAACAGACGCTGGTATAAGAAGGTGTCTGTATATTTGATTCAATTGGCTCTGTATAATAGTTTTGTTCTCTACAGTAAGGCTGGGAGAACACGATCCTTCCTCAAATTTCAGGAAGAGATCATCGAGAGCCTCCTGTACCCAGGAGTTTCCGTGGCCCCATCCACCAGTGTAGTTAGCCGTCTACACGAGCGACATTTCCCCAGTGTCGTTGCCGGTACCTCAACCCACCCGTCACCCCGAAAAAGATGTCGTGTCTGTAGCAGGAGTGGAATAAGGCGTGACACCCGCTATTTCTGTCCTGACTGTCCTGACCACCCTGCCCTATGCTTAGGGGAGTGTTTCCGGAAGTACCACACACAGGTACACCTAGCATAGGGATCCTCTCACCAGGACAGGCACACAGGGCTATTAGGGCCCATTCACTCACACAGCTGCTGCAAACATCTCCTTTCACCTGGGACAAAGTGCATAACGCACTTCGCCACATCTTTAGGCGATTTGCGCTTTGCACATTGACCTATGGGGAAGGAGAGGTTTGTTCTATAAAGGTAAAAAAAATAAAAAACACCAGTAAGCAAAAAGGTTAATGTTTAGTTCAAAAAGTTAAAGTTTATATGTTCTGTTCCAAAGTTAATAAAATTATTGCGTTGCGGCCTGGTTTTTTCTTTTTTTTTACCTTCCAGGTGGACCAACCGATTGACTAGCTGCAGCACTGATGTGCATTCTGACAGAAGCATTGCGCTGCTGTCAGATTACACGCAAGTCGGTGTATGCGGCGCTGCAAGACGAGATTTCTACTCTGCAGTGAAAGATACGTTTGCCAAGGCATACGAGCTGAGGAGGAGGCGGCGTTCCTATGCTTTGGCAAACACTTTGTATATAAAAATAAAATAAAAAAATCCCGGCAATGATTTATTCATCCACATCGATTGATGTGAATGGAGAAATCTGGTTTGCCAGGGCATACGAGCTAAGTGGGTATGGATGTTGGGCGGAGCTCCTATGTCCTGGCAGACGCCTTTCCCCTCCTTTTTTTTTTTTTTTGGCAGAGATTTTTTCATCCACATTGATCGCTGCGAATGAAGAAATCTGTGCCGTTCATTTTTTTTTTTCAGCCCAGAGGCTGAACGGAAAAAAATATCTCATTACCTGTATGCTCAATATAAGGAGAATAGCAGAAACTCCTAATGCTGGCCATACATGTAATGATTGCGGAGACCCTCAAATGCCAGGGCAGTACAAACACCCCACAACTGACCCCATTTTGGAAAGAAGACACCCCAAGGTATTCGCTGAGGAGCATATTGAGTCCATGAAAGATTTACATTTTTGTCCCAAGTTAGCGGAAAGTGAGACTTTGTGAGAAAAAAAAAAATATATCAATTTCCGCTAACTTATGCCCAAAAAAAAAAATTCTATGAACTCGCCAGGCCCCTCATTGAATACCTTGGGGTGTCTTCTTTCCAAAGTGGGGTCACATGTGGGGTATTTGTACTGCCCTGGCTTTTTAGGGGCCCTAAAGAGCCAGAAGAAGTCTGGGATCCAAATGTCTAAAAATGCCCTCCTAAAAGGAATTTGGGCACCTTTGCGCATCTAGGCTGCAAAAAAGTGTCACACATCTGGTATCGCCGTACTCAGGAGAAGTTGGGGAATGTGTTTTGGGGTGTCATTTTACATATACCCATGCTGGGTGAGATAAATATCTTGGTCAAATGCCAACTTTGTATAAAAAAATTGGAAAAGTTGTCTTTTGCCAAGATATTTCTCTCACCCAGCATGGTTATATGTAAAATGACACCCCAAAACACATTCCCCAACTTCTCCTGAGTACGGCAATACCAGATGTGTGACACTTTATTGCAGCCTAGGTGGGCAAAGGGACCCACATTCCAAAGTGCACCTTTCGGATTTCACCGGTCATTTTTTACAGATTTTGATTGCAAAGTTCTTCTCACACATTTGGGCCCCTAAATTGCCAGGGCAGTATAACTACGCCACAAGTGACCCCATTTTGGAAAGAAGACACCCCAAGGTATTCCGTGAGGGGCATGGCGAGTTCCTAGAATTTTTTATTTTTTGTCGCAAGTTAGTGGAATATGAGACTTTGTAAGAAAAAAATAATAAATCATCATTTTCCGCTAACTTGTGACAAAAAATAAAAAGTTCTATGAACTCACTATGCCCATCAGTGAATACCTTAGGGTGTCTACTTTCCGAAATGGGGTCATTTGTGGGGGTTTTCTACTGTCTGGGCATTGTAGAACCTCAGGAAACATGACAGGTGCTCAGAAAGTCAGAGCTGCTTCAAAAAGCAGAAATTCAAATTTTTGTACCATCGTTTGTAAACGCTATAACTTTTACCCAAACCATTTTTTTTTTGCCCAAACATTTTTTTTTCTCAAAGACATGTAGAACAATAAATTTTGCGAAAAATTTATATATGGATGTCGGGTTTTTTTGCAACATTTTACAGCTGAAAGTGAAAAATTTCATTTTTTTGCAAAAAAATCGTTAAATTTCGATTAATAACAGTAAAAATCTCAGCAGCAATAAAATGCCACCAAATGAAAGCTCTATTAGTGAGAAGAAAAGGAGGTAAAATTCATTTGGGTGGTAAGTTGCATGACCGAGCGATAAACGGTGAAAGTAGTGTAGTGCCGAAGTGTAAAAAGTGGCCTGGTCATTAAGGGGGTTTTAGCTAGCGGGGTTAAAGTGGTTAAATCACCTCCTTTCCGTGGAATAAAAATTAAATACATAAATAACAAAAAATTTAAACATCATGGGAATCACCATGACCAAAAACAACTGTACTATTCAAATATAAAATATTTTTCCAATACGGAGAATGGCTGAATGGAAAAAAGGGTCAAAATTACCAATTTGCCAATTTTTTATCGCTTCTCTTTTTTTTTTATAAAATGTGATCAAAAAGTCACACATACTTCAAAATGGTATCATTAAAATCTACAGATTGTCCTTCAAAAATTGAGCCCCAATACAGCTCAGTAGATATAACTGTAAAAAAGTCATGGGGGTTAGAATATGGTGATGTAAAAACATTTTGTTTCAAAGTTGACATTTATTTTTACACTTTTTTTACATAAAAAACCTATACATATGTGGTATCGCTGTAATCATACTGACCCAGAGAATGAAGGTCATAGGTAACTTCTGCCGCAAACCAAACGCCATGGGAACAAAACCTGTAAAATCATGGAGGAATTGTGTTTTTTTCAATTCCACCCCATTTGGAATTTTTTCCCGTTTCCCACTACATTGTATGTCATATTAAATGGTGTCATTAGAAAGTACAACTTGTCCCACAAAAATATGTCCTCATACAGCTATGTGAACAAAAAAATAAAAAAGTTATGGATCAAGGAAGATAGGGAAGAAAAATGAAAACGCAAAAGCGAAAAAAAAAAAAACTCTTGTATCCTAAGGATTAAAGAGGTTGTCCGGTCCCAAAATCAAAGTTCTTTTTATGTGCTCCTAACACCCCTCACCATGCATACATAAGCCCCCAATACCTGTTTTTCATGTCCGAGCTTTCCTTCCCCCCTGGAAGACATTACATTATCCTGGCAGATCTGTTTACTTTCTCCCCTTCTTGTTTTGTTGAATACATAACTTTATTGATACACAGGGCTGGCTGCACTGCACAGTGATGAGTCACAGGCTGGCCACGCCCCCACACGGCTCTGCCTGCAGCAGCCACACCCACTACAACTCCTGTGTAGGGATGAGCGAACTCGAACTGTATAGTTCGGGTTCGTACCGAATTTTGGGGTGTCCGTGACACGGACCCGAACCCGGACATTTTCGTAAAAGTCCGGGTTCGGGTTCGGTGTTCGTCGCTTTCTTCGCGCTTTTGTGACGCTTTCTTGGCGCTTTTTGAAAGGCTGCAAAGCAGCCAATCAACAAGCGTCATACTACTTGCCCCAAGAGGCCATCACAGCCATGCCTACTATTGGCATGGCTGTGATTGGCCAGAGCACCATGTGACCCAGCCTCTATTTAAGCTGGAGTCACATAGCGCCGCCCGTCACTCTGCTCTGATTAGCGTAGGGAGAGGTTGCGGCTGCGACAGTAGGGCGAGATTAGGCAGATTAACTCCTCCAAAGGACTTGATTAACTGATCGATCTGCAGCTGTGGATCATTGAGCTGCTGATCCTCAATTGCTCACTGTTTTTAGGCTGCACAGACCGTTTGTCAGTCTCATTTTTCTGGGGTGATCGGCGGCCATTTTGTGTCTTGTGGTGCGCCAGCACAAGCTGCGACCAAGTGCATTTAACCCTCAATGGTGTGGTTGTTTTTTGGCTAAAGCCTACATCAGGGTGAAGCTGTCACACCAAGTGCATTTAACCAGCAATAGTCTGTTCATTTTTTGGCCATATACAAAATCAGGGGCAAGCTGCGCCTGTCACCAAGTGCATTTAACCCTCAATGGTGTGGTTGTTTTTTGGCTAAAGCCTACATCAGGGTGAAGCTGTCACACCAAGTGCATTTAACCAGCAATAGTCTGTTTATTTTTTGGCCATATACTACATCAGGGGCAAGCTGCGCCTGTCACCAAGTGCATTTAACCCTCAATGGTGTGGTTGTTTTTTGGCTAAAGCCTACATCAGGGTGAAGCTGTCACACCAAGTGCATTTAACCAGCAATAGTCTGTTCATTTTTTGGCCATATACAAAATCAGGGGCAAGCTGCGCCTGTCACCAAGTGCATTTAACCCTCAATGGTGTGGTTGTTTTTTGGCTAAAGCCTACATCAGGGTGAAGCTGTCACACCAAGTGCATTTAACCAGCAATAGTCTGTTTATTTTTTGGCCATATCCCAGTCTAATTCTGTCACTAAATCCATACCGGTCACCCAGCGCCTAAATACTAGGCCTCAAATTTATATCCAGCTAAATCTGTCCCTAGTGCTGTAGCTGGGCGAGTTATTTAGTGTCCGTTCAAGCACATTTCTTGTTCTGGGTTGAAATACAATTCCCAATTTAGCAATTTCATAATTTAGTGGTTCCT
Organism: Bufo gargarizans; assembly: GCF_014858855.1. NCBI lineage: Eukaryota > Metazoa > Chordata > Amphibia > Anura > Bufonidae > Bufo > Bufo gargarizans. The sequence continues at coordinate 446,278,012 of NC_058084.1, forward strand.
GCTATATCAGAGCTATTTGAAATCTATCCCAAAAAGGGTATATAATATTGAAGGTGCACATTGGGTCATTCAGAATAACTTCACACACACCCGCTACTGTGTATTTCCAAGTCTAATTCTGTCACTAAACCCATACCTGTCACCCAGCGCCTAAATACTAGGCCTCAAATTTAAATCCCTCTAAATCTCTCGTTACCCACCGCTGTACTGTTGTTGCTGGGCAAGATATTTAGTGTCCGTCAAAGCACATTTTTTGTTCTGGGTTGAAGTACAATTCCCAATTTAGCAATTTCATAATTTAGTGGTTTCTGCTATATCAGAGCTATTTGAAATCTATCCCTAAAAGGGTATATAATATTGAAGGTGCACATAGGGTCATTCAGAATAACTTCACACACACGCTTCTGTGCATTTCCAAGTCTAATTCTGTCACTAAATCCATACCGGTGACCCAGCGCCTAAATACTAGGCCTCAAATTTAAATCCCTCTAAATCTCTCGTTACCCACCGCTGTACTGTTGTTGCTGGGCAAGATATTTAGTGTCTGTCAAAGCACATTTTTTGTTCTGGGTTGAAGTACAATTCCCAATTTAGCAATTTCATAATTTAGTGGTTTCTGCTATATCAGAGCTATTTGAAATCTATCCCTAAAAGGGTATATAATATTGAAGGTGCACATAGGGTCATTCAGAATAACTTCACACACACGCTTCTGTGCATTTCCAAGTCTAATTCTGTCACTAAATCCATACCGGTGACCCAGCGCCTAAATACTAGGCCTCAAATTTAAATCCCTCTAAATCTCTCGTTACCCACCGCTGTACTGTTGTTGCTGGGCAAGATATTTAGTGTCCGTCAAAGCACATTTTTTGTTCTGGGTTGAAGTACAATTCCCAATTTAGCAATTTCATAATTTAGTGGTTTCTGCTATATCAGAGCTATTTGAAATCTATCCCTAAAAGGGTATATAATATTGAAGGTGCACATAGGGTCATTCAGAATAACTTCACACACACCCGCTACTGTGTATTTCCAAGTCTAATTCTGTCACTAAATCCATACCGGTGACCCAGCGCCTAAATACTAGGCCTCAAATTTAATTCCCTCTAAATCTCTCGTTACCCACCGCTGTACTGTTGTTGCTGGGCAAGATATTTAGTGTCCGTCAAAGCACATTTTTTGTTCTGGGTTGAAGTACAATTCCCAATTTAGCAATTTCATAATTTAGTGGTTTCTGCTATATCAGAGCTATTTGAAATCTATCCATAAAAGGGTATATAATATTGAAGGTGCACATAGGGTCATTCAGAATAACTTCACACACACCCGCTACTGTGTATTTCCAAGTCTAATTCTGTCACTAAATCCATACCGGTGACCCAGCGCCTAAATACTAGGCCTCAAATTTAATTCCCTCTAAATCTCTCGTTACCCACCGCTGTACTGTTGTTGCTGGGCAAGATATTTAGTGTCCGTCAAAGCACATTTTTTGTTCTGGGTTGAAGTACAATTCCCAATTTAGCAATTTCATAATTTAGTGGTTTCTGCTATATCAGAGCTATTTGAAATCTATCCCTAAAAGGGTATATAATATTGAAGGTGCACATAGGGTCATTCAGAATAACTTCACACACACCCGCTACTGTGTATTTCCAAGTCTAATTCTGTCACTAAATCCATACCGGTGACCCAGCGCCTAAATACTAGGCCTCAAATTTAATTCCCTCTAAATCTCTCGTTACCCACCGCTGTACTGTTGTTGCTGGGCAAGATATTTAGTGTCCGTCAAAGCACATTTTTTGTTCTGGGTTGAAGTACAATTCCCAATTTAGCAATTTCATAATTTAGTGGTTTCTGCTATATCAGAGCTATTTGAAATCTATCCATAAAAGGGTATATAATATTGAAGGTGCACATAGGGTCATTCAGAATAACTTCACACACACCCGCTACTGTGTATTTCCAAGTCTAATTCTGTCACTAAATCCATACCGGTGACCCAGCGCCTAAATACTAGGCCTCAAATTTAATTCCCTCTAAATCTCTCGTTACCCACCGCTGTACTGTTGTTGCTGGGCAAGATATTTAGTGTCCGTCAAAGCACATTTTTTGTTCTGGGTTGAAGTACAATTCCCAATTTAGCAATTTCATAATTTAGTGGTTTCTGCTATATCAGAGCTATTTGAAATCTATCCCTAAAAGGGTATATAATATTGAAGGTGCACATAGGGTCATTCAGAATAACTTCACACACACCCGCTACTGTGTATTTCCAAGTCTAATTCTGTCACTAAATCCATACCGGTGACCCAGCGCCTAAATACTAGGCCTCAAATTTAATTCCCTCTAAATCTCTCGTTACCCACCGCTGTACTGTTGTTGCTGGGCAAGATATTTAGTGTCCGTCAAAGCACATTTTTTGTTCTGGGTTGAAGTACAATTCTCAATTTAGCAATTTCATAATTTAGTGGTTTCTGCTATATCAGAGCTATTTGAAATCTATCCCTAAAAGGGTATATAATATTGAAGGTGCACATAGGGTCATTCAGAATAACTTCACACACACGCTTCTGTGCATTTCCAAGTCTAATTCTGTCACTAAATCCATACCGGTGACCCAGCGCCTAAATACTAGGCCTCAAATTTAAATCCCTCTAAATCTCTCGTTACCCACCGCTGTACTGTTGTTGCTGGGCAAGATATTTAGTGTCCGTCAAAGCACATTTTTTGTTCTGGGTTGAAGTACAATTCCCAATTTAGCAATTTCATAATTTAGTGGTTTCTGCTATATCAGAGCTATTTGAAATCTATCCCTAAAAGGGTATATAATATTGAAGGTGCACATAGGGTCATTCAGAATAACTTCACACACACCCGCTACTGTGTATTTCCAAGTCTAATTCTGTCACTAAATCCATACCGGTGACCCAGCGCCTAAATACTAGGCCTCAAATTTAATTCCCTCTAAATCTCTCGTTACCCACCGCTGTACTGTTGTTGCTGGGCAAGATATTTAGTGTCCGTCAAAGCACATTTTTTGTTCTGGGTTGAAGTACAATTCCCAATTTAGCAATTTCATAATTTAGTGGTTTCTGCTATATCAGAGCTATTTGAAATCTATCCCTAAAAGGGTATATAATATTGAAGGTGCACATAGGGTCATTCAGAATAACTTCACACACACCCGCTACTGTGTATTTCCAAGTCTAATTCTGTCACTAAATCCATACCGGTGACCCAGCGCCTAAATACTAGGCCTCAAATTTAATTCCCTCTAAATCTCTCGTTACCCACCGCTGTACTGTTGTTGCTGGGCAAGATATTTAGTGTCCGTCAAAGCACATTTTTTGTTCTGGGTTGAAGTACAATTCTCAATTTAGCAATTTCATAATTTAGTGGTTTCTGCTATATCAGAGCTATTTGAAATCTATCCATAAAAGGGTATATAATATTGAAGGTGCACATAGGGTCATTCAGAATAACTTCACACACACCCGCTACTGTGTATTTCCAAGTCTAATTCTGTCACTAAATCCATACCGGTGACCCAGCGCCTAAATACTAGGCCTCAAATTTAATTCCCTCTAAATCTCTCGTTACCCACCGCTGTACTGTTGTTGCTGGGCAAGATATTTAGTGTCCGTCAAAGCACATTTTTTGTTCTGGGTTGAAGTACAATTCCCAATTTAGCAATTTCATAATTTAGTGGTTTCTGCTATATCAGAGCTATTTGAAATCTATCCATAAAAGGGTATATAATATTGAAGGTGCACATAGGGTCATTCAGAATAACTTCACACACACCCGCTACTGTGTATTTCCAAGTCTAATTCTGTCACTAAACCCATACCTGTCACCCAGCGCCTAAATACTAGGCCTCAAATTTAAATCCCTCTAAATCTCTCGTTACCGTTGTCCTGTTGTAGCTGGGAAAGTTATTTAGTGCCCGTCAAAGCACATTTTTTGTTCTGGGTTGAAGTACAATTCCCAATTTAGCAATTTCATAATTTAGTGGTTCCTGCTATATCAGAGCTATTTGAAATCTATCCCAAAAAGGGTATATAATATTCAAGGTGCACATTGGGTCATTCAGAATAACTTCACACACACGCTTCTGTGCATTTCCAAGTCTAATTCTGTCACTAAATCCATACCGGTCACCCAGCGCCTAAATACTAGGCCTCAAATTTATATCCCGCTGAATTTGAATACAATACATTGGGCCAAATAATATATTTGTTGTTGTGGTGAACCATAACAATGAGAAAAACATCTAGTAAGGGACGCGGACGTGGACATGGTCGTGGTGGTGTTAGTGGACCCTCTGGTGCTGGGAGAGGACGTGGCCGTTCTGCCACATCCACACGTCCTAGTGTACCAACTACCTCAGGTCCCAGTAGCCGCCAGAATTTACAGCGATATATGGTGGGGCCCAATGCCGTTCTAAGGATGGTAAGGCCTGAGCAGGTACAGGCATTAGTCAATTGGGTGGCCGACAGTGGATCCAGCACGTTCACATTATCTCCCACCCAGTCTTCTGCAGAAAGCGCACAGATGGCGCCTGAAAACCAACCCCATCAGTCTGTCACATCACCCCCATGCATACCAGGGAAACTGTCTCAGCCTCAAGTTATGCAGCAGTCTCTTATGCTGTTTGAAGACTCCGCTGGCAGGGTTTCCCAAGGGCATCCACCTAGCCCTTCCCCAGCGGTGAAAGACATAGAATGCACTGACGCACAACCACTTATGTTTCCTGATGATGAGGACATGGGAATACCACCTCAGCATGTCTCTGATGATGACGAAACACAGGTGCCAACTGCTGCGTCTTTCTGCAGTGTGCAGACTGAACAGGAGGTCAGGGATCAAGACTGGGTGGAAGACGATGCAGGGGACGATGAGGTCCTAGACCCCACATGGAATGAAGGTCGTGCCACTGACTTTCACAGTTCGGAGGAAGAGGCAGTGGTGAGACCGAGCCAACAGCGTAGCAAAAGAGGGAGCAGTGGGCAAAAGCAGAACACCCGCCGCCAAGAGACTCCGCCTGCTACTGACCGCCGCCATCTGGGACCGAGCACCCCAAAGGCAGCTTCAAGGAGTTCCCTGGCATGGCACTTCTTCAAACAATGTGCTGACGACAAGACCCGAGTGGTTTGCACGCTGTGCCATCAGAGCCTGAAGCGAGGCATTAACGTTCTGAACCTGAGCACAACCTGCATGACCAGGCACCTGCATGCAAAGCATGAACTGCAGTGGAGTAAACACCTTAAAACCAAGGAAGTCACTCAGGCTCCCCCTGCTACCTCTTCTGCTGCTGCCGCCTCGGCCTCTTCCTCCGCCTCTGGAGGAACGTTGGCACCTGCCGCCCAGCAAACAGGGGATGTACCACCAACACCACCACCACCACCTCCGTCACCAAGCGTCTCAACCATGTCACACGCCAGCGTTCAGCTCTCCATCTCACAAACATTTGATAGAAAGCGTAAATTCCCACCTAGCCACCCTCGATCCCTGGCCCTGAATGCCAGCATTTCTAAACTACTGGCCTATGAAATGCTGTCATTTAGGCTGGTGGACACAGACAGCTTCAAACAGCTCATGTCGCTTGCTGTCCCACAGTATGTTGTTCCCAGCCGGCACTACTTCTCCAAGAGAGCCGTGCCTTCCCTGCACAACCAAGTATCCGATAAAATCAAGTGTGCACTGCGCAACGCCATCTGTAGCAAGGTCCACCTAACCACAGATACGTGGACCAGTAAGCACGGCCAGGGACGCTATATCTCCCTAACTGCACACTGGGTAAATGTAGTGGCAGCTGGGCCCCAGGCGGAGAGCTGTTTGGCGCACGTCCTGCCGCCGCCAAGGATCGCAGGGCAACATTCTTTGCCTCCTGTTGCCACCTCCTCCTTCTCGGCTTCCTCCTCCTCTTCTTCCACCTGCTCATCCAGTCAGCCACACACCTTCACCACCAACTTCAGCACAGCCCGGGGTAAACGTCAGCAGGCCATTCTGAAACTCATATGTTTGGGGGACAGGCCCCACACCGCACAGGAGTTGTGGCGGGGTATTGAACAACAGACCGACGAGTGGTTGCTGCCGGTGAGCCTCAAGCCCGGCCTGGTGGTGTGTGATAATGGGCGAAATCTCGTTGCAGCTCTGGGACTAGCCGGTTTGACGCACATCCCTTGCTTGGCGCATGTGCTGAATTTGGTGGTGCAGAAGTTCATTCACAACTACCCCGACATGTCAGAGCTGCTGCATAAAGTGCGGGCCGTCTGTTCGCGCTTCCGGCGTTCACATCCTGCCGCTGCTCGCCTGTCTGCGCTACAGCGTAACTTCGGCCTTCCCGCTCACCGCCTCATATGCGACGTGCCCACCAGGTGGAACTCCACCTTGCACATGCTGGACAGACTGTGCGAGCAGCAGCAGGCCATAGTGGAGTTTCAGCTGCAGCACGCACGGGTCAGTCGCACTACAGAACAGCACCACTTCACCACCAATGACTGGGCCTCCATGCGAGACCTGTGTGCCCTGTTGCGCTGTTTCGAGTACTCCACCAACATGGCCAGTGGCGATGACACCGTTATCAGCATTACAATACCACTTCTATGTCTCCTTGAGAAAACACTTAGGGCGATGATGGAACAGGAGGTGGCCCAGGAGGAGGAGGAGGAGGATGAGGAAGAGGGGTCATTTTTAGCACTTTCAGGCCAGTCTCTTCGAAGTGACTCAGAGGGAGGTTTTTTGCAACAGCAGAGGCCAGGTACAAATGTGGCCAGCCAGGGCCCACTACTGGAGGACGAGGAGGACGAGGATGAGGAGGAGGTGGAGGAGGATGAGGATGAAGCATGGTCACAGCGGGGTGGCACCCAACGCAGCTCGGGTCCATCACTGGTGCGTGGCTGGGGGGAAAGGCAGGACGATGACGATACGCCTCCCACAGAGGACAGCTTGTCCTTACCCCTGGGCAGCCTGGCACACATGAGCGACTACATGCTGCAGTGCCTGCGCAACGACAGCAGAGTTGCCCACATTTTAACCTGTGCGGACTACTGGGTTGCCACCCTGCTGGATCCACGCTACAAAGACAATGTGCCCACCTTACTTCCTGCACTGGAGCGTGATAGGAAGATGCGCGAGTACAAGCGCACGTTGGTAGACGCGCTACTGAGAGCATTCCCAAATGTCACAGGGGAACAAGTGGAAGCCCAAGGCCAAGGCAGAGGAGGAGCAAGAGGTCGCCAAGGCAGCTGTGTCACGGCCAGCTCCTCTGAGGGCAGGGTTAGCATGGCAGAGATGTGGAAAACTTTTGTCAACACGCCACAGCTAACTGCACCACCACCTGATACGCAACGTGTTAGCAGGAGGCAACATTTCACTAACATGGTGGAACAGTACGTGTGCACACCCCTCCACGTACTGACTGATGGTTCGGCCCCATTCAACTTCTGGGTCTCTAAATTGTCCACGTGGCCAGAGCTAGCCTTTTATGCCTTGGAGGTGCTGGCCTGCCCGGCAGCCAGCGTTTTGTCTGAACGTGTATTCAGCACGGCAGGGGGCGTCATTACAGACAAACGCAGCCGCCTGTCTACAGCCAATGTGGACAAGCTGACGTTCATAAAAATGAACCAGGCATGGATCCCACAGGACCTGTCCGTCCCTTGTCCAGATTAGACATTAACTACCTCCCCATAACCATATATTATTGGACTCCAGGGCACTTCCTCATTCAATCCTATTTTTATTTTCATTTTACCATTATATTGCGATGCTACCCAAAGTTGAATGAACCTCTCCTCTGCCTGTGTGCTAGGCCTAAATATATGCCAATGGACTGTTGCAGTGGTGGCTGACATGAAGCCTGATTCTCTGCTATGACATGCAGACTAATTCTCTGCTGACATGAAGCCAGATTGTCTGTTACGGGACCTCTCTCCTCTGCCTGGGTGCTGGGCCTAAATTTATGACAATGGACTGTTGCAGTGGTGGCTGACGTGAAGCCTGATTCTCTGCTATGACATGCAGACTGATTCTCTGCTGACATGAAGCCAGATCCTCTGTTACGGGACCTCTCTCCTCTGCCTGGGTGCTGGGCCTAAATTTATGACAATGGACTGTTGCAGTGGTGGCTGACGTGAAGCCTGATTCTCTGCTATGACATGCAGACTGATTCTCTGCTGTCATGAAGCCAGATTGTCTGTTACGGGACCTCTCTGCTCTGCCTGTGTGCTAGGCCTAAATATATGCCAATGGACTGTTGCAGTGGTGGGTGACGTGAAGCCTGATTCTCTGCTATGATATGAAGACTGATTCTCTGCTGACATGAAGCCAGATTGTCTGTTACGGGACCTTTCTCCTCTGCCTGGGTTCTGGGCCTAAATTTATGAAAATTGACTCTTACAGTGGTGGGTGACGTGAAGCCTGATTCTCTGCTATGATATGAAGACTGATTCTCTGCTGACATGAAGCCAGATTGTCTGTTACGGGACCTTTCTCCTCTGCCTGGGTTCTGGGCCTAAATTTATGAAAATTGACTCTTACAGTGGTGGGTGACGTGAAGCCTGATTCTCTGCTATGATATGAAGACTGATTCTCTGCTGACATGAAGCCAGATTGTCTGTTACGGGACCTTTCTCCTCTGCCTGGGTTCTGGGCCTAAATTTATGAAAATTGACTCTTACAGTGGTGGGTGACGTGAAGCCTGATTCTCTGCTATGATATGAAGACTGATTCTCTGCTGACATGAAGCCAGATTGTCTGTTACGGGACCTTTCTCCTCTGCCTGGGTTCTGGGCCTAAATTTATGAAAATTGACTCTTACAGTGGTGGGTGACGTGAAGCCTGATTCTCTGCTATGATATGAAGACTGATTCTCTGCTGACATGAAGCCAGATTGTCTGTTACGGGACCTTTCTCCTCTGCCTGGGTTCTGGGCCTAAATTTATGAAAATTGACTCTTACAGTGGTGGGTGACGTGAAGCCTGATTCTCTGCTATGATATGAAGACTGATTCTCTGCTGACATGAAGCCAGATTGTCTGTTACGGGACCTTTCTCCTCTGCCTGGGTTCTGGGCCTAAATTTATGAAAATTGACTCTTACAGTGGTGGGTGACGTGAAGCCTGATTCTCTGCTATGATATGAAGACTGATTCTCTGCTGACATGAAGCCAGATTGTCTGTTACGGGACCTTTCTCCTCTGCCTGGGTTCTGGGCCTAAATTTATGAAAATTGACTCTTACAGTGGTGGGTGACGTGAAGCCTGATTCTCTGCTATGATATGAAGACTGATTCTCTGCTGACATGAAGCCAGATTCTCTGTTACGGGACCTCCCTCCTCTGCCTGGGTGCTGGGCCTAAATATATGCCAATGGACTGTTGCAGTGGTGGCTGACGTGAAGCCTCATTCTCTGCTATGACATGCAGACTAATTCTCTGCTGACATGAAGCCAGATTGTCTGTTACGGGACCTCCCTCCTCTGCCTGGGTGCTGGGCCTAAATATATGCCAATGGACTGTTGCAGTGGTGGCTGACGTGAAGCCTCATTCTCTGCTATGACATGCAGACTGATTCTCTGCTGACATGAAGCCAGATTCTCTGTTACGGGACCTCTCTCCTCTGCCTGTGTGTGTGCTGGGCCTAAATATATGCCAATGGACTGTTGCAGTGGTGGCTGACGTGAAGCCTCATTCTCTGCTATGACATGCAGACTAATTCTCTGCTGACATGAAGCCAGATTCTCTGTTACGGGACCTCTCTCCTCTGCCTGTGTGTGTGCTGGGCCTAAATATATGCCAATGGACTGTTGCAGTGGTGGCTGACGTGAAGCCTCATTCTCTGCTATGACATGCAGACTAATTCTCTGCTGACATGAAGACAGATTCTCTGTTACGGGACCTCCCTCCTCTGCCTGGGTGCTGGGCCTAAATATATGCCAATGGACTGTTGCAGTGGTGGCTGACGTGAAGCCTCATTCTCTGCTATGACATGCAGACTAATTCTCTGCTGACATGAAGACAGATTCTCTGTTACGGGACCTCCCTCCTCTGCCTGGGTGCTGGGCCTAAATATATGCCAATGGACTGTTGCAGTGGTGGCTGACGTGAAGCCTCATTCTCTGCTATGACATGCAGACTGATTCTCTGCTGACATGAAGCCAGATTGTCTGTTACGGGACCTCTCTCCTCTGCCTGGGTGCTGGGCCTAAATATATGCCAATGGACTGTTGCAGTGGTGGCTGACGTGAAGCCTCATTCTCTGCTATGACATGCAGACTAATTCTCTGCTGACATGAAGCCAGATTGTCTGTTACGGGACCTCTCTCCTCTGCCTGGGTGCCGGGGCCTAAATATCTGAGAATGGACTGTTCCAGTGGTGGGTGACGGGAAGCCAGATTCTCTGCTATGGAACCTCTCTCCAATTGATTTTGGTTAATTTTTATTTATTTAATTTTTATTTTAATTCATTTCCCTATCCACATTTGTTTGCAGGGGATTTACCTACATGTTGCTGCCTTTTGCAGCCCTCTAGCTCTTTCCTGGGCTGTTTTACAGCCTTTTTAGTGCCGAAAAGTTCGGGTCCCCATTGACTTCAATGGGGTTCGGGTTCGGGACGAAGTTCGGATCGGGTTCGGATCCCGAACCCGAACATTTCCGGGATGTTCGGCCGAACTTCTCGAACCCGAACATCCAGGTGTTCGCTCAACTCTACTCCTGTGTCCATCTTTCTGCACACAGACAGGAATCTACTTCTCACTCAGTGTCTAAATCCCATCACTGACCATCCACAGGCTCTGCCCTCATGTGTATCTAATCCTATCCTGTGTGATACAGCCTGCTGTGTATATAATCCCATCACTGACCGTCCACAGGCTCTGCCCTCATGTGTATCTAATCCTATCCTGTGTGATACAGCCTGCTGTGCATATAACCCCATCACTAACCGTCCACAGGCTCTGCCCTCATGTGTATCTAATCCTATACTGTGTGATACAGCCTGCTGTGTATATAATCACATCACTGACCGTCCACAGGCTCTGCCCTCATGTGTATCTAATCCTATCCTGTGTGATACAGCCTGCTGTGTATATAATCCCATCACTGACCGTCCACAGGCTCTGCCCTAACATGTGTATCTAATCCTATCCTGTGTGATACAGCCTGCTGTGTATATAATCCCATCACTGACCGTCCACAGGCTCTGCCCTCATGTGTATCTAATCCTATCCTGTGTGATACAGCCTGCTGTGTATATAATCCCATCACTGACCGTCCACAGGCTCTGCCCTAACATGTGTATCTAATCCTATACTGTGTGATACAGCCTGCTGTGTATATAATCCCATCACTGACCGTCCACAGGCTCTGCCCTAACATGTGTATCTAATCCTGTGTGATACAGCCTGCTGTGTATATAATCCCATCACTGACCGTCCACAGGCTCTGCCCTAACATGTGTATCTAATCCTATACTGTGTGATACAGCCTGCTGTGTATATAATCCCATCACTGACCGTCCACAGGCTCTGCCCTAACATGTGTATCTAATCCTGTGTGATACAGCCTGCTGTGTATATAATCCCATCACTGACCGTCCACAGGCTCTGCCCTCATGTGTATCTAATCCTATACTGTGTGATACAGCCTGCTGTGTATATAATCCCATCACTGACCGTCCACAGGCTCTGCCCTAACATGTGTATCTAATCCTATACTGTGTGATACAGCCTGCTGTGTATATAATCCCATCACTGACCGTCCACAGGCTCTGCCCTAACATGTGTATCTAATCCTATCCTGTGTGATACAGCCTGCTGTGTATATAATCCCATCACTGACCGTCCACAGGCTCTGCCCTCATGTGTATCTAATCCTATCCTGTGTGATACAGCCTGCTGTGTATATAATCCCATCACTGACCGTCCACAGGCTCTGCCCTCATGTGTATCTAATCCTATCCTGTGTGATACAGCCTGCTGTGTATATAATCCCATCACTGACCGTCCACAGGCTCTGCCCTCATGTGTATCTAATCCTATCCTGTGTGATACAGCCTGCTGTGTATATAATCCCATCACTGACCGTCCACAGGCTCTGCCCTAACATGTGTATCTAATCCTATCCTGTGTGATACAGCCTGCTGTGTATATAATCCCATCACTGACCGTCCACAGGCTCTGCCCTCATGTGTATCTAATCCTATCCTGTGTGATACAGCCTGCTGTGTATATAATCCCATCACTGACCGTCCACAGGCTCTGCCCTCATGTGTATCTAATCCTATCCTGTGTGATACAGCCTGCTGTGTATATAATCCCATCACTGACCGTCCACAGGCTCTGCCCTCATGTGTATCTAATCCTATCCTGTGTGATACAGCCTGCTGTGTATATAATCCCATCACTGACCGTCCACAGGCTCTGCCCTCGTGTGTATCTAATCCTATCCTGTGTGATACAGCCTGCTGTGTATATAATCCCATTACTGACCGTCCATAGGCTCTGCCCTCATGTGTATCTAATCCTATCCTGTGTGATACAGCCTGCTGTGCATATAATCCCATTTCTGACCATCCACAGGCTCTGCCCTCATGTGTATCTAATCCTATCCTGTGTGATACAGCCTGCTGTGTATATAATCCCATCACTGACCGTCCACAGGCTCTGCCCTCATGTGTATCTAATCCTATCCTGTGTGATACAGCCTGCTGTGCTGTGTATATAATCCCATCACTGACCGTCCACAGGCTCTGCCCTCATGTGTATCTAATCCTATCCTGTGTGATACAGCCTGCTGTGTATATAATCCCATCACTGACCGTCCACAGGCTCTGCCCTAACATGTGTATCTAATCCTATCCTGTGTGATACAGCCTGCTGTGTATATAATCCCATCACTGACCGTCCACAGGCTCTGCCCTCATGTGTATCTAATCCTATCCTGTGTGATACAGCCTGCTGTGTATATAATCCCATCACTGACCGTCCACAGGCTCTTCCCTCATGTGTATCTAATCCTATCCTGTGTGATACAGCCTGCTGTGTATATAATCCCATCACTGACCGTCCACAGGCTCTGCCCTCATGTGTATCTAATCCTATCCTGTGTGATACAGCCTGCTGTGTATATAATCCCATCACTGACCGTCCACAGGCTCTGCCCTAACATGTGTATCTAATCCTATCCTGTGTGATACAGCCTGCTGTGTATATAATCCCATCACTGACCGTCCACAGGCTCTTCCCTCATGTGTAGCTAATCCTATCCTGTGTGATACAGCCTGCTGTGTATATAATCCCATCACTGACCGTCCACAGGCTCTTCCCTCATGTGTATCTAATCCTATCCTGTGTGATACAGCCTGCTGTGTATATAATCCCATCACTGACCGTCCACAGGCTCTGCCCTCATGTGTATCTAATCCTATCCTGTGTGATACAGCCTGCTGTGTATATAATCCCATCACTGACCGTCCACAGGCTCTGCCCTAACATGTGTATCTAATCCTATACTGTGTGATACAGCCTGCTGTGTATATAATCCCATCACTGACCGTCCACAGGCTCTGCCCTCATGTGTATCTAATCCTATCCTGTGTGATACAGCCTGCTGTGTATATAATCCCATCACTGACCGTCCACAGGCTCTGCCCTCATGTGTATCTAATCCTATCCTGTGTGATACAGCCTGCTGTGTATATAATCCCATCACTGACCGTCCACAGGCTCTGCCCTCATGTGTATCTAATCCTATCCTGTGTGATACAGCCTGCTGTGTATATAATCCCATCACTGACCGTCCACAGGCTCTGCCCTCATGTGTATCTAATCCTATCCTGTGTGATACAGTCTGCTGTGTATATAATCCCATCACTGACCGTCCACAGGCTCTTCCCCATCTCCAGAGTGTAATAAACAGCTGGAAGCAGCAAGCAAACCCAAACACATCTGTAACTAATCCTGCAAGAGAGAGAGAGGGGCCTCCAAAGGCATGGTGGCCCAGGATCTGTGGCTGAGTCATCCAGCTGGCTCTCTGGTCAAAGGGCTGGTGACCTGGGGTCTGTGGTAGAGAATCCTCATCTCAGCGTCTTCTTCTAGTCACTCGTAAACACTGCCCCCTATCTGCAGACCACTCTGACTGCTCTACTTAGGCTACTTTCACACTAGCGTTCGGGTTTCCGTTCGTGAGCTCCGTTTGACGGAGCTCACGAGCGGACCCGAACGCAGCCGTCCAGCCCTGATGCAGTCTGAATGGAGCGGATCCGCTCAGACTGCATCAGTCTGGCGGTGTTCAGCCTCCGCTCCGCTCGCCTCCGCACGGACAGGCGGACAGCTGAACGCTGCTTGCAGCGTTCGGGTGTCCGCCTGGCCGTTCGGAGGCGTGCGGATCCGTGCGGATCCGTCCAGACTTTCAATGTAAGTCAATGGGGACGGATCCGTTTGAAGATGCCACAATGTGGCTCAATCTTCAAGCGGATCCGTCCCCCATTGACTTTACATTGAAAGTCTGGACGGATCCGTCCCAGGCTATTTTCACACTTAGCTTTTTTTTGCTAATATAATGCAGACGGATCCGTTCTGAACGGAGCCTCCGTCTGCATTATTATGAGCGGATCCGTTCAGAACGGATCCGCCCGAACGCTAGTGTGAAAGTAGCCTTATATATAGTTTCTAGCTGAACTAGAACTTTCTGGTGGGAGAGGTAGAGTGGAGAAGCACAGCCTAACAAACATTGTTGCAATTCCAGCTTGCCATAGACCTGCTTTAAAGAGGCCTTTCACCAGAAAAAAAGTATCTAAACTGACTATACAGACGTGTAGAGCGGCGCCCAGGGATCCCCCTGCACTTACTGTTATCCCCGGGCGCCGCTCCGTTCTCCGGTATGTTCATAGTTAGGCTCCACCCAGGGGAACCTGCCGCTGTCTCCTTCTCCTGTGCTGTAGCGCTGGCCAATCGCAGCGCTCAGCTCATAGCCTGGCTACAGCATAGGAGAAGGAGACGCCGGCAGGTTCCCCTGGGTGGAGCCTAACTATGAACATACCGGAGGCTATAACCGGAGAACGGAGCGGCGCCCGGGGATAACAGTAAGTGCAGGGGGATCCCTGGGCGCTGCTCTACACGTCTGTATAGTCAGTTTAGATACTTTTTTCTGGTGAAAGGTCCTCTTTAAGCCTTAAAACGAGACAATGGGAATGACTAAACAGTTTTTAGACCATCGTCATGTTTTCCTGGCTGCAGAGGGGATGTTCCATACACAGAGGTCACCGCTGCATCCAATCACTGGCTACAGCAGTGAAGTCCCATGTACTGCTGAGGCAGTGACTGTCTGCACAGTGAGCGCTGCAGCCAGAATCATGGAAGCAGCAGGGGAGAAAAAGGGCTATTATCATTTTTTTTTTGGTTAGTTTAACACATTTACTCATTTAAATCTTCAAAAGTAAGAGCTTAAAAAGCAAATACTGTTGTATAGTGTAACTGTATTATTAAGTCTATTTCTCAGTCTCTATCTTCTTTGTATCTTACGAGGTGGGATTTTTTTTTCTTTAAATTAATCCTTCAAGACACTACTTTCCAGTTTTCAAGATTTTTTGTACGTTGCGTAGGCTTAACAAAAAAATTATTAAAATCGTTTACTGCAGTACATGAGTCATCAGCCATACAGAGAAAATTGCTCACCGAAAGCTTCCTACTGTGTATATGTAGAAGCGCTATGTGCCCAATTATTCTTTCCGAATAACAATGTTTGCTTCAGGGCTTTCTTCTTTCCCCTTGCAAGTAGATTAGGCTGCAGACTTTTAAGCGTTTGAGGACATTTCCCATCAGCATCCCGGATTACGTTATCAGCAGAAAACAGACGGAGCATATCAGAACCATGTCAGAAGTTTTCTACCTGTTGCTCACGTATTAAAAACCAAGAATTGAATGGCTTTGAAAGCTGCAAGGAGTAGTTTGGTATTACGGAGAAAAAAATAAAAAAAAAGATGGCACCTGATATTATTGACACTGTCTGCGCAGTGTAGGGCTCACATTTTGACATTTGACTTAGATTGCAAAAAATTGTGAGGATTATATATATACTCTCTGAAGGAAGCACTTGTAAATGTGAAAAAATGATAGGGTTTGCCATTGTAACGAGTTAGGCTACTTTTACATCTGCGTATTTGCTGGATCAGTCATGGGTTCAGCAAAAACACATCCGGTATATACAGTGATACAACCGTCTGCACCCGTTTAGAACCGATCCGGTTGTATTATATCCCAAATGAACAAGACTGGTCCATCACTAAATCCATTGTAAGTCAATAGCCTCCAGATCCGTTTTTTTTCGTGTCAGAAAAAATGGATCCATCACCATTGACTTACATTGTGTTTCATGACGGATCCGTCTGGATCAGTATCCCATGATGCACTCATAAACGCCACAGCGTTTTTGTGTGGATCATGGGAACGCAACAAAACGGGACAGAATGCATTCTGGTGCACTCTGTTCCGTTCAGTTTTGTCCCCAATGACAATGAATGGGGACAAAATGGAAAAGGTTTTTCTCCGCTTGTGAGATCCTATGACGGAACTCGATAGCGGAAAGGAAAACTCAGATGTAAAAGCAGCCTTAGTAGGGGATGAATGAATCCGTATCCCCCAGACACTTTTTTAAATCAAAATATGTCCAGGGGAATAGCTACACGTATAAGGGCCCATTAACATGTATATTATGGTGCACATTACTTTATTAGAACTGTCATTCTGCATTTTGCCACAAGAGGCCACTGTTTCCCCACACAGCTAATATACTGCAAGTAATTGAATATGCATTGAGAGGTGTGGTTACTAGCTGAAGAAGAACCAGGGAATGACTCAGCAGACATGTTTTGCAGAGACAGGAGCTGGAAGGCAGCATCTAGTGGCATCCAGGCATCAGTGAGACCTGGAGTCACTGTTGGAAGTGACTGATGACTGTCAGCAATCCAGATGTCGTCCAGGAAAGAGAGGATCGGTTCTTGGAAGGCTGGAAAAGCTGTGGAACGGAGCTACAGACTCTGCAGGGCTTCATTGTGGATGGACAGACTTGTTATTTGGTTTATGTCACCATCGGATGAAGAACATACCCGGGTCGGCAAGCCAGATCGTGCACGCACCGCAGTATATTGTGGGAACCTGGAAAAACTAGAGACTGTGATCTAGCCTGCATTTAGTTAGTCTAATAGGGATCCTGCGTGAGGCAGGCTGCAAAGATTGTGCTACAAAAATTTAGAAATTACCCAACCTCAGGACCTGCTAGTTATAAGCTTATAGTTCGCTCCTGAATCAACAAGGGACTTCACTGCAAACTTCAGCTACTCCAGCGTCTTGACTGAGAGTATTACGGATATGTGTCACGGTGTTGTTTAGGAAGAAGGGAAGGGAAACTATTGTATAAACCTGTAAGATTGTGTGCTCTTGTGCTACACCGTGGGCCGCCTGTATCTTGCACCCCACACAATTGTTCCCGTTTGCTAGGGTAATAAGCGATACGGCCAGGCAATGATAGTTGTGCCCGCAATAGGTAAGTTATCGCAAGTGGTGTCTGTCGGCCATCCTAGGATGCCGTACTGTGCAGCACAGGGGTCTCGGCATCCAGGCCGAGCATATGTAACTTTATTATATTTTCACTACATTTGAGATTGTGTTTAGCCCCTTCCCAATCAGCTGCAGGGGACCAGCTGTTCCCGTTAGCCGGACCCCTGCTGTACGCTTTGACATCGGTGAAAACACAGATGCCAGCGTATTAACCCCTTCTATGCCGCGGTCACTGCTGTCCGCGACATAGAAGGGGTTTTCTGCGGGTGAGGGAGTGCTGCTGTGGCGGGGACCCGATGGGTGAGAGGGCAGCACGATGCCGTGTAGAAGCTGCCCAATGCCTTGCATGGCATCGGGACCTGTCTTCTATGGGTGCCCAGGAGATCTAGCCTCAGGCTGGGTCTCCTAGGCAACCTGTTAGTGTATTACTCTGACTCATACACCAACAGGCAATGCATTACTATACAGATGTAATGCATTGCAGAGGGGATCAGACCCCAAAAAGTTAAAGTCAGAAATAAAGTTAATAAAAGTTAAAAAAAACGGTGTTTTTAATAAAAAAAAGAGTTTCAAGTGAAAAAAGAAAAACACCACTTTTCCCCTGATTTTATAAGAAAAAAATAAAAATGAAAAAACACAGATACAATATAGGCATTGCCATGTCTGTAACGACCGGCTCTATAAATATATCACATGATCCACCCCGTCCGATAAACACCATAATTTTTTTTTTTAAATGTGTCAAAAAAGTCATTTTTGTCACCTTACATCACAAAAAATGCAACACCAAGCGATCAAAAAAGGATAAGTCCCACAAAATGATACTAATAAAACCGTCATCTCATCCCGCAAAAAATGAGCCCCTACATAAGAAAATCGCTCAAAAAGTTAAAAAACAATAGCTCTCAGAACATGAGACACTAAAACATCATTTTTTTGGTTTTAAATATGCTATTATTGTGTCAAAGTGAAATAAAAAAAAAAGTATACATATTAGGTATTGTCACGTTTGTAACCATCTGCTCTATAAAAATACCACATGACTTAACCCCTCAGGTAAACACCGTAAAAAATTTAAAAATTAAAACAAAGCAATTTTTTGTCACCTTATATCACAAAAATGCTAATACCAAGCGATCAAAAAGTCATATGCCTGCCAAAATAGTGCCAATCAAATCGTCACCTTATCCCGCAAAAAATTAGATTCTAACTAAGACAATCAGAAAATAAAAAAGCTATGGCTCTCAGACTATGGATACACTAAAACATCATTTTTTTGTTTTCAAAAATGTTATTATTGTGTAAAACTTAAATAAATAAGAAAAAGTATACATATTAGGTAGTGCCATGTCCGTAACAATCTGCTCTATAAAAATATCATATGACCTAACCCCCCCAGGTGAATTCTGGAAAAATAAATAAATAAATAAAAACTGTGCCAAAATTACCAATTTTTTGGTCACGTTGTCCCATAAAGTGTAATAATGTATGATCAAAAAATCATATGTACCCAAAAATGGTACCAATAAAAATGTCAACTCTTCCTGCATAAAACGAGCCCCTGCACAAGACAATCAGCAGAAAAAATAAATAAATATGGCTTTCAGAAAATGGAGACACAATAACATACTTTTTTTCCCAAAAATGCTTTATTATGTAAAACTAAAACAAGCAAAGAAAGTATACATATTTTAAATCATTGCGTCCTTAACAACCTTCTCTATAAAAAATAGCACACGATCTACCCTGTCAGATGAATGCTGTAAAAAATTAAAAATAAAAACTTTGCCAAAACAGCCATTTTTTTTGTTACCTTGCCTCACATAAAACGTAATATAGAGCAATTAAAAATCATATGTACCCCAAAATAGTACCAATCAAACTGGCACCTTATCCCTTAATTTCCAAAATGGGGTCACTTTTTGGAGTTCTGCTGTAAGGGTGCATCAGGGGGCTTAAAATGGGACATGGCATCTAAAAATCAGTCCAGCAAAATCTGCCTTCCAAAAACCATATGGCGTTCCTTTTGTTCTGCGCCCTGCAGTGCGCCCTTACATCAGTTTACGACCACATGTGGGGTGTTTTTGTAAACCGCAGAATCAGGGTAATAAATATTGAGTTTTGTTTGGCTGTTAACCCTCGATGTGTTAAAGAAAAAAAAATGAAAAATGGAAAATCAGCCAAAAAAGAGAATTTTTTTAATTTCATCTCTATTTTCCTTTAATTCTTGTGGAACACCTAAAAGGTTAACAAAGTTTGTAAAATCAGTTTTGAGTAGCTTGAGGGGCGTAGTTTCTACAATGGGGTCATTTATGTGGGGTTTTCACGATGTAAGCCCTACAAAGTGACTTCAGACCTGAACTGGTCCTTAAAAAGTGGGTTTTAGAAATTTTCTTAAAAATTTTAAGAATTGCTTCTAAAATTCTAAACCTTCCAACGTCCTAAAAAAAAAAGAACGACATTTCCAAAATGATGCCAACATAAAGTAAACATACGGGGAATGTTAAGTAATAAATATTTTATGAGATATCACTTTCTGTTTTAAAAGCAGAGAAATTGAAATTTCGATTTTTTTTCATAAATAAAGGTGAAATATATTGACTCAAATTTATGACTATCATGAAGTACAATGTGTCACGAGAAAACAATCTCAGAAAGGCTTGGATAAATAAAACTGTTCCAAAGTTATTACCACATAAAGTGACATATGTCAGATTTGCAAAAAATGGCCTGGGCAGGAAGGTGAAAACTGGCCCAGGGTAGAAAGGGTTAATACTTCTGTTCAGTAAAGTTTCTGTTTTCATAAAAGCTGGTGTCGGTGTTGCTTTCCTTGTCTTTGGCTTCGCTGTATCCTGGAGAGCCCACCTCGGTTCACGGTCTTACAGGTCCGCAAATTGAAGAGATACAGTACTTCCTATTGAAAACAATGGGAGGAAGATACCACGCCAAAATTCCGCCAGCAAATTTGAATGCATGGCAGAGGTAGCAGTTGAACCTGGCCCTCATGCTCGAAGGTGATACATAAGAGGACAACACTAATATGGTGAGTGGGTGGCACTATTTTGCATTAGGGCCCACCTCCCGCTAGATCTCTGCTCCTCTGTGGTAATTTGTTACTGTGAAAGCTGTAGAAAGACCACAAGGACTCCCGGACACAAGGACCGGTAATTTTTTTTTTTAAAGGGACAATTCCCTAAAACTTTTTATCACATATACATAACTTACATGTGAATATTATTTGTAATTCCATGTATTCTACTTCCTGTCCTGACTCTTCTTTGTTTGGACTTTTAGAACAGCAAACCATCTCATTTAACTCAGTCAGATGTAGTGACTCAAGTAGAGCATCACAAATTACTCTGATCAAAGCATTGCTCTTCTTTGGGCATCTTTATCAAGGCCTATCAAGAGAATAACAGAACATTTATAATATTATCCTAATTCTGCACCTACTATTATAACAATGATCACCCATCAGATGATATCTTACCTTCACAGAAATCATATAATGACAGTGGATTACCCATCTATATAGGTGGTCTTATCATTTGTGTTGACTGCCACAGAAGGACACTATTTTGTATTTCATTTTCAAACAAGAACTACAAGTAGCAGCACACTGATTAAAGGTTATTCCCATCTCAGACATTAGGGGGATATTGTTAGGATATGCCTCCAATATCTAATAGATGTGGGTCTCACTTCTGAGACCTGCACTTATACTTAGAACAAAGCGCGTAAAGTCCCAGAGAGCGCACCGCGCATGCCCGCCCAACCTCCGTTCATCCCTATAGGAGTGCCGCTCGGCTATTTTTGAAAGTCCCATTCAAAGTAATGGGAGGTGCACCATGTAAGCACGGCCACCGCTCCATTCACTTCTATGGGGATGATGGAAATAGCCAAATAGCCTCTGGGACTTTGCTGTTCCTAGCAATATGCCCCCAATGTCTGAGATGGGAATAACCCGTTAATGCAGAAAGAAACAGGTGAACGGTGAATACATGAAAGTGTAAACTGCATTACTGCTATACAAGTAGAGGCTTTTTACGCATATTTTTGATCAGTAATACGTTGGGTTCATCTACCAGTGACAAGGTGCCCCAGAGGAATGCAAATCCATATAGCTGAGCTGAAATCCCCAGACTAGAGAACAACTCCTATGTTTTCTTCTCTGCTATGAGAGCAGTACAGTGTACAGTACCTATGGGGGTTGATGAGGCAGTCACACAGGGACCCTCATGTCTGACAGTTACGGGCCCTGCATTGGGGCCCAGGAGCTTCAAGTTACATAACTGAGTTTGCTGTGGTATCCTACCTATTGTGGCTGTAACTGAATGTGATGTTCAGCCCTTTGAAAGAGTCAAGATCTGATAGTGTTCCTCACAACACATCGGATTGACCACCAAAAGAAATACAAATAACCGTAGGATCCACAACCATTAGGCTCTGTCCACATCATGTTTGTGTCTTCCATTGTAAGTATGCTTTCAATTGATGTATATCACTGTATATGAATCTATCTGAACATAAGTACTGTACCTTGTGTTAAGTAATCTTGAACGAGGAAGATGCGAGCACTAAGAGAAGACGGCAGCCATGAGATGTAAGATAGAACAGATGCCAAATGTACAAATCTTAGAGATCTATAAAACAGATGTTGCGTGAGCACAATATTTAGGAGCTGACTATGATGTCTTTGGGGGAGGAAGAGACAGGTAATTTTGAAATATGAATGTCCATGAGTCAGAACGAATATGGAAGAACCTGGGGTAGCCATGGAAACAGAGGAAATTAGAGCATGTCTATGTAGGGTGATGGAGGATGTGGCTCATGGTACGGAAAAGGTACTGAAACAATTTGACAACTATATAAGAGGTATGATGTGGGACTTAAAAGGGTTGGTCCATCTCATATATTGATGGCATATTGCTAGGTCCCAGAGGTGGGACCCGCTCCTATCTCCAGAATGGGGCCCCCAAATTAAAGGAGAGCACACTGTGTGGAATACCCCAGATAGGGTATTTACAAATTGTTTGGTTTAAAATGTTATGGTAATGTTTTACTTATGTCATGTAATATTACACCAGAAGATGGTGTATGAGTGGCACTGGGAATGGAGCTAACCATTCCCCATTCCTTGATAGGGAGCATGTTGATTAGATCCTGATCCTTAGGGCCTTAGGACCAGAAATTTATCTCCACTGTGAGGAACACTGCTCCAGAGGGACAGAAAGGTCCAAGGGCCTCAGAATCCATCAAAGCTATGGCGTTCCAGGCAGCTGAGTGATCATCTACAACCAGCACTGCTGCAATGTGGGGGATAACGAGTTAAGACACCTATCACCCCAGGGCTGGATAGGGAAATCTGAAAGCCCGCATTACGTAGTGGACACCTACAGTCATAGGTTGCCAGTTTTATAGCGCAGTAAAGAGCAATCAGGACAGATAGAATTTGTGAGCTAGCATATTTCTGAGTGCCATTTCACCAGCTACCACACCTCATTATCTGGTGACAGAGACTGCACCTTCATTATTATATTCATTATTGCTGGATGTACCATACGTTACCATTTGCACTCAGTAAACGTTGTTCTCTTATGCCGGCCTGATTCCTTCCAACCATCTTTTCATTGCACCGAGAGAGAGTGACAGCCTGAGGGAGTAAACTACACTGTGACACAGGATCTCATCAGGGCTACTACCACTCCCATCCTCTGCACCAGCTCCTCAGGGGCTCACTGCATGTGCATGTGCTTTCACTGCTGTGGGAGTTCTTAAAATGACTGCTCGAGCATGCATGGCTGTTTTTGGGAAGTCCCAAAGCACTAAATGGAGAGTGCATTGGTCATGCACACGCACCTCTCCATTCATCACTATAGGACTGCAGGAAATAGCAAAGGGAGCACTTGGCTATTTTCGGAAGTCTCATAGCAGTGCATGAAGGGTGTCTGCTCTTGTGCAGTGTACTGACCTTCACTTCTGTAGGCCCGTTCTGGAGTTAGGATTGGGTTCCAGATGTGAGACCCGCACCTATCTGACATTGATGGCATATCATAGCAATATACTATTAATGCCTGAGATGGAGATAGCCCGTTACCAAGGGTTATGATTAGGGATGAGCGAATCGACTTCAGATGAAACATCCGAAGTCAATTCGTATAAAACTTTGTTTCAATACTGTACGGAGTGAGCGCTCCGTACTGTATTAGAATGTATTGGCTCCGATGTGCCGAAGTTATAACTTCGCAAAGTTTTGTTAGACTTCGCATAATAACTTCAGAAATTGATTTATACTGTAAAAAAACATTTCCCGAACTCGGGTTCGGTTCCAAGTGGTACCTTTTACAGTATAAATCAATTTCTGAAGTTATCATGTGAAGTCTCGTGAAAGTAAAAACGTCGGCTTATCGGAGCCAATGCATTCTAATACTATACGGAGCTCCTGCTCCGTACAGTATTAGGCTACATGCACACGAAAGTTGTTTGTTTCCATGTCTGTTCCGTTTTTTTTTTTTGCGGATAGGATGCAGACCCATTTATTTCAATGGGTCCGCAAAAAATGTGGACAGCACACCGTGTGCTATCCGCATCCGTATGTCCGTTCTGTAGCCCTGCAAAAAAAATATAACATGTCCTATTCTTGTCCGTTTTAGGCATTGTTACAATGGATCCGGAAAAAAAAAATGGATGGCATACGGATGTCATCCATTTTTTTCTGCGGATCTGCAATTTGCGGACCGCAACACACATACGGTCGTGTGCATGTAGCCTTAGAACGAAGTTTTATGCGAATCGATTTTGGATGTTTCATCCAAAGTTGATTCGCTCATCCCTAGTTATGTCATTCATTCCCCTGCAGCAATGAATGACAATGTCAGAGTTTCATTTCCCAAGAATACAGCAACAACAAGCCCTATCATTTTTAAAATGTGCACAAGACTGCAGAAGGAGACTTCACCTATAGCTGCACAAAAACCGAACGGTTGCAAATTCAACATACCGTAAATGACGCTTACTAGCATAAAACATGGCATTAAACAAAGCTCACTGGTAGATGACAGGAACCAAATTCTGAGAGTCAAGGAAGGAGGCGCTTGCCCAGCAATGGATGGTGGATAGCAGCATACAGATAGATGGCAGATGAATAACAGTAAACAGAAATGGAGCAACGCTCTGTGGAACTACAGATCCCAGAATATAGCTGCACTATAGCTGCACTATAGTCAATGCAACTGAACAGGAAAAGAAGTAAACGCATCCGACTGGAAACGGGCAGCATGTGTGAGTGCAGAGGAGACGCCGGTCTTGGCAGAGTGAGTAAGGTAAAGTACTATGTAAAGCAAGTACTAATTAGCGAAAATGTCCACAGAATGTCTTTAATGGAAGTTGACAGGCCTGGGGATCATAACAACTACTGGGAACCTCATGTTTTACGGGGAAATGGGGGAGAACAGGTGACATAGGTCATGGTCACTGTTAACCAGTGACCAATAACACAGCCAGCACCCACTGCATATGAAATCCATACTATCTGTGCCCATCTATGACTCTGTACTTATACATGTACAGAAGGTTAAAGGGCCTCTGTCAGCAGATTTGTCCCTATGACACTGGCTGACCTGTTACACATGCGCTTGGCACCTGAAGGGATCTGTATTGGTCCCATGTCCATCTGTGTCCGCATTGCTGAGAAAAATATAAAGTTTTCATATTTTCAAATGAGCCTCTGGCAGCAACGGGGGCGTTACCATTACACCTAGACGCTCTGCTTTCTCTGCAACTGCTGCGCTCTCTGGTGACACAAAATTGCAGATCAAAATTATTAAGATGTAGATTTTTCTTTTTAATATCATGTAAACTATAGATATATAGCAAAAGATAAAGGGGCTATCCCACCCAAAAAAATTATTTTACTTACTTATCTGAATGAAGCACCTGAACCTCCAAGGATACATTGAAATTTGCTCGTTAGCCATTGCATAGAAAATAGTCCCCAGAGATCCATATGATATGTAAAGCTCCACAATTTCCCTCTCCGCTGTCTGGAGAGCGATATAGCTACGTATTTCTTAGAATTTAGAAGTAGGGATGGATGAATGAATGAAAGGTGTCTGGGCCAGTTCACCAGATCACTATGCTGGCACTGAGATGAGTAGCATGTCAGTCCATCACTGAATGTAGGAGAAGGTGGACCAGAAGAATAAACAGAAGGGGGCGCTACCAGGGAGGAAAATGTAATGTAAATAAAAAGATGAACAAAATTTGTTACTGCATGCATGTTGCAATAATTCTTCATTTGAAATGCCCTATCCATGACATAATAATACTTTTGGTGAGATAGCCGCTTTAATAATAGCCTTGATTCCTGATAAATAAATGTATAGTTCTTGTGAATCCTTCTATTCATTTCATGTTTTTGAACATTATTCTTAAAAGATACAAGAGCGCCATCTGCTGATACTATGCAATCCTCTCAAGCATAGTATTTTACAGCACAGGATGCTAACAAATGAAGATATTACCATATACACTCACCTAAAGAAATATTAGGAACACCTGTTCTATTTCTCATTAATGCGATTATCTAGTCAACCAATCACATGGCAGTTGCTTCAATGCATGTAGGGTTGTGGTCCTGGTCAAGACAATCTCCTGAACTCCAAACTGAATGTCAGAATGGGAAAGAAAGGTGGGCTACAACAGCAGAAGACCCCACCGGGTACCACTCATCTCCACTACAAATAGGAAAAAGAGGCTACAATTTGCACGAGCTCACCAAAATTGGACTGTTGAAGACTGGAAAAATGTTGCCTGGTTTGATGAGTCTCGATTTCTGTTGAAACATTCAAATGGTAGAGTCCGAATTTGGCGTAAACAGAATGAGAACATGTATCCATCATGCCTTGTTACCACTGTGCAGGCTGGTGGTGGTGGTGTAATGGTGTGGGGGATGTTTTCTGGGCACACTTTAGGCCCCTTAGTGCCAATTGGCCATCGTTTAAATGCCACGGGCTACCTGAGCATTGTTTCTGACCATGTCCATCCCTTCATGACCACCAAGTACCCATCCTCTGATGGCTACTTCCAGCAGGATAATGCACCATGTCACAAAGCTCAAATCATTTCAAATTGGTTTCTTGAACATGACTATGAGTTCACTGTACTAAAATGGCCCCCACAGTCACCAGATCTCAACCCAATAGAGCATCTTTGGGATGTGGTGGAACGGGAGCTTCGTGCCCTGGATGTGCATCCCTCAAATCTCCATCAACTGCAAGATGCTATCCTATCAATATGGGCCAACATTCTAAAGAATGCTATCAGCACCTTGTTGAATCAATGCCCCATAGAATTAAGGCAGTTCTGAAGGCAAAAGGGGGTCCAACACCGTATTAGTATGGTGTTCCTAATAATTCTTTAGGTGAGTGTATAATTTTCCATTATTTGTATACAGTATGTTTGATAGTCCATCATGAATTCTGATGGTCGCATTTAAGTACAGCCTTCTTGCATAAGACCTTTTCTAACAAAAAGCTAACAGCAACCAATAAAATCACTTTTGGGGACTTGTGTCCTTTTTTTCTAATCTTTGAATTGATATTTGTACATTAGCGTCTGCATTTGCTCTCCCACTGATAATAAGGGCTGATCATCGATTTCTCATACCTGATAAAAATGTTAAAAAAGATCCTGAAAATAGATTTCACAACTAAAGCTGGCCATACTCCTGTCGCCCATCCTGTCTTTCCCAATCCTTACATATGCAGCGAGCCCCTGTGGGAGCCGTGGTAGAGGAGCAGGGGTGGTAGTGGCCCTGATGATGATGTTGTAGTGTCAGTGTCCTACCACAGGCCATTGCTCCCTGGGGTCCATTGCAGTTAAAAGGTGTAGATTGAAGAATTAGGCTAGAGTTAAATGTAACAAAGTGTCTTTTACTAAATGCAATGTACAACTTGAAATACATATAGTAGCAGCAGGATTTAGTGCAATTCGTTTCTGCCTCTGGCTAGGGAGGTACAGTGTCAGGATGAATGGCTGCAGTTTTTCACTTAGATGTTGCTGGCTTAATGGTTGTCTGGTGAAGGGTGTCTCAGCTGTAGTCTGTCACCTCACAGCAGTGTGTCTTCGAGTGGGTGCTCTATGAGCTACTTCCCAACTCTCTGGCAGGAGAGGGATATCTGGACCCTGAACCTTGATAGGGTTCTAGAGAGTTGGTGCTCTATGAACTACTTCCCAATTCCCCCATTATCAGGATAGGACCTCTCACATCCCCTCTCCGTCTTGCACTCCCTTAGACTGCTTCTATACTGTAGACTTCCCCATCCTTGCAGGAAGTCGGACCAGCCCACTCTACTGGGGGGTGGAGTGGGGAGAAGGGTGGAAAAGGGTAGTTTACCCTGTTAGCACCAGTCATGGCAAACCACTGCTGGATAAAATGACATGGGATATATATGAAATACGTAACATAACCAGAATCAGAATCAGCTTTATTCGCCAAACACGACACAGTCGATCGTGCTCGGAATTGGGTTAGGCACAGGTACAGGCATAGTACTAGGGGGAGGGGGGGGAGGGTTATGCAATGGGCACATCAGGGGCGAGGGATTATGGGTGGGAGATGGGGCGTGGTGAGTTCAGCAGTCTGACGGCCGTTAGGAAGAAAGTGTTCAGCCTCCTCGATGTCCTTGCAGGGATGGCCTGATACCTATAGGCCTGATAACATAGCATTGCATACAAAACATATAAAATGCAGCACTTAAAGAACAGAATAGTAATACCCTTAGGTCTGGGGTACTACACATACAGTGCCTTAAATGTGTTTTTGGGGGGATTTTATGTGATAGACCAACACAAAGTAGAAAATAAGTGTGCAATGAAAAGGAAATGATGCATGGTTTACAAACATTTTAATAAATAAAAATCTGAAAAGTGTAGACTAGACATACAAATTAGGGTCTCACCCAAGGACCTCCTGTGGATTAAGTGCACTCCTCTGGGTACACCCACCTCCAAAAAAATGAGAAATTCTTAGTAAGGAGGGGCACTCAATTATTTGAGAACTCAGTGAAGCAAATATAATGATATTTATTAAACACCAATAAAAAACGCCTCATGTGCATAAAATCAACTCACAGAATAAAATCACTTAAAAAAGCCCCACTGCAAATGGATATATGATTAAAGGTAGTAGAGGAGGACCATAAAATAATGCTCTGGTATGAGCAAAAAAATGGCAGCCCTCGTGACAATAAACTTGTATGCCCTTGTGACAATAGAACTTGTATGTCCGAGATTGGAGCGTGCTGTAAATCACATGGATGATAGAATCACATCAGATGTTGTTATACCACATATCAATAATACTGGAATGACGTGATAGGTTGTGGGATGGAAAGGGTCGTTTCACTTTTGTCAAAAATGTCCCAGTATAAACAAACTGTATGGGAGATGGTCCCGTATACAACAATCACTCAATATCGGAATATGTCAGTCTAATACTATCTGGTAAGTTTCATTATAAACAGTAAATGGATGGTATAAAGATGGATATGGAACATTACCACCAAACTCTTGGATGTCATCTGTCCTGATTAGAGATGTCGCGAACATAAAATTTTCAGTTCGCGAACGGCGAACGCATATTTCTGCAAATGTTCGCGAACGGGTAAACCGCCATTGACTTCAATAGGCAGGCGAATTTTAAAACCCACAGGGACTCTTTCTAGCCACAGTAGTGATGGAAAAGTTGTTTCAAGGGGACTAACACCTGGACTGTGGCATGCCGGAGGGGGGTCCATGGCAAAACTCCCATGGAAAATTACATAGTTTTTTTTTATTAAACTTTTTCTTTATTGATTTTCTCAAAAGTTAACACGATATACAAATACAAAAAATAGAAAGGAGGGGCATGTTACATGTACAAGTTCATCCTCAAATATATAATCTTCATGACATACATGATAATAAATTCTGGCATGCTACGTTAGCTTGCCAGTCAAAACCAACCTATAAAGAGGTCTCAGGATACGTACTCCTCTACCTCCTTCCATAAACAACGAAACCTTACCCAGAACCCCCCCCCCATTCCCACCCTCCCAGGCCGCGGGTGTGGCGGGTGACTCCGGTCGTAGTTCTTATTATTCCCCCGTGTGCTATGGGACATACCATTCTAGAGGCGTGTATCCACCAGAAGTTATAGGTTCTGGGATATCAGCACCACTCCAGCCATTCTCCCCCTCCTATGTCTAATGTTTCTCCCCTTTGAACTTAATATCCTCAAATTATTTTATTCTATGCATTAGTCTTTCCCACTCTGATAATGTGGGGGCCCTGTCCATCACCCTATTCCTAAGAAGTAGAACCTTGGCCACCAAGAATCCCTTCAGCCAACAAGTCTGTACACTTTTCAATGTTTGGGATTTAAGCTCCGGGGGGATTATCCCAAGTACGGCGAATTCAATGGAGACGGGGGTCCTATTCTCCATTAGTAACTCCATACCCTGTAGTATACTTTGCCAAAAGGTTTTTACTTCCGGGCAGCTCCATAACATGTGAACATATCCGGCTGCGGGGTAAAGGCATTTCAGACAGCAAAATTCTGTTCCTTTTTTTCCATACATTTTGGAGAGAAGGCCCGGAGTAAGGTATAGCCGGTGTATTATTTTAAATTGTATCAACCGGTGCTGGCGTGAAAGAGATGCCTTCTTTATATTTTGATATGCCTCCCGCCATTGTAAAGGATTATCTACCCCTAAATCCGATTCCCATTTGCCAACACTCTTGAATTTAAGAACATTGCTTAATTCCTTTCTAAATCTAGTGTAAATTTGTGAAACCCTAACTTTTTTCCCGTAAAAAATTGTAGCAAAAACCTAATAGTGTCTGCATACCTGGTGTTTGAGAGATTTTATTTCGCATATATGCAAGTGCATGTTTGAGTTGAACATATCTATAGTGACTTAGTGTCGTAATAGGTGTCTCATGAAGTATTTCCCCTATAGGTTTTAGTTTGCCAGAACTACAAATATGTGACAACATCGTGATCCCTTATCGGCTCCAATAGTTATTGTCATTGAGAGCAAGAAATTCGTTTAAAAAGGGGTTATTCCATAGCGGGGCAAATTCCTGGGCATGAGTAATCTGCAAGATAGACTTGGTCTTGTTCCATACTTTCTGTAACATTGAACTTATCGAACAAGTGTCTAAAAGTCCAATTTCTAGTGTACTAAAGATATTTAATATAGGGCCCGTCTGTTGCTTAATGAGATAGAAATTACATAGTTGACGCAGAGTTGGATTTTAATCCATAAAGGGCATAAATCACCTAACAATCCTAATTTTTTTTGAACAATGTGGTTTAAAACATCCAGTGTGTGTATATGATTAGGTATGATGTTGTATCGATCAGGTAGTGTAAGGGTTACGCCCACTTCACAGACATTGACAGACCAAACTCCCCTTTAAATGCACCGCAAACAACCGCAAACAGTCCATTTGCCCAACCGCAAACTTCCCATTTGCACAAGGTTGGATACCAAGCTAGCCATGTCCCGTTAATGTCATTGAAGGTTTCTTCCTCCACCCAGGCATGTACAACACCAAGGGTCCCGGAAAGGTGAATTGAATTGATTTTTCGAACGGGGAGATGGTGAAAAAAACGCTGGCTCCCTCCCCTTTGTTTGAATCCACGGTCACTTCGTCTGCGCCGTGCAATTTACTGTCACACCCGATATGAGTGGTATTTTCTGTAGTACTATTCTCATCAGTTTAATCCCTGTTACGTCCCCAATCTGGGGTCCATTTATTAAATTGATTTTTCGAACGGGGAGATGGTTAAAAAAACGATGGCTCCCTCCCCTTTGTTTGAATCCACGCCACAGTCACTGCGTCTGTGCCGTGCAATTTACTGTCACATCCGATATGAGTGGTATTTTCTGTAGTACTATTCTCATCAGTTTAATCCCTGTTACGTGACGTCCCCAATCTGGGGTCCATTTATTAAATAGATTTTTCTAACGGGGAGATGGTTAAAAAAACGCTGGCTCCCTCCTCTTTGTTTGAATCCACGCCACGGTCACTGCGTCTGCGCCGTGCAATTTACTGTCACACCCGATATGAGTGGTATTTTCTGTAGTACTATTCTCATCAGTTTAATCCCTGTTACACCCCATATCAGGGATTGCCTTTTGTGAAAAAAAATTTAGGCCGGGTATCTTCGACTGCCTTCACAGTGACAGACCAAACTCTAATACACCAAACTGAATTGATTTTAGGAACCGGGAGATGGAAAAAGCAGCTTGGTCGGTCCTCTTACTCCCAAGTTGGGGCACTGCACGTGCACGGAGCAATGTGCTGTGACACCCTATATGACTGGTGTCTTAACTAGTACTATTCCTATCAGTTTAATCCCTGTTATGTCCCCTATCCGGGGACGTGTGTCGAATTGATTAATCATTGTCGAATTAACAACATCCTGAAATAATTTTGTTCTGAGCTCTGTACTTGCTTTGTATTGGCATTGATGGGGATTTTTTTAATTATCTGCATTATTTCTAATAAAAAAATCATAATAAAGTCTCTTAATAGTTTATTTTATATATTAAAACCCCATACAACCTAAAAAAAAATGAAAAATAATGTGTTTTCTATAAAAAATTATCCAGCCGATCGCTTTTAGTCTGATCATAATGAAGCAACGGCCTTATCTGGGGTGTGGCAACATTGCCAATACACTCATAGAGGTGATGATCGCTTCATTGTGATACGCAAGCCCCTTTACCACAACAAGGTACCCATCACGAAGGGGAATTGACACATGTATGTTCCTTTTTTTTTGTTTTGTTTTTGCAGCCACAATGCAGCACTAGCGGCCAGAAAAATTAGGCATGTACACATGCCTGAAAAATTAGGTATTGTTGCAGCCGCTGCTTGCGGTATGAACCCTAGTTGGATGCGGAGAATTCACGAAAGTCATCCAGTATGCAGACATTAAATACAGCAGTGTGGGGACCATTTTGAGGCCAAGGCATGTCATCAGGCCTTTTGTTAGTCAAACGTATCCCCCACTGTCAGTCCCTTCGGGATCCATGCCTCATTCATCTTAATGAAGGTGAGGTAATCAACACTTTTGTGACCGAGGCGACTTCTTTTGTCAGTGACAATGCCTCCTGCTGCACAGGACACTTGAAGCAGGGCAGGCCAGAAGTTCTATCGCAAACTGGGATAGTTCAGGCCACAGGTCAAGCCTGCACACCCAGTAGTCAAGGGGTTCATCGCTCCTCAGAGTGTCGATATCTGCAGTTAAGGCGAGGAAGTCTGCTACCTGTCGGTCGAGTCGTTCTCTAAGGCTGTATCCCGAAGGGCTGTGGCGATGTGTAGGACTGAAAAAGCTCCGCATGTCCTCCATCAACAACACATCTGTAAAGAATCCTGTCCTTGCCGCCGTAGTCATGGTAGGAGGAGGATTACTTTCACCTCTTCCCCTGTTAAATTCCCGTTGTGCTGTGACATCCCCCTTATAAGCTGTGTAAAGCATTTGGTTTTGAACTGCTGCATCCTTTCTGACTTCCGGTAATTTGGTAACATTTCCGCCACTTCATGCTTATACCGGGGGTCTAGTAGCGTGGCCACCCAGTACAAGTCGTTCTCCTTCATCCTTTTTATACGAGGGTCCCTCAACAGACATATCAGCATGAAAGACCCCATTTGCACAAGGTTGGATGCCGAGCTACTCATTTCCTGTTCCACTCCCTCACTGATGTCATTGACAGTCTGTTCTTCCCCCCAGCCACGTACAACACCACGGGTCCCAGATAGGTGACAACAACGAGCACCCTGGGATGCCTGCTGTGGTTGGTCTTCCTCCTCCTCAAAGCCACATTCCTCCTCTGACTCCTCTTCCTCATACTCCTCTTGCAGCATTGCCGCAGGTCCGGCAAGCGATGATGACAAGGCTGTTTCTGGTGGTGATGGTGACCAAAACTCTTCCTCTTCCTCTTCACGCTCATCTACAGCCTGATCCAGCACTCTTCGCAGGGCACTCTCCAGGAAGAAAACAAATGGGATGAGGTCGCTGATGGTGCCTTTGGTGCGACTGACTAGGTTTGTCACCTCCTCAAAAGGACGCATGAGCCTACAGGCATTGCGCATGAGCGTCCAGTAACGTGGCAAAAAAATTCCCAGCTCCGCAGAGGCTGTCCTAGCACCCCGGTCATACAAATACTAGTTGACGTCTTTTTCTTGTTGGAGCAGGCGGTCGAACATTAGGAGTGTTGAATTCCAACGTGTCGGGCTGTCACAAATCAAGCGCCTCACTGGCATGTTGTTTCGGAGCTGAATGTCTGAAATGTGCGCCATGGCCGTGTAGGAATGCCTGAAATGGCCACACACCTTCTTGGCCTGCTTGAGGACGTCCTGTAAGCCTGGGTACTTAGACACAAAGCGTTGTACTATGAGATTCAACACATGTGCCATGCACGGCACATGTGACAACTTGCCCAAATTCAATGCCGCCAACAAATTGCTTCCATTGTCACACACCACTTTGACGATCTCCAGTTGGTGCGGGGTCAGCCACTGATCCAATTGTGCATTCAGGGCGGACAGGAGTGCTGGTCCGGTGTGGCTCTCTGCTTTCAGGCAAGTCAACCCCAAGACAGTGTGACACTGTCGTATCCGGGATGTGGAATAGCCCCTGGGGAGCTGGGGGGATTCAGTTGATGTGCAGCCAGACGCCGCAGCAGAAGAGGAATCAGCCGAGGAGGTTATGGAAGAGGATGGAGTAGGAGAAGTAGAGGAGGTGGCAGCAGGCCTACCTGCAAGTCGTGGTGGTGTCACCAACTTCGCTGCAGAGCCACGCATTCCATGCTTGGCAGCCGTCAGCAGGTTGACCCAATGCGCAGTGTACGTGATATACCTGCCCTGACCGTGCTTTGCAGATCAGGTATCAGTGGTCAGATGGACCCTTGCCCCAACACTGTATGCCAGAGATGCCAGACTTTTCAATCACTGAGTAGAGGTTTGGGATTGCCTTTTTTGAAAAAAAAAATTGTCCGGGTACCTTCCACTGTGGCCTCAGACTCCACCAGCTGGTATGGTAAAAGCTGGCGGGCTAAGAGTTCCATCAAGCCAGCTGTCAGACGCCGGGCAAGGGGGTGACTCTGTGACATTGGCTTCTTATGCTCAAACATTTCCTTTACAGACACCTGACTGTGGACAGATGAGATGGAACCGCTGAAGGTGAGAGGCGGAGTGGCGGGTGGTTGAGAGGGGGCAAGGAGGACAGCAGTGGTTGACGTGGCTGAAGATGCTGGACCAGGAGGAGGATGGTGGCTTTGAGCTTGTGTGCTGCTTCTACTCGTCATCATTAGGGATGAGCGAACTCGAACTGTATAGTTCGGGTTCGTACCGAATTTTGGGGTGTCCGTGACACGGACCCGAACCCGGACATTTTCGTAAAAGTCCGGGTTCGGGTTCGGTGTTCGTCGCTTTCTTCGCGCTTTTGTGACGCTTTCTTGGCGCTTTTTGAAAGGCTGCAAAGCAGCCAATCAACAAGCGTCATACTACTTGCCCCAAGAGGCCGTCACAGCCATGCCTACTATTGGCATGGCTGTGATTGGCCAGAGCACCATGTGACCCAGCCTCTATTTAAGCTGGAGTCACATAGCGCCGCCCGTCACTCTGCTCTGATTAGCGTAGGGAGAGGTTGCGGCTGCGACAGTAGGGCGAGATTAGGCAGATTAACTCCTCCAAAGGACTTGATTAACTGATCGATCTGCAGCTGTGGATCATTGAGCTGCTGATCCTCAATTGCTCACTGTTTTTAGGCTGCCCAGACCGTTTGTCAGTCACATTTTTCTGGGGTGATCGGCGGCCATTTTGTGTCTTGTGGTGCGCCAGCACAAGCTGCGACCAAGTGCATTTAACCCTCAATGGTGTGGTTGTTTTTTGGCTAAAGCCTACATCAGGGTGAAGCTGTCACACCAAGTGCATTTAACCAGCAATAGTCTGTTCATTTTTTGGCCATATACAAAATCAGGGGCAAGCTGCGCCTGTCACCAAGTGCATTTAACCCTCAATGGTGTGGTTGTTTTTTGGCTAAAGCCTACATCAGGGTGAAGCTGTCACACCAAGTGCATTTAACCAGCAATAGTCTGTTCATTTTTTGGCCATATACAAAATCAGGGGCAAGCTGCGCCTGTCACCAAGTGCATTTAACCCTCAATGGTGTGGTTGTTTTTTGGCTAAAGCCTACATCAGGGTGAAGCTGTCACACCAAGTGCATTTAATCAGCAATAGTCTGTTCATTTTTTGGCCATATACAAAATCAGGGGCAAGCTGCGCCTGTCACCAAGTGCATTTAACCCTCAATGGTGTGGTTGTTTTTTGGCTAAAGCCTACATCAGGGTGAAGCTGTCACACCAAGTGCATTTAACCAGCAATAGTCTGTTCATTTTTTGGCCATATACAAAATCAGGGGCAAGCTGCGCCTGTCACCAAGTGCATTTAACCCTCAATGGTGTGGTTGTTTTCTGGCTAAAGCCTACATCAGGGTGAAGCTGTCACACCAAGTGCATTTAACCAGCAATAGTCTGTTTATTTTTTGGCCATATACTACATCAGGGGCAAGCTGCGCCCGTCACCAAGTGCATTTAACCCTCAGTAGTGTGGTTGGTCAAGCTGTGACACCAAGTGCATTTAACCAGCAATAGTCTGTTCATTTTTTGGCCATATACTACATCAGGGGCAAGCTGCGCCCGTCACCAAGTGCATTTAACCAGCAATAGTGTGGTTATTTTTTGGCCATATCCCAGTCTAATTCTGTCACTAAATCCATACCGGTCACCCAGCGCCTAAATACTAGGCCTCAAATTTATATCCCGCTAAATCTCTCGTTACCGCTGTCCTGTTGTAGCTGGGAAAGTTATTTAGTGTCCGTCAAAGCACATTTTTTGTTCTGGGTTGAAGTACAATTCCCAATTTAGCAATTTCATAATTTAGTGGTTTCTGCTATATCAGAGCTATTTGAAATCTATCCCTAAAAGGGTATATAATATTCAAGGTGCACATTGGGTCATTCAGAATAACTTCACACACACCCGCTACTGTGTATTTCCAAGTCTAATTCTGTCACTAAACCCATACCTGTCACCCAGCGCCTAAATACTAGGCCTCAAATTTATATCCTGCTAAATCTCTCGTTACCGCTGTCCTGTTGTAGCTGGGAAAGTTATTTAGTGTCCGTCAAAGCACATTTTTTGTTCTGGGTTGAAATACAATTCCCAATTTAGCAATTTCATAATTTAGTGGTTTCTGCTATATCAGAGCTATTTGAAATCTATCCCTAAAAGGGTAGATCATATTGAAGGTGCACATAGGGTCATTCAGAATAACTTCACACACACCCGCTACTGTGTATTTCCAAGTCTAATTCTGTCACTAAACCCATACCTGTCACCCAGCGCCTAAATACTAGGCCTCAAATTTATATCCCGCTAAATCTCTCGTTACCGCTGTCCTGTTGTAGCTGGGAAAGTTATTTAGTGTCCGTCAAAGCACATTTTTTGTTCTGGGTTGAAGTACAATTCCCAATTTAGCAATTTCATAATTTAGTGGTTTCTGCTATATCAGAGCTATTTGAAATCTATCCCTAAAAGGGTATATAATATTCAAGGTGCACATAGGGTCATTCAGAATAACTTCACACACACCCGCTACTGTGTATTTCCAAGTCTAATTCTGTCACTAAACCCATACCTGTCACCCAGCGCCTAAATACTAGGCCTCAAATTTATATCCTGCTAAATCTCTCGTTACCGCTGTACTGTTGTTGCTTGGAAAGATATTTAGTGTCCGTCAAAGCACATTTTTTGTTCTGGGTTGAAGTACAATTCCCAATTTAGCAATTTCATAATTTAGTGGTTTCTGCTATATCAGAGCTATTTGAAATCTATCCCTAAAAGGGTATATAATATTCAAGGTGCACATTGGGTCATTCAGAATAACTTCACACACACCCGCTACTGTGTATTTCCAAGTCTAATTCTGTCACTAAACCCATACCTGTCACCCAGCGCCTAAATACTAGGCCTCAAATTTATATCCTGCTAAATCTCTCGTTACCGCTGTACTGTTGTTGCTTGGAAAGATATTTAGTGTCCGTCAAAGCACATTTTTTGTTCTGGGTTGAAGTACAATTCCCAATTTAGCAATTTCATAATTTAGTGGTTTCTGCTATATCAGAGCTATTTGAAATCTATCCCTAAAAGGGTATATAATATTCAAGGTGCACATTGGGTCATTCAGAATAACTTCACACACACCCGCTACTGTGTATTTCCAAGTCTAATTCTGTCACTAAACCCATACCTGTCACCCAGCGCCTAAATACTAGGCCTCAAATTTATATCCTGCTAAATCTCTCGTTACCGCTGTACTGTTGTTGCTTGGAAAGATATTTAGTGTCCGTCAAAGCACATTTTTTGTTCTGGGTTGAAGTACAATTCCCAATTTAGCAATTTCATAATTTAGTGGTTTCTGCTATATCAGAGCTATTTGAAATCTATCCCTAAAAGGGTATATAATATTCAAGGTGCACATTGGGTCATTCAGAATAACTTCACACACACCCGCTACTGTGTATTTCCAAGTCTAATTCTGGCACTAAACCCATACCTGTCACCCAGCGCCTAAATACTAGGCCTCAAATTTATATCCCGCTAAATCTGTCCTTAGTGCTGTAGCTGGGCGAGTTATTTAGTGTCCGTTCAAGCACATTTCTTGTTCTGGGTTGAAATACAATTCCCAATTTAGCAATTTCATAATTTAGTGGTTTCTGCTATATCAGAGCTATTTGAAATCTATCCCTAAAAGGGTATATAATATTCAAGGTGCACATAGGGTCATTCAGAATAACTTCACACACCCGCTACTGTGCATTTCCAAATCTAATTCTGTCACTAAACCCATAGCTGTCACCCAGCGCCTAAATACTAGGCCTCAAATTTATATCCCGCTAAATCTCTCGTTACCGCTGTCCTGTTGTAGCTGGGAAAGTTATTTAGTGTCCGTCAAAGCACATTTTTTGTTCTGGGTTGAAGTACAATTCCCAATTTAGCAATTTCATAATTTAGTGGTTTCTGCTATATCAGAGCTATTTGAAATCTATCCCTAAAAGGGTATATAATATTCAAGGTGCACATTGGGTCATTCAGAATAACTTCACACACACCCGCTACTGTGTATTTTCAAGTCTAATTCTGTCACTAAACCCATACCTGTCACCCAGCGCCTAAATACTAGGCCTCAAATTTATATCCCGCTAAATCTCTCGTTACCGCTGTCCTGTTGTAGCTGGGAAAGTTATTTAGTGTCCGTCAAAGCACATTTTTTGTTCTGGGTTGAAATACAATTCCCAATTTAGCAATTTCATAATTTAGTCGTTTCTGCTATATCAGAGCTATTTGAAATCTATCCCTAAAAGGGTAGATCATATTGAAGGTGCACATAGGGTCATTCAGAATAACTTCACACACACGCTTCTGTGCATTTCCAAGTCTAATTCTGTCACTAAATCCATACCGGTCACCCAGCGCCTAAATACTAGGCCTCAAATTTATATCCCGCTGAATTTGAATACAATACATTGGGCCAAATAATATATTTGTTGTTGTGGTGAACCATAACAATGAGAAAAACATCTAGTAAGGGACGCGGACGTGGACATGGTCGTGGTGGTGTTAGTGGACCCTCTGGTGCTGGGAGAGGACGTGGCCGTTCTGCCACATCCACACGTCCTAGTGTACCAACTACCTCAGGTCCCAGTAGCCGCCAGAATTTACAGCGATATATGGTGGGGCCCAATGCCGTTCTAAGGATGGTAAGGCCTGAGCAGGTACAGGCATTAGTCAATTGGGTGGCCGACAGTGGATCCAGCACGTTCACATTATCTCCCACCCAGTCTTCTGCAGAAAGCGCACAGATGGCGCCTGAAAACCAACCCCATCAGTCTGTCACATCACCCCCATGCATACCAGGGAAACTGTCTCAGCCTCAAGTTATGCAGCAGTCTCTTATGCTGTTTGAAGACTCCGCTGGCAGGGTTTCCCAAGGGCATCCACCTAGCCCTTCCCCAGCGGTGAAAGACATAGAATGCACTGACGCACAACCACTTATGTTTCCTGATGATGAGGACATGGGAATACCACCTCAGCATGTCTCTGATGATGACGAAACACAGGTGCCAACTGCTGCGTCTTTCTGCAGTGTGCAGACTGAACAGGAGGTCAGGGATCAAGACTGGGTGGAAGACGATGCAGGGGACGATGAGGTCCTAGACCCCACATGGAATGAAGGTCGTGCCACTGACTTTCACAGTTCGGAGGAAGAGGCAGTGGTGAGACCGAGCCAACAGCGTAGCAAAAGAGGGAGCAGTGGGCAAAAGCAGAACACCCGCCGCCAAGAGACTCCGCCTGCTACTGACCGCCGCCATCTGGGACCGAGCACCCCAAAGGCAGCTTCAAGGAGTTCCCTGGCATGGCACTTCTTCAAACAATGTGCTGACGACAAGACCCGAGTGGTTTGCACGCTGTGCCATCAGAGCCTGAAGCGAGGCATTAACGTTCTGAACCTGAGCACAACCTGCATGACCAGGCACCTGCATGCAAAGCATGAACTGCAGTGGAGTAAACACCTTAAAACCAAGGAAGTCACTCAGGCTCCCCCTGCTACCTCTTCTGCTGCTGCCGCCTCGGCCTATTCTGCTGCTGCCGCCTCGGCCTCTTCCTCCGCCTCTGGAGGAACGTTGGCACCTGCCGCCCAGCAAACAGGGGATGTACCACCAACACCACCACCACCACCTCCGTCACCAAGCGTCTCAACCATGTCACACGCCAGCGTTCAGCTCTCCATCTCACAAACATTTGATAGAAAGCGTAAATTCCCACCTAGCCACCCTCGATCCCTGGCCCTGAATGCCAGCATTTCTAAACTACTGGCCTATGAAATGCTGTCATTTAGGCTGGTGGACACAGACAGCTTCAAACAGCTCATGTCGCTTGCTGTCCCACAGTATGTTGTTCCCAGCCGGCACTACTTCTCCAAGAGAGCCGTGCCTTCCCTGCACAACCAAGTATCCGATAAAATCAAGTGTGCACTGCGCAACGCCATCTGTGGCAAGGTCCACCTAACCACAGATACGTGGACCAGTAAGCACGGCCAGGGACGCTATATCTCCCTAACTGCACACTGGGTAAATGTAGTGGCAGCTGGGCCCCAGGCGGAGAGCTGTTTGGCGCACGTCCTTCCGCCGCCAAGGATCGCAGGGCAACATTCTTTGCCTCCTGTTGCCACCTCCTCCTTCTCGGCTTCCTCCTCCTCTTCTTCCACCTGCTCATCCAGTCAGCCACACACCTTCACCACCAACTTCAGCACAGCCCGGGGTAAACGTCAGCAGGCCATTCTGAAACTCATATGTTTGGGGGACAGGCCCCACACCGCACAGGAGTTGTGGCGGGGTATTGAACAACAGACCGACGAGTGGTTGCTGCCGGTGAGCCTCAAGCCCGGCCTGGTGGTGTGTGATAATGGGCGAAATCTCGTTGCAGCTCTGGGACTAGCCAATTTGACGCACATCCCTTGCTTGGCGCATGTGCTGAATTTGGTGGTGCAGAAGTTCATTCACAACTACCCCGACATGTCAGAGCTGCTGCATAAAGTGCGGGCCGTCTGTTCGCGCTTCCGGCGTTCACATCCTGCTGCTGCTCGCCTGTCTGCGCTACAGCGTAACTTCGGCCTTCCCGCTCACCGCCTCATATGCGACGTGCCCACCAGGTGGAACTCCACCTTGCACATGCTGGACAGACTGTGCGAGCAGCAGCAGGCCATAGTGGAGTTTCAGCTGCAGCACGCACGGGTCAGTCGCACTACAGAACAGCACCACTTCACCACCAATGACTGGGCCTCCATGCGAGACCTGTGTGCCCTGTTGCGCTGTTTCGAGTACTCCACCAACATGGCCAGTGGCGATGACACCGTTATCAGCGTTACAATACCACTTCTATGTCTCCTTGAGAAAACACTTAGGGCGATGATGGAAGAGGAGGTGGCCCAGGAGGAGGAGGAGGAGGAGGAGGAAGAGGGGTCATTTTTAGCACTTTCAGGCCAGTCTCTTCGAAGTGACTCAGAGGGAGGTTTTTGGCAACAGCAGAGGCCAGGTACAAATGTGGCCAGCCAGGGCCCACTACTGGAGGACGAGGAGGACGAGGATGAGGAGGAGGTGGAGGAGGATGAGGATGAAGCATGGTCACAGCGGGGTGGCACCCAACGCAGCTCGGGTCCATCACTGGTGCGTGGCTGGGGGGAAAGGCAGGACGATGACGATACGCCTCCCACAGAGGACAGCTTGTCCTTATCCCTGGGCAGCCTGGCACACATGAGCGACTACATGCTGCAGTGCCTGCGCAACGACAGCAGAGTTGCCCACATTTTAACCTGTGCGGACTACTGGGTTGCCACCCTGCTGGATCCACGCTACAAAGACAATGTGCCCACCTTACTTCCTGCACTGGAGCGTGATAGGAAGATGCGCGAGTACAAGCGCACGTTGGTAGACGCGCTACTGAGAGCATTCCCAAATGTCACAGGGGAACAAGTGGAAGCCCAAGGCCAAGGCAGAGGAGGAGCAAGAGGTCGCCAAGGCAGCTGTGTCACGGCCAGCTCCTCTGAGGGCAGGGTTAGCATGGCAGAGATGTGGAAAACTTTTGTCAACACGCCACAGCTAACTGCACCACCACCTGATACGCAACGTGTTAGCAGGAGGCAACATTTCACTAACATGGTGGAACAGTACGTGTGCACACCCCTCCACGTACTGACTGATGGTTCGGCCCCATTCAACTTCTGGGTCTCTAAATTGTCCACGTGGCCAGAGCTAGCCTTTTATGCCTTGGAGGTGCTGGCCTGCCCGGCAGCCAGCGTTTTGTCTGAACGTGTATTCAGCACGGCAGGGGGCGTCATTACAGACAAACGCAGCCGCCTGTCTACAGCCAATGTGGACAAGCTGACGTTCATAAAAATGAACCAGGCATGGATCCCACAGGACCTGTCCGTCCCTTGTCCAGATTAGACATTAACTACCTCCCCATAACCATATATTATTGGACTCCAGGGCACTTCCTCATTCAATCCTATTTTTATTTTCATTTTACCATTATATTGCGAGGCTACCCAAAGTTGAATGAACCTCTCCTCTGCCTGTGTGCTAGGCCTAAATATATGCCAATGGACTGTTGCAGTGGTGGCTGACATGAAGCCTGATTCTCTGCTATGACATGCAGACTAATTCTCTGCTGACATGAAGCCAGATTGTCTGTTACGGGACCTCTCTCCTCTGCCTGGGTGCTGGGCCTAAATTTATGACAATGGACTGTTGCAGTGGTGGCTGACGTGAAGCCTCATTCTCTGCTATGACATGCAGACTGATTCTCTGCTGTCATGAAGCCAGATTGTCTGTTACGGGACCTCTCTGCTCTGCCTGTGTGCTAGGCCTAAATATATGCCAATGGACTGTTGCAGTGGTGGGTGACGTGAAGCCTGATTCTCTGCTATGATATGAAGACTGATTCTCTGCTGACATGAAGCCAGATTGTCTGTTACGGGACCTTTCTCCTCTGCCTGGGTTCTGGGCCTAAATTTATGAAAATTGACTCTTACAGTGGTGGGTGACGTGAAGCCTGATTCTCTGCTATGATATGAAGACTGATTCTCTGCTGACATGAAGCCAGATTGTCTGTTACGGGACCTTTCTCCTCTGACTGGGTTCTGGGCCTAAATTTATGAAAATTGACTCTTACAGTGGTGGGTGACGTGAAGCCTGATTCTCTGCTATGATAT
Source organism: Bufo gargarizans (assembly GCF_014858855.1). Lineage (NCBI taxonomy): Eukaryota > Metazoa > Chordata > Amphibia > Anura > Bufonidae > Bufo > Bufo gargarizans. The sequence continues at coordinate 446,321,456 of NC_058084.1, forward strand.
GAAGACTGATTCTCTGCTGACATGAAGCCAGATTCTCTGTTACGGGACCTCTCTCCTCTGCCTGGGTGCTGGGCCTAAATTTATGACAATGGACTGTTGCAGTGGTGGCTGACGTGAAGCCTGATTCTCTGCTATGACATGCAGACTGATTCTCTGCTGTCATGAAGCCAGATTGTCTGTTACGGGACCTCTCTGCTCTGCCTGTGTGCTAGGCCTAAATATATGCCAATGGACTGTTGCAGTGGTGGGTGACGTGAAGCCTGATTCTCTGCTATGATATGAAGACTGATTCTCTGCTGACATGAAGCCAGATTGTCTGTTACGGGACCTTTCTCCTCTGCCTGGGTTCTGGGCCTAAATTTATGAAAATTGACTCTTACAGTGGTGGGTGACGTGAAGCCTGATTCTCTGCTATGATATGAAGACTGATTCTCTGCTGACATGAAGCCAGATTCTCTGTTACGGGACCTTTCTCCTCTGCCTGGGTTCTGGGCCTAAATTTATGAAAATTGACTCTTACAGTGGTGGGTGACGTGAAGCCTGATTCTCTGCTATGATATGAAGACTGATTCTCTGCTGACATGAAGCCAGATTCTCTGTTACGGGACCTCTCTCCTCTGCCTGGGTGCTGGGCCTAAATTTATGACAATGGACTGTTGCAGTGGTGGCTGACGTGAAGCCTGATTCTCTGCTATGACATGCAGACTGATTCTCTGCTGTCATGAAGCCAGATTGTCTGTTACGGGACCTCTCTCCTCTGCCTGTGTGTGTGCTAGGCCTAAATATATGCCAATGGACTGTTGCAGTGGTGGGTGACGTGAAGCCTGATTCTCTGCTATGATATGAAGACTGATTCTCTGCTGACATGAAGCCAGATTGTCTGTTACGGGACCTTTCTCCTCTGCCTGGGTTCTGGGCCTAAATTTATGAAAATTGACTCTTACAGTGGTGGGTGACGTGAAGCCTGATTCTCTGCTATGATATGAAGACTGATTCTCTGCTGACATGAAGCCAGATTGTCTGTTACGGGACCTTTCTCCTCTGCCTGGGTTCTGGGCCTAAATTTATGAAAATTGACTCTTACAGTGGTGGGTGACGTGAAGCCTGAATATCTGCTATGATATGAAGACTGATTCTCTGCTGACATGAAGCCAGATTCTCTGTTACGGGACCTCTCTCCTCTGCCTGGGTGCTGGGCCTAAATTTATGACAATGGACTGTTGCAGTGGTGGCTGACGTGAAGCCTGATTCTCTGCTATGACATGCAGACTGATTCTCTGCTGACATGAAGCCAGATCCTCTGTTACGGGACCTCTCTCCTCTGCCTGTGTGTGTGCTGGGCATAAATATATGCCAATGGACTGTTGCAGTGGTGGCTGACGTGAAGCCTCATTCTCTGCTATGACATGCAGACTGATTCTCTGCTGACATGAAGCCAGATTCTCTGTTACGGGACCTCTCTCCTCTGCCTGTGTGTGTGCTGGGCCTAAATATATGCCAATGGACTGTTGCAGTGGTGGCTGACGTGAAGCCTCATTCTCTGCTATGACATGCAGACTAATTCTCTGCTGACATGAAGCCAGATTCTCTGTTACGGGACCTCTCTCCTCTGCCTGTGTGTGTGCTGGGCCTAAATATATGCCAATGGACTGTTGCAGTGGTGGCTGACGTGAAGCCTCATTCTCTGCTATGACATGCAGACTAATTCTCTGCTGACATGAAGACAGATTCTCTGTTACGGGACCTCTCTCCTCTGCCTGGGTGCCGGGGCCTAAATATCTGAGAATGGACTGTTCCAGTGGTGGGTGACGGGAAGCCAGATTCTCTGCTATGGAACCTCTCTCCAATTGATTTTGGTTAATTTTTATTTATTTAATTTTTATTTTAATTCATTTCCCTATCCACATTTGTTTGCAGGGGATTTACCTACATGTTGCTGCCTTTTGCAGCCCTCTAGCTCTTTCCTGGGCTGTTTTACAGCCTTTTTAGTGCCGAAAAGTTCGGGTCCCCATTGACTTCAATGGGGTTCGGGTTCGGGACGAAGTTCGGATCGGGTTCGGATCCCGAACCCGAACATTTCCGGGATGTTCGGCCGAACTTCTCGAACCCGAACATCCAGGTGTTCGCTCAACTCTAGTCATCATGTGTTGATCCCATAGGCGTTTGTGATGTGCGATCATGTGCCTTCGCAAAGCAGTTGTACCTAGGTGGGTGTTGGATTTCCCATGACTAAGTTTCTTTTGGCACAGGTTGCAAATGGCATCGCTGTTGTCAGAGGCAGACACACCAAAAAAATGCCACACTGCTGAGCTTTGCAATGACGGCATTCTGGTGGTGGCAACAGCATGTGTTGATTGGCGTGCTGTCTGGCTGACCCCGGGTGCCGATACATGCTGTCTGACTGTGCCACTAGCTCCTTGTGACGACCTCCCCCTGCTTTCAACTCGTCTCCTCCTTCTCTCTGTCCCCCCTTCTGAACTTTCCCCCTCTTCTTCTTCTCTTCGAGCAAGCACCCACGTGGCATCCACGGACACATCGTCATCATCAACCACTTCACTTGTATCTGACACCTCAGCAAAGGAAGCAGCAGCGGGTACAACATCATCATCACACTGTACGTCCATGTGTGTAATGCTGCCTGACTGAGACATATCCCTGTTATTTACATCCCCTGGCAATAATGGTTGCGCATCACTAATTTCATCCAACTGATGTGTAAATAACTCCTCTGAGGGATCAAGTGAAGCGGCTGTGGTGGCTGTGGTGGTAGTGGTGGTGGTGGCGGCGGGCGGGAGAGTGGTAACTTGAGAGCAGGTGACCAAAGCTGAGCTGGAGAAGGATGGTGCGTCAAGGTTCTTAGCGGAAGCTTTTGAAGATTGGGTGTCCTGTGTAAGCCAGTCAACTATTTTCGCTGAATTTTTTGGGTTCAGGGTACTTGGCCTCTGAACACTGGGCATTATTCCAGGGCCAGTGGAATTCACAGCACCACGACCACGATGGCCCCTGCGGGGTGGCCTGCCTCTGCCTGTCATTTTTTTTTAGATAAGTGGTACTATGCGTGCAAGGTACTGTGCCACCCTATATAAATGGTGGGCAGTGGGCACAGTACAGTCTGTGTGGGCCTGACACACACGGGCTTGCAAATGTGATTATATCACATAAAAAAATGTAAATAGATTTTTTTTTAACTGCAAGGTATTTGAGTGAATGACACCCTGTAACGGTATGAGTGGAGGCCTAGCCACTGGCCACAATACAGTCTGTGTGGGCCTGACACACACGGGCTTGCAATTTGCAAATGTGATTATATCACAGTAAAATTATAAATTGATTTTTTTTTTATCTGCAAGGTATTTGAGTGAATGACACCCTGTAATGGTATGAGTGGAGGCCTAGCCACTAGCCAGTGGCCACAATACAGTCTGTGTGAGCCTGACACACACGGGCTTGCAAATGTGATTATATCACAGAAATAATTTTTATAGATTTTTTTTATTTGCAAGGTATTTGAGTGAATGACACCCTGTAACGGTATGAGTGGAGGCCTAGCCACTAGCCAGTGGCCACAATACAGTCTGTGTGGGCCTGACACACACAGGCTTGCAATTTGCAAATGTGATTATATCACAGAAAAATGTTAAACAGAATTTTTTTTATCTGCAAGGTATTTGAGTGAATGACACCCTGTAACGGTATGAGTGGAGGCCTAGCCACTAGCTAGTGGCCACAATACAGTCTGTGTGGGCCTGACACACACGGGCTTGCAATTTGCAAATGTGATTATATCACAGAAAATTTTAAATATAATTTTTTTTATCTGCAACGTATTTGAGTAAATGACAACCTGTAACGGTATGAGTGGAGGCCTAGCCAGTGGCCACAATACAGTCTGTGTGGGCCTGACACACACGGGCTTGCAAATGTGATTATATCACAGAAAAAATTTAAATAGAATTTTTTTTATCTGCAAGGTATTTGAGTGAATGACACCCTGTAACGGCATGAGTGGAGGCCTAGCCAGTGGCCACAGTACAGTCTGTGTGGGCCTGACACACACGGGCTTGCAAATGTGATTATATCGCAGAAATTTTTAAATAAAATTTTCTTTATTTGCAAGGTATTTGAGTGAATGACACCCTGTAACAGTATGAGTGGAGGCCTAGCCACTAGCCAGTGGCCACAATACAGTCTGTGTGGGCCTGACACACACGGGCTTGCAAAATATTAAATATAATTTTTTTTTATCTGCAAGGTATTTTTTGTCACACCCTGAATGAATGGTGTGCACGTGCTGTCTGTGACTGACCCTGCAGCCTCTCACACACGGGCAGCCAGGCAACTGCAATATATATATATATATATATATATATATATATATAAAAAAAAAGCACACTGATGTACCAGCCCTGAAAAGGGCTTTTTGGGGTGTTGTCAGGACGCTGTCCTTACAGCAGATGAGTCTGTGGACACAGAACACTGCCCTAGCTAACGCTTTCCCTATTAGATCAGCAGCAGCAGCACTGTCCCTCCTCTCACTGTGAATGCAGCTTCCGAATGAATCTAAAATGGATGCTGTCCAGGAGGTGGGAGGGTCTGGGAGGGAGGGTCTGCTGCTGATTGGATGGAATGTGTCTGCTGACTGTGAGGTACAGGGTCAAAGTTTACTCAATGATGATGTACAGGGGGCGGACCAAACATCGCATATGTTCGCCCGCCGCGGCGAACGCGAACAAGCTATGTTCGCCGGGAACTGTTCGCCGACGAATAGTTTGGGACATCACTAGTACTGATCAAAGCAGCTTGAGTTGTTTGATCAGGATAGCTGACATCCAAGAGTTTGGTGGTAATGTTCCATATCCATCTTTATACCATCCATTTACTGTCTATAATGGAACTTACCAGATAGTATTAGACGGACATATTCCGATATTGAGTGATTGTTGTATCGAATAAAGTAATAGAGAGGTGTAAAGCAGGGTTAGGTTATTAAAAGAAATCTCAAGCTCTGAATATCTCACGGAGCACTGTTCCATCCATTATCCAAAAATGGAAGGAGTATGGCACAACTGCAAACCTACCAAGACATGACAGCTCAGGCAAGGAGAGCACTAATTAGAGAAGCAGCCAAGAGGCCCATGGTCACTGGAGGAGCTGCAGAGATCCACAGCTCAGGTGGGAGAATCTGTCCACAGGACAACTATTAGTTGTGTAATGCACAATTCTAGCCTTTATGGAAGAGTGGCAAGAAGAAAGCCATTTCTGAAAGCAAGCCATAAAAAGTTCAATTTGCAGTTTGCCACAAGCCATGTAATGGACACAGCAAATATGTAGAAGAAGGTGCTCTGGTCAGATGAGACTAAAGTTGAACTTTGTGGCCTAAATGCGAAACGCTATGTGTGGCAGAAAACGAAAACTGCGCATCAACCTGAAACACACCATTTCCACCGTGAAACATGGTGTGAGGATGCTTTTCTTCAACAGGGACAGGAAAGCTGGTCAGAGTTGATGGGAAGATAGTTGGAGTTAAATCAAGTGCAATCCCAGAGAAAAACCTGTTAGAGGCTGCAAAAGACTTGAGACTAGGGCAGACGTTTACCTTCCAGCAAGACAACAACCCTAAACATACAGCCAGAGCTACAATGGAATGGTTTGGATCAAAGCATATTCGTGTTTTAATGGCCCAAAGTTCTGACCTAAATCCAATTTAAAATCTGTTGCAAGACTTGAAAATTGCTGTTCACATATGCTCTCTATCCAATCTGGCTGACAGTCAGCTATTTTGCAAAAAAAGAATGGACAAAAATGTCACCGTCTAGATGTGCAAAGCTGGTAGAGACATAACCCAAAAGACTTGCAGCTGTAATTGAAGCAAATGGTGGTCCTACAAAGTATTGACTCCAGGGGGTGTGGGGGTTGAGGAGGGCTGAATTCAAATACACACCACACTTTCCAGATTTGTGATTATTAAAGATTTTGAAAACAATTTATCATTTTCTTCTCACTTCACACATACAGTACTTTCTACTTTGTGTCGGTCGATCACATAAAATCTGAATAAAAGAAAGTTTGTGGGTGTAACGTAAAAAAATGTGGAATGTTCGAGGGGTATGAAGACTTTTTCAAGGCACTGTACATATGCATGCTTGCCCAAAGATGAGAAGAGAGAAAACCTCTGGCAGTGGCTATCTCCTTAGAACTAAAGGATCTGACACTTGAAATACAATGTGCCTGAACCTTTTCTCCCCTGACATCAACAGACTTGGTCCAATTGGAGAGGGACCACCCAATAAAAGCCTTAACAACTGGTGAGTGCTATGGCCATTGTTCATGTACATTTTAGCAGTCAGGAGAGAGAGACGGGAGACCCCATATACAAAATTGGTGGGTTCTGCCAACACAGATCTAACGTGTACGACGAGTTTAACACTTAGGCCTCTTGTACACGTATGGCTTTTTCAGTATTTTGCAGTCCGCAAAAAATACGGATGACATCCGTGTGCTTTCTGTTTTTTGCGCAATGGAACAGCTGGCCCCTGATAAAACAGTACTATCCTTGTCCGTTATGAGGACAATAATAGGACATGTTCTATCTTTGAACGGGACGGAAATACGGAAACGGAAGGCATACAGAGTACCTTCCATTTTTTTTTGCGGATCCATTAAATTAATAGTTCCGTATATTGTCCGTATACGGAATGCAAAAAATGAAACGTGAACAGAAAAAAAACGTTCATGTGCAAGAGGCCTTATTCTAATCATTCTCCACAAACAACACCTTTAAAGAGAATGTTTTATGCTGCTAAGTTCTAAGAGCTCCAGGGCATACTGAGTCCTGATCATGCCGAGTCAGGCTTGGACTGGCCCACAGGGGTACAGGAGAATCCCCCGGTGGGCCCCTGAGCAAGATGGGCCCCTAGTCTCCCACCCCCTGCACAAGTGGCACATAACACAGTAGACTTACTGCACTACATACATATATTAAATGTACAGCACCTCAACCAGCCTGTGTTCATATAAAAAAAAACTTGATAGATTATTAAAGAAACTCCCCAGTTTATTATTATAGAGCCGATCAGAGCTGAGATGACTTCTAGGTATAGAGGAAAGCTGCCAATATCCTCTTCTCCCTAGGACCTACCTTCTCAAAGTTGCTGCAGGGATCCCCATATTCAATCATCTGGTAGCATCTTGCTGCTGTGTGAACAGGTAATATTTAAATGTATCCGTATGATGGGCCCCCTAAATACATTTTACTGGTGGGCCCTAGGCATCCCAGTCTGACACAGTACTGAGTCCTCATATTTATGAACTTCTCGCTGTCTCTGCCCATCGGACACTGATTGACAGTTTTTTCCAACTGAATTAGCAGCAGAGGGGCAGAGAAAATCAAGAGCTCATGAATATGAGGACTCAATGGCATGTGCTGTAGCTGTTCATTATAAGATGGCTGGGTTAATTAAAGAAAGTGACCCAACATTTTAGTTAGGACATCATAAAACTTGTGACAGATTCCCTTTAACTACTTCTAAAAAGTTAGTTCTTTAGGGGGCATTGGTAGAAGCTTAAAGGGGTTCTCCAGTTTTCTGATAATGATGAACTATCCTCAGGATAGGTCTCATTCAATAAATGGGACAAAAAAAGCTTTAATTACACTATAGTGCTGCAACAATGTCAACAATGGCGAACAGTTCACGGCGAACATAGCTTGTTCGCGTTCGCCGCGGCGGGCGAACATATGCGATGTTCGGTCTGCCCCCTATACATCATCATTGAGCAAACTTTGACCCTGTACCTCACAGTCAGCAGACACATTCCAGCCAGTCAGCAGCAGACCCTCCCTCCCACCTCCTGGACTCCATCCATTTTAGATTCATTCTGAAGCTGCCTTCTTAGTGAGAGGAGGGACAGTGCTGCTGCTGCTGCTGATCTAATAGGGAAAGCGTTAGCTAGGGCAGTGTTCTGAACTTCTGTGTCCACAGACTCATCTGCTGTAAGGACAGCATCCTGACAGCACCCCAAAAATCTCTTTTTAGGGCTGGTACATCAGTCTGCTTTTTTTGTTTTTGTTTTATATATAAAAAAAATTAAAAATATATATATATATATATATTGCAGTTGCCTGCCCGTGTGTGAGAGGCTGCAGGCTCAGTCACAGACAGTACTTTGAGCAAACTATTCATACAGGGTGTCACAGACAATACCTTGCAGATAAAAAAAAGTCAATTTATATTATTTATCTGTGATATAATCGCAGTTGCAAGCCAGTGAGTGACTGTGTGGCCCAGAGACAGTACTGTGTGCACACCATTCATACAGGGTGTCACAATACCTTGCAGATAAAAAAAAATTATATTAATTATTTTTCTGTAATATAATCCCAGTTGCAAGCCAGTGTGTGCCTGGCCCACAGACTGTACTGTGGCCACTTGCTGCTAGGCCACCACTGATACCGTTACAGGGTGTCACTCAGAAATACCTTGCAGATAAAAAAAAAATAATGTATTATTTTTCTGTGATATAATCCCAGTTGCAAGCCAGTGTGTGTCTGGCCCACTGTACTGTGGTCACTAGATAGACCACCACTCATACAGTTACAGGGTGTCACTCACAAATACCTTGCAGATAAAAAAAATTATATTTATTATTTTTCTGTGATATAACCCCAGTTGCAAGCCAGTGTTTGTCTGGCCCACTGTACTGTGTTCACTGGCTAGGCCACCACTCATACTGTTACAGGGTGTCACTCACAAATACCTTGCAGATAAAAAAAAAAATATTTATTATTTTTCTATGATATAATCCCAGTTGCAAGCCAGTGTGTGTCTGGCCCACAGACTGTACTGTGGCCACTGGCTAGGCCACCACTCATATCGTTACAGGGTGTCACTCACAAACACCTTGCAGATAAAAAAATTTCCATGTATTATTTTTCTGTGATATAATCCCAGTTGCAAGCCAGTGTGTGTCTGGCCCACAGACTGTACTGCGGCCACTTGCTGCTAGGCCACCACTGATACCGTTACAGGGTGTCACTCAGAAATACCTTGCAGATAATAAAAATTCTATTTATTATTTTTCTGTGATATAATCCCAGTTGCAAGCCAGTGTGTGTCTGGCCCACAGACTGTACTGTGGCCACTTGCTGGTAGGCCACCACTCAACCGTTACAGGGTGTCACTCACAAATACCTTGCAGATAAAAAAATTCAATTTATTATTTTTCTGTGATAATCCCAGTTGCAAGCCAGTGTGTGTCAGGCCCACACAGACTGTACTGTGCCCACTGCCCACCACTTATATAGGGTGGCACAGTACCTTGCACGCATAGTACCACTTATCTAAAAAAAAATGACAGGCAGAGGCAGGCCACCCCGCAGGGGTCGTCGTGGTCGTGGTGCTGTGATTTCCACTGGCCCTGGAATAATGCCCAGTGTTCAGAGGCCACGTACCCTGAACCCAAAAAATTCGGAGAAAATAGTTGACTGGCTTACACAGGACACCCAATCTTCAACATCTTCCACTAAGAACCTTGACGCACCATCCTCCTCCAGCTCAGCTTTGGTCACCTGCTCTCAAGTTACCACTCTCCCGCCCGCCGCCACCACCACCACCACTACCACCACAGCCACCACAGCCGCTTCACTTGATCCCTCAGAGTTGGATGAAATTAGTGATGCACAACCATTATTGCCAGAGGATGTAGATAACAGGGATATGTCTCAGTCAGGCAGCATTAGACACATGGACGTACAGTGTGATGATGATGATGACGTTGTACCCGCTGCTGCTTCCTTTGCTGAGGTGTCAGATACAAGTGAAGCGGTAGATGATGACGATGTGTCCGTGGATGCCACGTGGGTGCCTGCTCGAAGAGAATAAGAAGAGGGGGAAAGTTCTGAAGGGGAGACAGAGAGAAGGAGGAGACGAGTTGGAAGCAGGGGGAGGTCGTCGCAAGGAGCTAGTGGCACAGTCAGACAGCATGTATCGGCACCCGGGGTCAGCCAGACAGCACGCCAATTAACGCATTCTGTTGCCACCACCAGAATGCCGTCATTGCAAAGCTCAGCAGTGTGGCATTTTTTTTGTATGTCTGCCTCTGATAACAGCAATGCCATTTGCAACCTGTGCCAAAAGAAACTGAGTCGTGGGAAGTCCAACACCCACTTCGGTACAACTGCTTTGCGAAGGCACATGATCTCACATCACAAATGACAATAGGATCAACACATGAGTACAAGCAGCACACAAACTCAAAGCCACCATCCTCCTCCTGGTTCAGCATCTTCAGCCACGTCAACCACTGCTGTCCTCCTTGCCCCCTCTCAACCACCCGCCACTCCGCCTCTCACCTTCAGCAGTTCCATCTCATCTGCCCACAGTCAGGTATTTGTAAAGGAAATGTTTGAGCGTAAGAAGCCAATGTCACAGAGTCACCCCCTTGCCCGGAGTCTGACAGCTGGCTTGACGGAACTCTTAGCCCGCCAACTTTTACCATACCAGCTGGTGGAGTCTAAGGCCTTCAAAAAATTTGTCGCTATTGGGACACCACAGTGGAAGGTACCCGGACAATTTTTTTTTTCAAAAAAGGCAATCCCAAACCTCTACTCAATGATTGAACAGGAAGTCATGCCATCTCTGGCATACAGTGTTGGGGCAAGGGTCCATCTGACCACTGTGACCTGGTCTGCAAAGCACGGTCAGGGCAGGTATATCACGTACACTGCGCATTGGGTCAACCTGCTAACGGCTGCCAAGCATGGAATGTGTGGCTCTGCAGCGGAGTTGGTGACACCACCACGACTTGCAGGCAGGCCTACTCCCACCCCCTCTACTCCATCCTCTTCGATAACCTCCTCGGCTGAGTCATCTTCTGCAGCGGCGTCTGGCTGCACATCAACTGAATCCCCCCAGCTCCCCAGGGGCTATTCCACATCCCGGATACGACAGTGTCACGCTGTCTTGGGGTTGACTTGCCTGAAAGAAGAGAGCCACACCGGACCAGCACTCCTGTCCACCCTGAACGCACAGGTGGATCAGTGGCTGACCCTGCATTGACTGGAGATCAGCAAAGTGGTGTGTGACAATGGAAGCAATTTGTTGGCGGCATTGAATTTGGGCATGTTGTCACATGTGCCGTGCATGGCACATGTGTTGAATCTCATCGTACAACGCTTTGTGTCTAAGTACCCAGGCTTACAGGATGTCCTTAAGCAGGCCAGGAAGATGTGTGGCCATTTCAGGCGTTTCTACGCGGCCATGGCGCACTTTTCAGACATTCAGTGCCGAAACAACATGCCAGTGAGGCGCTTGATTTGCGACAGCCCGACATGTGGGAATTCAACACTCCTAATGTTCGACCGCCTGCTCCAACAAGAAAAAGCCGTCAACGAGTATTTGTATGACCGGGGTGCTAGGACAGCCTTTGCGGAGCTGGGAATTTTTTTGCCACGTTACTGGACGCCCATGTGCAATGCCTGTAGGCTCATGCGTCCTTTTGAGGAGGTGACAAACCTAGTCAGTCGCACCGAAGGCACCATCAGCGACCTCATCCCATTTGTTTTCTTCCTGGAGTGTGCCCTGCGAAGAGTGCTGGATCAGGCTGTAGATGAGCGTGAAGAGGAAGAGGAAGAGTTGTGGTCACCATCACCACCAGAAACAGCCTTGTCATCATCGCTTGCCGGACCTGCGGCAACGCTGCAAGAGGAGTATGAGGAAGAGGAGTCAGAGGAGGAATGTGGCTTTGAGGAGGGCGAATACCAACCACAGCAGGCATCCCAGCATGCTCGTTGTTGTCACCTATCTGGGACCCCCGGTGTTGTACGTGGCTGGGGGGAAGAACAGACCGTCAATGACATCAGTGAGGAGGAGAAACGGGAAATGAGTAGCTCGGCATCCAACCTTGTGCAAATGGTGTCTTTCATGCTGTCATGTCTGTTGAGGGACCCTCAAATAAAAAGGATGAAGGAGAATGACCTATACTGGGTGGCCACGCTACTAGACCCCTGGTATAAGCAGAAAGTGGCGGAAATGTTACCAAATTACCGAAAGTCAGAAAGGAGTTCAAAGCCAAACAAAAAATTATGCTTTACACAGCTTATAAGGGGGATGTCACAGCACAACGGGAATCTAACTGGGGAAGAGGTGAAAGTAATCCTCCTCCTACCACGACCACAGCGGCAAGGACAGGATGCTTTACAGATGTGTTGTTGATGGAGGCCATGCAGAGCTTTTTCAGTCCTACATATCGCCACAGCCCTTTGGGATACAGCCTTAGAGAACGACTCGACCGACAGGTAGCAGACTACCTCGCCTTAACTGCAGATATCGACACTCTGAGGAGCGATGAACCCCTTGACTACTGGGTGTGCAGGCTTGACCTGTGGCCTGAGCTATCCCAGTTTGCGATAGAACTTCTGACCTGCCCCGCTTCAAGTGTCCTGTCAGAAAGGACCTTCAGTGCAGCAGGAGGCATTGTCACTGACAAAAGAAGTCGCCTCGATCAAAAAAGTGTTGATTACCTCACCTTCATTAAGATGAATGAGGCATGGATCCCGAAGGGACTGACAGTGGGGGATACGTTTGACTAACAAAAGGCCTGATGACATGCCTTGGCCTCAAAATGGTCCCCACACTGCTGTCTTTCGCGAATTCTCCGCCACCAACTAGGGTTCAAGCCGCAATATTTTAGTCACCTTTCTGCCTGGAAAACATCATTTTTTTTCGGCCGCTGCTACAGCAGCAGCTGCAACAATACCTAATTTTTCAGGCATGTGTACATGCCTTTCTGGCCTCTGGTGCTGCACTGTGGCTGCAAAAACAAAACAAAAAAAAGGCACATATGTCACGGAAGGTGTACAGAAAACTAGAAGACACAAAATGAAGATCCGACTGACTGGATCCAAAACTAAGGAACAAAAGGGAGAGCTCTGCATCAGACCTGGCTCTCTCCCTAACTGCTCAGCCTATGCGAAAATCCCAATGGTAGATGATCGCATATCCTCGTACCTCGACTGTATAACACCTGAACACCCTATAATAGTGAGGGGACACGACCACCGGCTCCCTACACTTGATACGGAGGGAGTCAGGGTCACCTGGGATCCAGCAAACAGGAAAACACAAATGAACGAACAAAACTTATCTGTAGAAGACTCAGTAGTAGCATCAGCATGCACACACTCCAGGAAGTAATATAAACCGCAAAGTGATGCAGTATGGGGAGGGATTTAAAGGGATGCAATCAGTGCAACTACATGACAGCTGAGAGAGGCTAACGAGATGAGAAAATGAAAGCAAAACAAAAGGAACCTCAAGGAGGAGGTTCTGAAGGACGTCTGTCAGAGCTTCTCAGATGTCTGGTGGTGACAGTACCCCTCCTTCTACGAGTGGACTCCGGACACTCAGAGCCCACCTTCTCAGGATGGGACCTATGGAAAGCCCTGATGAGACGAGTGGCCTTAATGTCCGTCACTGGGACCCACATCCTCTCCTCAGGACCATAACCCTCCCAATGAACGAGGTACTGGAGAGAACCGCGGACAACACGAGAATCCACAATCCTAGAGACCTGAAATTCAAGATTACCATCAACCACAATCGGAGGAGGAGGCAAAGACGAGGGTACAATGGGTTGGACATAAGGTTTTAATAAGGACTTATGAAAAACATTATGGATCTTCCAAGTCTGAGGAAGATCAAGACGGTAGGCAACAGGATTGATGACGGACAAGATTTTGTAAGGCCCAATAAACTTAGGACCCAACTTCCAGGAGGGAACCTTCAATTTGATATTCTTAGTAGACAACCACACCAGATCACCAACATTCAGGTCCGGACCAGGCACACGTCTCTTATCCGCCACACGCTTATATCTCTCACTCATGCTCTTTAGATTATCCTGAATCTTTTGCCAAATAGATGACAAAGACGAGGAGAATCTGTCCTCATCAGGTAAACCAGAAGACCCCTCTCCAGAGAATGTCCCAAACTGCGGATGAAACCCATATGCACCAAAAAATGGTGACTTATCAGAGGACTCCTGACGACGGTTATTTAAAGCAAACTCAGCAAGGGACAAAAAAGAACACCAATCCTCCTGATTCTCCGCCACAAAACAGCGCAGATATGTCTCCAGATTCTGATTGACGCGCTCTGTCTGACCATTCGACTGCGGGTGGAAAGCAGAAGAGAATGACAACCGAACCCCCAAGCGAGAACAGAAAGCCTTCCAGAATCTGGAAACAAACTGTGTGCCCCTATCAGAGACTATGTCTGAAGGAATACCATGCAATTTGACAATGTGATCAATAAATGCCTGCGCCAGCGTCTTAGCATTGGGCAAGCCAGGAAAAGGAATGAAATGCACCATTTTGCTAAAACGGTCCACCACCACCAGAATCACAGTCTTCCCCGAGGAACGAGGCAGGTCCGTAATGAAGTCCATGGACAGATGTGTCCAAGGACGGGAAGGAATGGGTAACGGAAGGAGAGGACCTGATGGCCGTGAATGAGGGACTTTGGCACGAGCGCAGGTCTCGCAGGCTGCCACAAAACCCTCAACCGACTTACGAAGCGCCGGCCACCAGAATCTCCGAGCGATGAGATCCACTGTGGCTCTTGCCCCCGGGTGCCCAGCAAGGACAGTATCGTGGTGTTCCTTAAAAATCTTGTGTCTTAAAGCGAGAGGCACAAACAACCTCCCAGGAGGACAAAGATCAGGAGCCTCTGACTGGGCTACCTGAACCTCTGCCTCCAATTCAGGATAAAGAGCAGAGACCACCACACCTTCAGCCAAAATGGGACCCGGGTCTTCAAAATTCCCACCTCCCGGAAAACAACGTGACAGGGCATCCGCCTTCACATTCTTAACCCCAGGGCGGAACGTGACAACAAAATTAAACCTTGAAAAGAACAAAGACCATCTGGCCTGTCTCGGGTTCAGACGCTTGGCTGACTCCAAGTAGGCCAGATTCTTATGGTCAGTAAACACGGTAATAGGGTGTCTGGCTCCCTCTAGCCAATGGCGCCATTCCTCAAAAGCCAACTTGATGGCCAACAACTCCCTATCTCCCACATCGTAATTTCTCTCTGCGGAGGAGAGTTTCTTCGAGAAAAAGGCACACGGTCGCCATTTGGCAGGAGAGGGACCCTGAGACAAGACCGCACCCACACCCACCTCAGAAGCATCAACCTCAACTATGAAGGGTAGAGAAATATCAGGTTGTACCAAGATGGGAGCGGAAGCAAAACTCTCCTTGATATTAGAAAAGGCCTTACGCGCCTCTACCGACCAGGAGGAAAAATCTACCCCCTTTCTAGTCATATCAGTGAGTGGTTTAACAACAGAGGAATAATTCAAAATAAACTTCCTGTAATAATTGGCAAAACCCAAAAAACGCATCAGCGCCTTCTGATTCTCAGGAAGCTCCCACTCAAGCACAGCGCGGACCTTCTCGGGGTCCATGCGAAAACCAGAAGCGGAGAGAAGAAACCCCAGAAATTGAATTTCTGGAACCGCAAACACACATTTTTCCAGTTTAGCGTACAATTTATTCTCCCGCAGGATGAGCAAGACCTGACGTAAGTGTTCCTTATGAGTTTTGAAATCAGGAGAAAAAATCTAAATGTCATCTAGATACACTAATACAAATTTCCCCATTAAATGATAAAAAATGCTGTTCACAAAATGCTGAAAGACGGCTGGAGCATTCATCAAACCAAAAGGCATAACCAAATTCTCAAAATGGCCCTCAGGGGTATTGAAGGCCGTCTTCCATTCGTCTCCTTCTCTGACCCTGACCAGGTTGTATGCCCCTCTTAGATCCAACTTGGAAAAAACTTTAGCCCCAACAATCTGGTTAAACAGGTCCGGGATCAGAGGAAGCGGATAAGGGTCACGAATTGTGATACTGTTCAGCTCCCTGAAATCCAGACATGGTCTTAAAGAACCATCTTTTTTCTTAACAAAGAAAAAACCAGCGGCAACAGGTGACTTCGAGGGTCGTATGTGTCCCTTTCTCAGACTCTCAGAGATATAAGCACGCATAGCGACCCTTTCAGGTTGGGAGAGATTGTATAAACGAGATTTAGGCAGCTTGGCGCCTGGGGTGAGATTAATAGGGCAATCGTACTCCCTGTGCGGGGGCAAGTCCTGAACACCACTCTCAGAGAACACATCCGAAAATTCAGAGAGAAAAGATGGTACAGTCTTAGTAGAAACCTCAGAAACAGATGTCGTGAGGCAATTCTCTCTGCAAAAGTCACTCCAACCATTTATTTGCCTCGCTTGCCAATCAATGGTGGGGTTATGTTTAGTGAGCCAGGGTAGCCCCAACACTAGAGGAGTAGGCAACCCGCTTAGGACGAAACATGACACATCCTCAACATGAGTATCACTCACAATCAAACAGGATATTGTGAACTATGCCCTTTAACGATTTCTGAGAAAGTGGAACGGAATCAATAGCAAAAACAGGTATATCCTTTCCCAAAGTGCATACCTGGAAACCATGAGTTATAGCAAATTGATTATCAATGAGATTGACAGCTGCTCCACTATCTACAAAAATCTCACAAAAAATGTTCTTGCTCTCTAGCGCCACCCTGGCAGGTAGGACAAAACGGGAACTACAAGCAAACGGAAAACCTTCAATTTCCGCATCAACCTTGCCAATAGTAACAGATGGAACGTTTTTAGAGGATTTTTTTCTTTTTGTTACTTTATTACTCTCAAAAAACTGCCTGAATCTCCTAGAGGGACAAACATTTGCCAAATGATTTATACCCCCACAACAGAAACAAACCTTCCTATGAGGGCTGAATCTTCTATTGTCAGAGGCAATCAAACCCAGCTGCATGGGCTCCTGCTCAGAAGGGATTGAGAGCGACTGAGACCCCTGTGCACTGAATGAGACCGCCGCACTGTCCTTGGACTGAGTATGACAGGAAGGAGTGATCTCTCCTCTCTCTCTAAGACGCCTGTCAATACGAACGGCCCGAGACATGGCAGAGTCCAAGGAGGTAGGTCTCTCATGAAAGGCAAATGCATCTTTCAATCCCTCTGAAAGACCATGGCAAAATTGACTTCGGAGTGCAGCATCATTCCAACCAGTATCAGCTGCCCATCTCCGAAATTCTGAACAGTATATCTCTGCGGACTGTTTACCCTGGCATAAAAGACGTAGTCTAGACTCAGCCAGAGCAATACGATCCGGATCATCATATATCTGACCCAGGGCTAAAAAAAAATCATCCACTGAACGGAGGGGCCGTGCCCCCACTGGCAGCGAAAAGGCCCAGGACTGAGCGTTATCCCTGAGCAGCGAGATGATGATCCCCACCCTCCGCTCCTCATCACCAGAGGAATGGGGAAGTAGGCGAAAATGGAGTTTGCAAGCCTCTCTAAAACGAACAAAATTCTCACTACCCCCGGAGAACGTATCCGGGAGCGAGATCTTAGGCTCAGAACAAACTCCATGAACGCAAGCTGAACCGGTCACCTGAAACTGAGAAAGAGTCTTACGGAGATCTGCTACCTCCAATGAAAGACCCTGCATGCGTTCAGTCAAAAGTGAAACCGGATCCATGCTTGAGACGGTTTTGGCGGTTTATAATGTCACGGAAGGTGTACAGAAAACTAGAAGACACAAAATGAAGATCCGACTGACTGGATCCAAAACTAAGGAACAAAAGGGAGAGCCCTGCATCAGACCTGGCTCTCTCCCTAACTGCTCAGCCTATGCGAAAATCCCAATGGTAGATGATCGCATATCCTCGTACCTCGACTGTATAACACCTGAACACCCTATAATAGTGAAGGGACACAACCACCGGCTCCCTACACTTGATACGGAGGGAGTCAGGCTCACCTGGGATCCAGCAAACAGGAATACACAAATGAACGAACAAAACTTATCTATAGAAGACTCAGTAGTAGCATCAGCATGCACACACTCCAGGAAGTAATATAAACCGCAAAGTGATGCAGTATGGGGAGGGATTTAAAGGCATGCAATCAGTGCAACTACATGACAACTGAGAGAGGCTAACGAGATGAGAAAATGAAAGGAACAAAAGGAACCTCAAGGAGGAGGTTCTGAAGGACGTCTGTCAGAGCTTCTCAGATGTCTGGTGGTGACAACATACATGTGTCAATTCCCCTTCGTGATCGGTACCTTGTTGTGGTGAAGGGGCTTGCGTATCACAATGAAGCGATCATAACCTCTATGAGTGTGTTGGCAATGTTGCCACACCACAGATGATAAGGCCGTTGCTTCATTATAATCAGACTAAAAGCGATCGGCTGGATAATTTTTCATAGAATTTTTTTTTTTTTTTTTTTTAAGTTGTATGGTTTTTTAATACATAAAATAAAAAAATCATAATAAAGTCTCTTAATAGTTTATTAGAAATAATGCAGACAATTTAAAAAATCCCCATCAATTCCAATACAAAGCAAGTACAGAGCTCAGAACAAAATTATTTCAGGATGTCGTAATGGTTCGTTAATTCGACAATGGTTAATCAATTCGACACACGTCCCCGGCCTAAATTTTTTTTCACAAAAGGCAATCCCTGATATGGGACATAACAGGGATTAAACTGATGAGAAGAGAACTACAGAAAATACCACTCATATCGGGTGTGACAGTAAATTGCACGGCGCAGACGCAGTGACCGTGGATTCAAACAAAGGGGAGGGAGCCAGCGTTTTTTTAACCATCTCCCCATTTGAAAAATCTATTCAATTCACCTTTCGGGGACCCTTGGTGTTGTACGTGGCTGAGTGGAGGAAGAAACCTTCAATGACATCAACGGGACATGGCTAGCTTGGTATCCAACCTTGTGCAAATGGGGAGTTTGCGGTTGGGCAAATGGACTGTTTGCGGTGCATTAAAAGAGGAGTTTGGTCTGTCAATGTCTGTGAAGTGGGTGTAACCCTTACACTACCTGATCGATACAACATCATACCTGATCGTATACACACACTGGATGTTTTCAACCACGTTGTTCAAAAAAATTTAGGATTGTTAGGTGATTTATGCCCTTTATGGATTAAAACCCAACTCTGCGTCAACTATATACAAACCGGATTCCAAAAAAGTTGGGACACTAAACAAATTGTGAATAAAAACTGAATGCAATGATGTGGAGATGGCAAATGTCAATATTTTATTTGTAATAGAACGTAGATGACAGATCAAACGTTTAATCCGAGTAAATGTATCATTTTAAAGGAAAAATACGTTGATTCAAATCTTCACGGTGTCAACAAATCCCCAAAAAGTTGGGACAAGTGGCAATAAGAGGCTGGAAAAAGTAAATTTGAGCATAACGAAGAGCTGGAAGACCAATTAACAATAATTAGGTCAATTGGCAACATGATTGGGTATAAAAAGAGCTTCTCAGAGTGGCAGTGTCTCTCAGAAGCCAAGGTGGGTAGAGGATCACCAATTCCCACAATGTTGCGCAGAAAGATAGTGGAGCAATATCAGAAAGGTGTTACCCAGCGAAAAATTGCAAAGACTTTGCATCTATCATCATCAACTGTGCATAACATCATGCGAAGATT
This sequence comes from Bufo gargarizans, assembly GCF_014858855.1. Taxonomy (NCBI): domain Eukaryota; kingdom Metazoa; phylum Chordata; class Amphibia; order Anura; family Bufonidae; genus Bufo; species Bufo gargarizans. The sequence goes on from NC_058084.1 coordinate 446,341,025, forward strand.
CTGAGAATCTGGAACAATCTCTGTGCGTAAGGGTCAAGGCCGTAAAACCATACTGGATGCCCATGATCTCCGGGCCCTTAAACGACACTGCACCACAAACAGGAATGCTACTGTAAAGGAAATCACAGAATGGGCTCAGGAATACTTCCAGAAACCATTGTCAGTGAACAATCCACCATGCCATCCGCCGTTGCCAGCTGAAACTCTACAGTGCAAAGAAGAAGCCATTTCTAAGCAAGATCCACAAGCTCAGGCGTTTTCACTGGGCCAGGGATCATTTAAAATGGAGTGTGGCAAAATGGAAGACTGTTCTGTGGTCAGACGAGTCACGATTCAAAGTTCTTTTTAGAAATCTGGTACACCATGTCATCCGGACCAAAGAGGACAAGGACAACCCAAGTTGTTATCAACGCTCAGTTCTGAAGCCTGCATCTCTGATGGTATGGGGTTGCATGAGTGCGTGTGGCATGGGCAGCTTGCATGTCTGGAAAGGCACCATCAATGCAGAAAAATATATTCAGGTTCTAGAACAACATATGCTCCCATCCAGACGTCATCTCTTTCAGGGAAGACCCTGTATTTTTCAACAAGATAATGCCAGACCACATTCTGCATCAGTCACAACATCATCGCTGCGTAGGAGAAGGATCCGGGTACTGAAATGGCCAGTCTGCAGTCCAGATCTTTCACCTATAGAGAACATTTGGCGCATCATAAAGAGGAAGGTGCAACAAAGAAGACCCAAGACGATTGAACAGTTAGAGGCCTGTATTAGACAAGAATGGGAGAGCATTCCTATTTCTAAACTTGAGAAACTGGTCTCCTCGGTCCCCAGACGTCTGTTGAGTGTTGTAAGAAGAAGGGGAGATGCCACACAGTGGTGAAAATGGCCTTGTTCCAACTTTTTGGGGATTTGTTGACACCATGAAATTCTGATTCAACATATTTTTCCCTTAAAATGGTAAATTTTCTCAGTTTAAACTTTTGTTCCGTGATTTATGTTCTATTCTGAATAAAATATTAGAAGTTGGCACCTCCACATCATTGCATTCAGTATTTATTCACGATTTGTATAGTGTCCCAACTTTTTTGGAATCCGGTTTGTAATTTTCCATGGGAGTTTTGCCATGGATCCCCCTCCGGCATGCCACAGTAAAGGTGTTAGTCCCCTTGAAACAACTTTTCCATCACTACTGTGCCTAGAAAGAGTCCCTGTGGGTTTTAAAATTCGCCTGCCTATTGAAGTCAATGGCGGTTCGCCCCTTTGCGAACATTTGCAAAAATTCGCGCTCGCTGTTCGCGAACGGGATATTTTATGTTCGCGACATCTCTAGTGCCCACACACCAAATAGGACACCCTACAAACAACACCACACACCAGAATCCAGCACACCTGATACTGCCTGGGCCCCATACAGCAAGGTGCACGGCAGCCCCAGGCAGCACTGCATCCAGACTTATGGTTCACCCCTCCGGAAAACCAGCCCCCTTCCCGAGGTATCAACATACTGGGTGACGAATAGCATACATGCAGGGAACAACAACAACAACAGCCCAGACATGTAACAACCAACAAAACGCTTCACACACCCAGAACATAAAACCACACCACACATACAACAAGTGAGGGTTAAGGTACAGTACAGACCAAAAGTTTGGACACACCTTCTCATTCATAGAGTTTTCTTTATTTTCATGACTATGAAAATTGTAGATTCACACTGAAGGCATCAAAACTATGAATTAACACATGTGGAATTATATACATAACAAAAAAGTGTGAAACAACTGAAAATATGTCATATTCTAGGTTCTTCAAAGTAGCCACCTTTTGCTTTGATTACTGCTTTGCACACTCTTGGCATTCTCTTGATGAGCTTCAAGAGGTAGTCACCTGAAATTGTTTTCACTTCACAGGTGTGCCCTGTCAGGTTTAATAAGTGGGATTTCTTGCCTTATAAATGGGGTTGGGACCATCTTGCCATAATACAAATTCTAACAGTCTATTCAGTAGGACTTTCAGCTGTGTATCCACATGACTTCTCCACAACAACAATGACCTTTACGATTTCACAGTTTTTTTTTACACATTTGGATTCCAAACTACTTCTCACGCTATAGGTCCCCTAAAATGCCAGGGCAGTATAAATACCCCACATGTGACCCCATTTTGGAAAGAAGACACCTCAAGGTATTCTGTGAGGGGCATGGCGAGTTCGAAGAAGTTTTTTTTTTTGGCACAAGTTAGCGGAAAATGAAACTTCTTACAAAGTCTCATATTCCACTAACTTGTGACAAAAAATAACATTTTACATGAACTCGCCATGCCCCTCACGGAATACCTTGGGGTGTCTTCTTTCAAAAATGGGGTCACATGTGGGGTATTTACACTGCCCTGGCATTTTAGGGGCCCTGAAGAGAAGAAGTCTGGAATCCAAATGTCTAAAAATGCCCTCCTAAAAGGTACCCATGAGAATTTGGGCCCCTTTGCGCACCTAGGCTGCAAAAAAGTGTCACACATGTGGTATCGCCGTACTCAGGAGAAGTAGGGCAATGTGTTTTGGGGTGTATTTTTACATATACCCATACTGTGTGTGAGAAATATCTCTGTAAATGACAACTTTTTACATTTTTTTATACAAAGTTGTCAATTTACTGAGATATTTCTCCCACCCAGCATGGGTATATGTAAAAATACACACTAAAACACATTGCCCTACTTCTCCTGAGTACGGCGATACCACATGTGTGACACTTTTTTGCAGCCAAGATGCGCAAAGGGGCCCAAATTCCAGTACCTTTAGGATTTCACAGGGCATTTTTACGCATTTGGATTCTGTGAGGGGTATGGTGAGTTCATCTAAGATTTTATTTTTTGTCACAAGTTAGTGGAATATGAGACTTTGTAAGAAAAAAATTAAATAAATAAATCAATTTCCGCTAACTTGTGCCCAAAAAAAAAATCTTCTATTAACTCGCCATGCCCCTCAAAAGTGATCTTTATAGCGCTGCAGCGATTTTACGGTGTTTTTGCAGTGATCAGAAAAAGAAAATTCGGTCACTGCGGTGGGGCAGACTGAATGCAAGTGTGCGCACAAGATCAGGCCTGATCGGGCGAACACTGCGTTTTTTGTAGAGCCTATAGAACATGTCCTATTCTTGTCCGCAATTGTGGACAAGAAAAGGCATTTCCTATATAGTTCTGGCAATGTGCGGATCCGCAAAATGCGGAAAGCACATTGCCGGTGTCCGTGTTTTGCGGATCCGCAAAACACATACGGACGTTTGAATGGAGCCTTACGGGGGTGATCAATGACAGGGGGGTGATCAGGGAGTCTATATGGGGTGATCAGGGGTTAATAAGGGTTTAATTAGTGACAGGGGGGGTGTAGTGTGGTGATTGGTGCTATTTACAGAGCTGCCTGTGTCCTCTGGTGGTCGATCTAAGCAAAAGGGACCACCAGAGGACCAGGTAGCAGGTATATTAGACTCTGTTAACAAAACAGTGTCTAATATACCTTTCTGATGCGATTATTTTAACATCTACAGCCTGCCAGCGAATGATCATCGCTGGCAGGCTGTAGTATAACTTGCGAGCAGCGCGTCGCTGTGAACGCGCGAGCATGCGCGCACGTTCAAGCGAAATCTTGGCTCTCGCAGGATGACGCGCCGGAATAACCCGGCTGTCCGCAGGATGCATCCCCGCGTTAGGCGGTCGGGAGAAGGTTAAGGTGTTCCCTGGGTGTGGCCGCGGGCTTGATATATACCTGTGGCTTGCTGGCTGGGTGCAGTTGTACTACAGCCTTTGTTGGTGTTGGAGCTTTGCTCCTTGCTTGGGTGTTTCTGCCCAGTCCTTGAGGGCCACCTTATGGAACATAAATTTTCCTCCCTTATGTACCCTCCATGTACCTTAACCCTCACTTGTTGTATGTGTGGTGTGGGTTTATGTTCTGAGTGTGTGAAGCGTTTTGTTGGTTGTTACATGTCTCGGCTGTTGTTGGTGTTGGTCCCTGCATGTATGCTATTCGTCACCCGGTATGTTGATACCTCCGGAAGGGGGCTGGTTTTCCGGAGGGGTGAACCATAAATCTGGATGCAGTGCTGCCTAGGGCTGCCGTGTACCTTGCTGTATGGGGCCCAGCAAGCAAACAAACAGAAAACTGAGCTCACACAGTACCATTATAAAACATATATAATTTTTATTGTAACATGATTAAAATGCATATAATAAGCCGTTAAAAATGACAGAAAAACGCCATCCTGGCCCTGCACACATGTCAAAAGAGGTAATAGGCGTATCTAAATGTAATATAATTATCAAACATTTAAATTTGCATTCATATAAAGGATATACAAGATGAGTCTCAATGACGACCACATGGCTGAGGTATTGAAAACCACATATATATGCTAAAGTGCATAGACTAGAGTACATTCACAGTGATCAACAGGTATAAAAGGTCACCTATAGCCAATGCCAGTAGGACTAAAAGGCAGAGGCTCACCTAATGATGACAGTGTGCTGTGCCAACCAGGATGGCGCTACCCCGACGCGCATTTTGGCGTGCCTTCATCCGGAGGTAACGCCATCACTGTGAATCATAAATTTAAATACCCCTTCCACCAATTGGATGTTTGAAAATAATCATAATTGTCCTCACCTATGTGTGTATCGGCGCGCAGAGCCCCAGTCAAACTGTGCCCCGCTCTCCTCCTGGCCGGCGTCCCGCCACCACGCCCACCAGCACATGACATGGTCATGTGATGAGACGGTCTTGGCGTGAGGACACACAGGCGAGAGGTGCCGGGGCGCGGAGCCATGCACCACGTGCCCACATCACAGCTGAGGAAAAGAAACAACATTAACCAGTTAGTGGTGGATCACACTCGCTGGCTATCTGCATCAGCGCATGTGTGGACACTTCAAGAAAATCAACATGTAATTCGAGGGGCGGAAAATAAGGGGGATGAGGAAGGAGTGCAAAGAAAAACGTGCAAAAAAAATATACGCAAGTGTTAAAAATTGCGATGTGCAAACAACTGTGAAAGAAAAAGAAATGTGATAATGTGTATTACTGTATAATAAATAAGTAAAAAAGGTATGTTCATCAAGTGATACCTCTAAAAAGCATAAGTGAAGTGCATATAAGATGAAGTGGTGAAAAAATGTATACAGAATAAAAAACATGGGTGTGAGCCCAATGATGACCACAGTGAAAAAATTCATGAATACATAAAAAAATGAAGAAAAAAATAATAAATAATAAATTCCTGTTGTCCACACAACGCAGAAGGTCAGATTGGTGGATAAATAAACATCACATCCTAAGAGAAAACATATTAAATGACAAAATAAAATGTTAAAAAAATCTTGGATTACATGAATGAAACTCTTTAAAATGTCTAGCAATTGGTTTGAGTACTTCGTTCCCATTTGTTTCTCATGCGTTGATAATGTCTTTTACATGTTCACGTACGCAAACTTTCAATTTGCGTGTTGTCAAACCCACATATATTTTAAAGCATGGGCATGACGCGTAATAGATTACCCTGGAGCTTGAACACGTAAGAAAATGGTTAATTTTAAAGGACTTCTGCCCAGAGGAATCCACAAAGACATCTGCCCGCTCCATATTAGGGCATGCAACGCATCTGCCTCAAGGTCTGAAACCGATTTTTGGTATACCTTGTCCATCAAAAAGCTGGGGAGGTAATGGTTGAAGATAACTTTTGACCAAATTATCACGTAGCGTGTTTGCTCTACGGGTCGCGATCAAAGGTCGTGTGGATAAAAGTTTCTCCAAAATAGGATCTGTCAATAATATAGGCCAATATTCAGCCAAGAGTTTCCTTATTTTCTCCCAACGAGAATGTAGTTACATACCAGATTTTATTATTGGATACTTTGTCCTTTCTTGATTGTAATAGATCCACTTGTTTCTGTGTCCTTGCTCTCCAATATGCTTTCTTAATAGATCGTGGCTGTAGCCTCTTCTAAAGAAGCGATTCTTCAAATCACTGGCTTGTTTTTCAAAAGTGACATCATCAGAACATATCCGACGGATACGTAGGAATTGACCAACCGGAATAGCATTGATCGTGTTTCTAGGATGTAAAGAGGTTGAATGAAAGTATGCATTTACAGCAGTCTCCTTACGGTGAACATACATCTCAATATGACCCCCAGTGTCTCTGATGATGGATACATCTAGAAAATCCACTCTCTGCTTATGATACGTATAAGTAAGTTTAATGTTCCTAGAATTGTTGTTTAAAATCTTAAAGAACTCATGTAATTGTCCCTTAGTTCCCTGCCAGATCAAAAAGACGTCATCAATGTACCGCGCCCAAAGAGTGGCGCGGTCCATGATGGTGTGTCTGTCTGACAGGAAAAGGTCCCTCTCCCACAGCCCCAGGAACAGATTCGCATACGAGGGTGCACAAGCTGCCCCCATGGCGGTTGTTTGTACAGTGTCCTATTTGGTGTGTGGGCACCTGTACTTATGCACAGGTTCCAGTTGTGGTGGCTGCGGCAGGTAAGTGTGTTTCTGGTGTTTTTACCTGCCGACTCTGTTGCTGTATTCAGTCGTCCACTTTTCCCTGCAGCTAGGCCTGTGGAGACTCAGGTTCATCCGTGTCTTGGATGAATCTGGTTTTCCCTTAGTTACGGCTGTTTAAACATTTACAATATGAGGTCCTTCTCAAGATGGCTCCTCTGCCAGTTCTCTGAGGCCAAAACTGCTTTCCCTCACTTCCCATACACACTTGCTGTAGCCAGCAGCTCCCTGCCAGCCAATCAGATTGGATTACCGAGAGACACGCCTCCTCACTCTGAAGCCTAATGCATGAATGCAGTGTGAAGGACCGCCCCTCTGTCTTCTGTTTACATTAGTTGGGAGACAGACAAGCCCTAGTAACGGCCTTTTAAGGGAGCAGGGGAAAGGGACAGAGGACATCAATGTAAGCTGTTATTATAAGGTAATTACAGATCTTTTGACAATCATTGACAGACTAACTCTAGTATACATGCCAGCTCTAATAAACTAGCAAATAAAAAAAAATATGACAGTTATCCTTTAAATCATGGAACCATTTCTTCTAACTTTCATACAGCTGTTTCAAGCTGGTTAGCCCTCATTCTGTATACAGCTGTTTGACCTATAAAACCATTCTTATTAAAGTCCCTAAATTAAAGTGCTCAGATTAGACCGTGCAGAGACGAGTGAGTCATACAGCAGTACAGCTATAGAGACAGGACTTTGTAGGTCACTCAGTGAGTCATTTGATGACTGAATAACAATTAAGTTTTAATATTAGTTTAATCTCAAAAGTGGAGCATAGAAAAAGTGTAGAATGTGGTGAAACTGATGTAAAAAAGGTCACTAAGATTTCAAAAAACTGATATGTCGTAGAGACATATAAGTTTAGATCGGTGGGGGGAGAGAGTGCGGACCCCCACCGATCTAAACTTATATGTCTCTACGACATTTCAAAAGTTTTTGGAAAACTTTGTGACCTTTTTTACATTAGTTTCACCACATTCTACACTTTTTCTATGCTCTACTTTTGAGATTAAACTAATATTAAGAGACAGGCCCTTAGACTTCTAGAGAGCCCATCTCATGCAGCAATGAGATAGAGACATCGTGGGGGTCTCCGCTCTCAGGCCCCACTGATCCAAACTTTTGATATGTCTGTATCAAAAGTTTTTTGAAAACTTAGTGACCCTTTAATCTTTGTTTTTACTTCTACCAAAGTTGTGGACTGATTTGCCTGTCCTTTTTTATTTATGGGTAACTAATGCCTGAAAACACTTCTGTCATGTCTCAGCTGCACGTGAAGAGTTATTTTGCCAGACCTTACTTACTACTCAGTGCCTGTTATTTTGTATACTGTCTTGGCTCTGTTTGTGCTTCTGTGCTTTTTGCCTGAACGCAAGACCTGCTCATTAACCCTTTATGTACTGACCTTTGTTAGTTCCACTGATTAACCTCTCATCTACTGATTTTTCTTTATCTGTACTCTCCAGGGTTGACCTTGGCTTGTTCTACTGATTAACTTCTTGATTGCTGAATTGGGTTTATCTGTACTCTCCAGGTTTAGACTTTGGCTAATTCCGCTGATTAATCTCTTGTCTATCGACTTGGCTACATTTTCACTCTCCAGGTTTGGATCTCGGTTTGTTCTTCTCTTTAACCTCTTGTCTGCAGTTTTTTATTATATATGTATGCTGCTATATTTGACTATATCTACTTTTATTATCCTATCTGCTTACCTTTGGTCAGCTGGGTTGGTCTGCACCTGCAAACTTGCACCTTTTTTCTGCCATCTTACTAAGATTTTGGCGGTGTCTGGTGAATGCCTAAGACTACAGCAACACTGTGACGTTTCTGTATGGAGTTTTAGAAGACAAAACCAGGAGTGACTTAAAAAGTGGGAGGAGACGTTAGGGCTTCCAAAACTGCAGATCCGCAAAATACTACGGTCATATGAATGCACCCTAACCCATTTCTTTGTACGACAGATAATGCTATTTAAAATCTTCTTTCATGCCCACAGAGTGCAAGTGGGAGTAAGTGGATCTCCCACTTACAATCTGCCAATTGTAGGGGTCACAGACTAAATGGCAGAGTAGGGAGCTGACTGATCCACCATTGTATATAACTGTATCTTGCAGTGTAATACTGCCACGGATTGCGTTTGCTCGTTCATAGGGAAATTCAGATTTTTAAGCATGCTTAAAAATCAGTGCTCGCTGGCGGCAGATCGTGCTGTCTAATATTGATCTGCCAACGGCAAACCACTAGACAGTATGGAGACAAGCGATGTCATAGAGATTGCTCCTCCCAATGTTGCAGAGGAGATCGCTGCTTGTAGTAGTAGTGGTCTCCTCTGCTAGGTAGCAAGCAATTGCCGGGAGGGAACACTTCCCTTCCGACAATTTCTTGCTCAATCTGTAATACAGGCATTAGAATAAAATATAACTGCAGTAAAGTGATCTGTACAGGCCAAGAATTGGCACTAAATATTAGACTTAGTGGCCAGTGTGAAAACTTCAGGATATAGTAGGATTAATTCAACATAAATAAATCTTGAATATATCAAGGTTGCAATATTTGGTATAAAAGCTAGGTGGTTATAGAGGGGATGTCATGTATCTAGACAAATAATTTCCTTTGCTTTGCTTTTCCTGCACTAGAGTATCTTAATTGTGTCCAGATGGTATGTTGTGAAGACTGGAAATCTGTATGTCAGAATCCTATTGGCTCATTTGTTTTTTTAGGTTGTAAGGGAAACACCCAGGTTTTTGCCAATCAAAGGGATCTTCTGCCACACATCTGGTGTCTGGGGGAGCAGCCAATGGCAGAGGGGGACGGGGACAAGCCTCCCTGGCGTCATATGCGATGCTACAAATGCTCAACCCCGGCCCCGCCTGCCATTGGCTGCTCCCTTCCCCACCCCCCCCAAACCGGAGATTTTCATCCATGTGCGGGGAGAAGCTGCAGCGGCGGTGCGGGGACCAGGAGCTGCGCAGGGAGCGGGGACCCATGTAAATATATTCAGTGTGGGGGGGGGCGGCATATTGGGGGGCTTTTTATAGGATTTGATAACCTCTTTAACCACCTCCGGACCGCCTAACGCACATGTGCGTTCCGGAGGTGGCAGCGCTGCGCACAGTCACGCATATACGCGTCATCTCGCGAGACGCGAGATGACGCGACTATGCGCGCGCGCATGCGCAGTTCGCGCCGGCATTTCGCACAGAAGTATTTCGTCAGCAACCTGCCAGCCAATGATCGTGGCTGGCAGGTTACTGATTTTTAAAAAATCCAATCAAAGTGCCAGATAGCAGATCATATTTGTAAATATGATCTGTTATATGGCTGCCTGCTCCTCTGCTGGTTCTTTTCGTCGGTTGGATCCAGCAGAGGAGCAGGCTTCACAGTGAGTACACCAAACACTACACTATAGCCCCTGATCACCCCCCTGAACCCCAATTAACCCTTTGATCACCCCTTTGATCACCCCTGTCAATCACAAGTGAAAAGAAAAAAGTGATCAGTGCAAACTGTCACTTTTTTTTTTCACTGTTATTGACCGTTAGGTTTTAGGTATAGTTTAGGTCCCTTGGTTAGGTAGTTAGCGATCAGTTAGCGCCCAGCCCACCGCACCGCAGTCCGTTATTCGCTGATTAGCGTATCGCTAATCAGCATTTGTACTTTTATAGTATCTGGAAGTGATCAAAACTGATCACGGTCAGATCTATAATTGTATTAGTGTCACTTTAGTTCGCCCTCCACCCAAAACGCAGTGTTTGCCCGATCAGGCCTGATCGGTCGCCCACACGTGCGTTCGCCCACACCCGCCCCACCGCAGTGACAAAAAAAAAATTTTTTTTTGATCACTGCACATTCACTTTACACGCACTGCGGCGATAAAAAAATCAGTTTTGATATTTTTTATCAACCGCAGCGGCCTCCGGTACTTCGCTAGCCTCCCCTTTGTAAGACAGGCTTGCTTTTTTTTTCTTGGGTAGTCTCAGGGAATACCCCTAAATTTAGTTGCCCACATGTCTAACAGGGGGTATTCCTCTGGAGAGGCCTACAGGCTTCTGACCCAGTCGGATGAGGAGTGGGAACCCTCATCTGATGAATCCAGCGGGTCAGAATACGAACCTGTAGAAAGCAGTGGCTCTCTGACCCAAAGTTCGGACGAGGAGGCTGAGGTCCCTGATGATACCACCAGGCGTACCCGGCCCCGTGTCGCTAGACCGCAGGTTGCGCAGGATCCGCTTCAAGAGCAGCAGAGTGGGGCTGGTGCTGTCGGATTACGTGGTGAGGCATACACCAGCAGCCCAGCCCTCCCTGGACCTAGTACCAGCACTGCCGTACAACCTGGTGAAGTAGCGAGCACCAGAAGGGCAGTTGAAGCTGGTACGGTGGCACGTGCAGTAGTGACCCCGTCGCAGCCACCGCAAAGACGTGCCCGTAGAGCCCCTAGAATCCCAGAGGTGCTGGCAAACCCTGATTGGCAGTCCCCAACTTCAGCCGCACCTGTAGTTTTCCCTTTCACTGCCCAGTCTGGAGTTCGGGTTGAGACGGCTCAGATCGGTTCGGCCCTGGGATTTTTTGAGCTGTTCTTGACTGCGGAGCTTTTAGACATAGTTGTGGCCGAAACAAACAGGTATGCCACACAATTTATCACCGCTAACCCGGGAAGCTTTTATGCCCAGCCTTTCCGGTGGAAACCAGTCCAAGTTTCCGAACTTAAAACTTTTCTGGGCCTCCTCCTCAACATGGGCCTGACAAAAAAGCATGAATTGCGGTCATATTGGTCCACGAACCCGATTCATCACATGCCCATGTTCTCTGCTGCCATGTCCAGGGCACGTTTTGAGGCCATCCTGCGGTTCCTGCACTTTAGTGACAACACCGCCTCCCGTCCCAGGGGCCACCCTGCTTTTGACCGGCTCCACAAAATTCGGCCCCTCATAGACCATTTCAACCAGAAATTTGCAGATATTTATACCCCAGAGCAAAACATCTGCATAGACGAGTCCCTGATACATTTTACCGGGCGCCTTGGCTTCAAACAATACATCCCAAGCAAGCGCGCCCGGTATGGGGTCAAATTGTATAAGCTCTGTGAAAGGGCCACAGGCTATACCCACAAATTTCGGGTCTATGAGGGAAAAGATCAGACCCTGGAGCCGGTCGGTTGCCCCTCTCAGTCCACGACTATAACCTCCACATGGGAGGGGTCGACTTCAATGACCAGATGTTGTCTCCGTATTTAGTTTCCCGACGCACCAGACGCTGGTATAAGAAGGTGTCTGTATATTTAATTCAATTGGCTCTGTACAATAGTTTTGTTCTCTACAGTAAGGCTGGGAGAACTGGATCCTTCCTCAAATTTCAGGAAGAGATCATCGAGAACCTCCTGTACCCAGGAGGTTCCGTGGCCCCAACCACCAGTGTAGTTAGCCGTCTACACGAGCGACATTTCCCCAATGTCGTTCCTGGTACCTCAACCCAACAGTCACCCCGAAAAAGATGTCGTGTCTGTAGCAGGAGTGGAATAAGGCGTGACACCCGCTATTTCTGTCCTGACTGTCCGGACCACCCTGCCCTATGCTTTGGAGAGTGTTTCCGGAAGTACCACTCACAGGTACACTATTAGCATAGGGATCATCTCACCAGGACAGGCACACAGGGCTATTAGGGCCCATTCACTCACTGCTGCTGCAAACGTCTCCTTTCACATGGGACAAAGTGCATAACGCACTTCGCCACATCTTTGGGCGATTTGCGCTTTGCACATTGACCCATGGGGAAGGAGAGGTTTGTTCTATAAAGGTAAAAAAAAAAAAAAAAAAAAAAAAAAAACACACCAGTAAGCAAACACGTTAATGTTCAGTTAAAAAAGTTAAAGTTTATATGTTCTGTTGCAAAGTTAATAAAATTATTGCGTTGCGGCCTGGTTTTTTCATTTTTTTTTTTTTTCTTTTTTTACCTTCCAGGTGGACCAACCGATTGACTAGCTGCAGCACCGATGTGCATTCTGACAGAAGCATTGCGCTGCTGTCAGATTACACGCAAGTCGGTGTATGCGGCGCTGCAAGACGTGATTTTCTCCTCTGCAGTGACAGATACGTTTGCCGAGGCATACGAGCTTGAGGAGGAGGCGGCGTTCCTATGCTTTGGCAAGCACTTTGTATATATATATATATAAAAAAAAATAATAATCCCGGCAATGATTTATTCATCCACATCGATTGATGTGAATGGAGAAATCTGGTTTGCCAGGGCATACGAGCTAAGTGGGTATGGATGTAGGGCGGAGGCTGAACGGAAAAAAAAATCTCATTACCTGTATGCTCAATATAAGGAGAATAGCAGAAACTCCTAATGCTGGCCATACATGTAATGATTGCGGAGACCCTCAAATGCCAGGGCAGTACAAACACCCCACAACTGACCCCATTTTGGAAAGAAGACACCCCAAGGTATTTGCTGAGGGGCATATTGAGTCCATGAAAGATTTAAATTTTTGTCCTAAGTTAGCGGAAAGTGAGACTTTGTGAGAAAAAAAATAATAATCAATTTCCGCTAACTTATGCAAAAAAATAAAAAATTCTATGAACTTGCCAGGCCCCTCATTGGATACCTTGGGGTGTCTTCTTTCCAAAGTGGGGTCACATGTGGGGTATTTATACTGCCCTGGCTTTTTAGGGGCCCTAAAGCGTGAGAAGAAGTCTGGGATCCAAATGTCTAAAAATGCCCTCCTAAAAGGAATTTGGGCCCCTTTGCGCATCTAGGCTGCAAAAAAGTGTGACACATCTGGTATCGCCGTACTCAGGAGAAGTTGGGGAATGTGTTTTGGGGTGTCATTTTACATATACCCATGCTGGATGAGAGAAATATCTTGGCAAAAGACAACTTTTCCCATTTTTTTATACAAAGTTGGCATTTGACCAAGATATTTCTCTCACCCAGCATGGGTATATGTAAAATGACACCCCAAAACACATTCCCCAACTTCTCCTGAGTACGGCGATACCAGATGTGTCACACTTTTTTGCTGCCAAGGTGGGCAAAGGGGCACATATTCCAAAGTGCACCTTTTGGATTTCACCGGTCATTTTTTACACATTTTGATTGCAAAGTTCTTCTCACACATTTGGGCCCCTAAATTGCCAGGGCAGTATAACTATCCCACAAGTGACCCCATTTTGGAAAGAAGACACCCCAAGGTATTCCGTGAGGGGCATGGCGAGTTCCTAGAATTTTTTATTTTTTGTCGCAAGTTAGTGGAATATGAGACTTTGTAAGAAAAAATAAAAAAAATAAAATCATCATCATTTTCCGCTAACTTGTGACAAAAAATAAAAAGTTCTATGAACTCACTATGCCCATCAGTGAATACCTTAGGGTGTCTACTTTCCGAAATGGGGTCATTTGTGGGGGTTTTCTACTGTTTGGGCATTGTAGAACCTCAGGAATCATGACAGGTGCTCAGAAAGTCAGAGCTGTTTCAAAAAGCGGAAATTCACATTTTTGTACCATAGTTTGTAAATGCTATAACTTTTACCCAAACCATTTTTTTTTTGCCCAAACATTTTTTTTTTATCAAAGACATGTAGAACAATAAATTTGGTGAAAAATTTATATATGGATGTCGTTTTTTTTGCAAAGTTTTACAGCTGAAAGTGAAAAATCTCATTTTTTTGCAAAAATATCGTTACATTTTGATTAATAACAAAAAAAGTAAAAATGCCAGCAGCAATGAAATACCACCAAATGAAAGCTCTATTAGTGAGAAGAAAAGGAGGTAAAATTCATTTGTATGGTAAGTTGCATGACCAAGCGATAAACGGTGAAAGGAGTGTAGTGCCGAAGTGTAAAAAGTGCTCTGGTCATGAAGGGGGTTTCACCTAGCGGGGCTGAAGTGGTTAATATATCACCTCCTTTTTTTATTTTTATTTTTATTTTTATTAAATCTCGCTCCACGCTACTATTCAAAGTTAGTTGCAGCTGACAAGGTACAAAAGGTTGTTGGGGACCTTTGGTTTAGAAGAAAACAATGAAGGTCCTTGCAGCGATCGGGCCGCAGGGGCTGTATGTGAGAGTAGTGTATGGTGAGCCGATGGGGGTGGAAGTTGTACTCACTATTCTGTAGTTCCCTGGGTAAAGGGTAGGACAGCACTAAATCCTCCGGGGCACTCTTTGTTGCAGGAATCACCAGCCAGATGGTAGTCGAGGTACCTTTGATGGTTTAGGTGTTTAGGGTGCTTTGGAGGCTGGGACCCTGGTGTGCGTGACACCAGCACCGTTAGGTGCAAAGATGAATGGTGGGAAAGGATGAGAAATAGTGAAACAGTTGAACTTTACTTGATCAATTAGTTATCTTCAGGTAGTCAGTACAGTCCATAGATATGGTGAAGCAATAATATAAATAAGAATTAAGCTGCATTCCTAGTAACAGGCTTGATGATTGTAATTCAAGGTGTTGTCCTTGTCTCTATATCTGTCTATACTTTGTACACACCCCAGACTATATACATTTATGAGTAGTGCCAGCACCACCTAGGGGCGAATAGATGTAATGACCTATAACAGCCTGTTAATAGGAATTACAGGGATATACAGAAATACATTAGACACACATGTCAAAAGTTTGAAGTGCCCTTCACTGAGTGGGACACTGCATTACCCACTGCTTTAAGTTAAGCCGTCCTCTGCATTAACTTGCTAGATGCTGTGGATCTCTACACCGTCACCTGAAGGATAGAAAACATACGCCGCACACACAAATATGCATAAAATCAGTTACAAAGTACTATTATGGCACTTAGATTACCACATATGAGCAAAGGGTTATGCATAACAATACATTTCTATTAAAACATCTTTCTTTTTTTTCGTCTCTCTTGGTGCAAGGGTGACATTGAGCATTGTAACGTCAGTGCTTGACGGTGACAAACATGGGCGTTGATCTCATTTTTTTTAATTTTTTTTTTTGGGGGGGGGGCAATAAAGTCTATGACAAAGTGCTGAGATAAAGTTCATCCCTGATTTGGGGTATAAGATATTTGGTAATCCAAAGGGTTAAAGCGCAAAGTCCTCGATTAAAAGAATGTGCGTTGCATAAGATAACACACAGAAGAAAAGTCCTTCTGGGCACAAGAGTTGAAAGTCTCAGACAACCTGAGAAGGGAGTGAAAAGGGAATAAACATGGAGCAAACTTTGGCGCAACTTGGGTTTTAAAAAGAAATAAAAAGTCAGCAGGAAATCCTGTATGGTTAATATCAATAAAGACCTCTTGACGTGGCTTAGGGAACTGCCATTTTAACTCAAAATAGTTAGTCTCTCTCTCTCTTCTTTTCTTTTTTTTTTTTTGATAGCTGATATAATTTGGACCAACCAGCCTATTTAGGGATAGGGATCTGGGGAGGACGGGACATCCATGTCCAGTGGGCTCCCTGAGTCTGATTCATCCAGAGACCATTCCAGAAGGACATGGTAGGTTACTTTAAGGTCACGGGTGCAAGCCCTTGTTTAGGTGGTTCCATAATGGCAAGTTTCTTTTCAGCTGCTGCTGGCACAGGTATGACAGCAGATTTTGGTGTCTCAAAGATAGAGCTTTTGGTTGGCGTTGCCTCCTTAAATACTGGGGTGGGAAAATCAACAAGAGTCTTGATAGCGTTTAATTGTCAGCTGGAGCAGGCGCCGCAAATACTCCTCGGTTGCCTCAGCAGTGCCAACCGGTTCTGCTGGCTCCCGTGGCTGCTTTTTCTTGGACCTGGAGTTGGGACGTTCCTCAAGATCCTTAGTGGTGATTTCTGGTTGCCACGGTATGATAGTACCAGCTATTCCAATGGCATATTGGTACTGGCTAGGAACAAAGGTGGCATGTACTTTGCAGTCGGCCTTACAGGTGTGCATTGCATCTCTACTTCCTCTTCAGTCTCTGGTTCTGGCGTGGGTTCCCAGGACTCAGCCTTTGGCATGGGCCGTACCACTCCTGTGGCATAGGGACCGCGAGTGCCCTCTGCAGGAGTGAACTCAATTATTTAATTGGCATACAAGCTATGGAGCCAGCTGGGGAGAGGTTTCCTTTTTACAGAACAGCGATTTACATAATAGTCTCGCTCAGTCTCTAAATCGCGGATAAATTCAAAGCCTCTTTGCTTGCAGAAGGATTGAACCGGGCCCAGTTTTCATACGGGAACTTGGAGTGACTCCTGGGGATCCTCCATTAGCTTACGGGTCAAATCCTCATTGTACTTCCTACACGCATGGGTCCGCGTGAGTCGTGTGGTTCTAATTTCAACATGGGAGGCATCTAAGGATAAAGCTCCACCAACAGCAGCACTCCTGGGACTTGATCCGAACCGGACCTTGCGGCAGTCTTGGGGGAAGTATTTTGCCCGCAGGGGCTCTAATCTGCAATAGTAGGCAGTCTAAGTGGTGAA
The DNA here is from genome assembly GCF_014858855.1 of Bufo gargarizans. NCBI lineage: Eukaryota > Metazoa > Chordata > Amphibia > Anura > Bufonidae > Bufo > Bufo gargarizans. The sequence continues at coordinate 446,358,001 of NC_058084.1, forward strand.
TCCATGCCACGATCCCTCCAGTGCCAGTCACAGAATTCTCGTAGTCGGGCCTGCAGTACTGCATCCTCTCCGCTCTCCGCCAAAGCAGTCAGGCACTCCATCTCAGGTGCAGTAAGGCGACTTTCCTCCGCTCGGTCAGGCGCAGCCTCGGATGCAGGATCAGCGCCTGCTTCTGACATTTTGTCTCCTTCACTTCTTTCTCTTATCTGCGTAGTCTCGCAGGATTTCTTGGGTGCACACGCACATCACGCTCTTCTCGTTCCCTTAGGTACATTTTGCATAGGGGAGGCGCCGGTTTGTAAATACTGAAGAAGTGTCAGGTCAGGCCAGGGGCGGACTGGGCCGGGAGGCAGGGGGGCAATTGCCCCCCCCCCCCGGCCTCTCTGTTAGCTCATTGTCCCGGCCGGCTGGGCCGGAATGATATGTGACTGAGTCTCTGCAGCCTGCGGAGGGAGACGGGGAGCAGGGGAGGCGTGCGGCCGGCAGCCTATCAGAGAGGCCGCCGGACCGGCGCAGGCGACGCGATGACGTCATCGCGCCGCCTGACTGAGCCGCTGCGCGGCCGTAAAGTAAGGACATCGACAGCAGCGCTGGAGGCGGGACGGGAGTATTTCAGTGAAGGTGCTGGAGGTAGGAGGTAAGTATAAGTCTGACTGGCTTTTTTTTCTTCTTCTTCTCATTTCTGTCACTGATAGGGGGCCCTATCTGGCTACTGGCACATTATAGGGGGGGCCCCTATCTGGCTACTGGCACATTATAGGGGGGCCCCTATCTGGCTACTGGCACATTATAGGGGGGCCCCTATCTGGCTACTGGCACATTATAGGGGGCCCCTATCTGGCTACTGGCACATTATAGGGGGGCCCTCTCTGGCTACTGGAACATTATAGTGGGGGGCCTATGGGCTACTGGCACATTATATGGGGGCCCTATCTGGCTACTGGCACATTATAGGGGGGTCTCTATATGGCTACTGGCACATTATAGGGGGGCTATGACTACTGGCATGTTATAGGGGGGCCCTATATGGCTACTGGCACATTATAGGGGGGCCCTATCTGGCTACTGGCACATTATAGGGGGGCTATGGCTACTGGCACATTATGGGGGGGTATGGCTACTGGCACATTATATAGGGGGGGCTATGGGTACTGGCACATTATAGGGGGGCCTATGGCTACTGGCACATTATATGGGGGGAGGCTATGGCTACTGGCACATTATAGGGGGGCCTATGGCTACTGGCAGATTATAGGGGGGCCTATTGGCTTCTGGCACATTATATGGGGGGGGCTATGGCTACTGGCACATTATAGGGGGGCCTATGGCTACTGGCAGATTATAGGGGGCCCTATCTGGCTACTGGCACATTATAGGGGGGCTATGGCTACTGGCACATTATGGGGGGGTATGGCTACTGGCACATTATATAGGGGGGCTATGGGTACTGGCACATTATAGGGGGGCCTATGGCTACTGGCACATTATATGGGGGGGGGCTATGGCTACTGGCACATTATAGGGGGGCCTATGGCTACTGGCAGATTATAGGGGGGCCTATTGGCTACTGGCACATTATAGGGGGCACTATGGGGACATTAGCTCAACTGGGGACATTGGCTTTATTACTCCCCCATGGTCTGAGCCCCCTAGTAGCAGCACCAGCTTCTCCCTGCTCTGCTATCCCTCTGCCCCTTCTCCAAATCCTTATTATGATATTTTTCTCATTAGGATAAAACACATCAGCTCCGCCGAGCCCCCGGCCAAAGTGTGGAAGTGGCGTCCGAGATCCCCAAGGGTCAAGCCAAGTAATTGTAAGTTTTCATATGAAATATGTTTATGTTATACACATAAAGCATATACCGTGCCCCACAATATACAGTTTCTTCTGCAAAAGTCATCAGGTGTCATGGGGGGGACAGAGCAGCACCCAGCAGGGAGGAGAGAATACACAGATGCAACACTGTATCAGCCAGAAAATGACACTTTCGGCATTATACCAAAAATGCCATTTTTTTCGGCGGCTGATATATCGGAGCATCCTTAGTTTATTTTTATTTTTCCTGTGTTGTAATTTACATGGCTGACGAAAGTGTCAAGGAGAGGGGGGGGGGGGGGTCAGGAGGAGGCAGGGGAAATGGGTAAGCAGGAGGGGGGCTCAGTGGGCCTCTGGGTGTTACTTGCCCCCTGGGCCAAAAGTTGCCAGTCAGCCCCTGGGTCAGGCACATGGTTAAACAGTTATTTTGCATAAAGGGGTTGTCTTTTCTTTTCCAGCTCCAGAGAGGGCGTTCTTCTCCCGGATGGCGCAGCAATAATATAGTAAAGCCTTCAGGCGGCCATTTTAAGTACAATACAAGAGTCTGTTCACTGACTGCAAACAGTGTAGTTGATACAGAAATATACGGTTTTCTCACTTTTAGCAATGCGATTTGCCAGCAGGGGTCTTGTATAGTATCCCTGTATAGTTTTCAAGCTATTTAAACAATTATCCAGCACAGTAAAGGCGTGTAACATGTAAAGTCTCTTTCAAAGCAAGTAGCGCTTATTCTCATAACGCACAAAGGATTGGTATCCTGTTCATGACGCCAATTTTATGCAGCGACCGGCCCGCAGGCGCTGTATTTGAGAGTAGTGTATGGTGAGCCCATGGGGGTGGTAGTTGTACTCACTGTTCTGTACTTCCCTAGGCCGGCGTGCAGTAAAGGGGAATACAGCACTAAATCCTCCGGGGCACTCTCTGTTTCAGGAATCACCAGCCAGATGGTAGTCAAGGACTGGTGTTCGTGACGCCAGGACCGTTAGGTGCAAAGATGAATGGTGGGAAAGGATGAGGAGTCAATTATAGTGAAACAGTTGAACTTTACTTAATCAATAAGTTTTTTTCAGGTAGTCAGTACAGTCTATAGATATGGTGAATAGTGTTGATCTCGAATATTCTAATCACAAATTTTTATTGCGAATATTGGCACTTCGAGAATTTGCGAAGATGTAGAATATAGTGCTATATATTTTCGTAATCATGAGTATTCTAGATATTTTTTTCATCAGTAACCTCCCTTCTTGCTTGTGGGCCAATGAGAAGGCTGCAATATCTTTGTCAGAGCTTAGCAACATCCCTAGCAACCAATAGGAAGGCTGCCTACCCCTTACTATATAAGAACCTCGCCCGCATACATTTTCTGCTGTTTTTCTGCAGTTCTGACAGAGAGAGAGAGCAGTGACATTGCTGTGCTCTGTGCTTTCATCTGGATCCTATTCCTTATCCAATTACATTAGATAGTTAGTTAGCTCATATATATAATACAGATACTTAGTGGGAGATAGTCAGTGTAGGTTATATAGTGATATAGTGTAGCTGATAGGTTCCAGTGCAGGGTGTTAGGTAGTGTGATAGGAATTACTGTTTCTCTGCTGTCTATACATACATGCTACAGACATAGAGCTGTGATGGCACAACAAAACTTAGTGCACTAATCAGTAATATCTACTCAGACCTGATAAAATGTGAAGTTGCATGTATTGCACAAAAAATATGCGCATCATTGCGCAATCAGTGCCGATTTGCGCAATTGCAAAAATAATGACTGGAGGTCATACATTCTAGAATTCGCAAATTTATTGCGAATATTATGCGAAAAATTAGTGAAATATCACGAAAATGAATATTGCCGCTCATCACTAATGGTAAAGCAATAATATAAATAAGGGTTCAGCTGCATTCCTAGTAATAGGCTTGATGATTGTAATTTGAGGAGTTGTCCTTGTCTTTATATCTGTCTATAGTTTGTCCACACTCTAGCACTCAGATACTGGATATAATAAACTCTTACTGGTCAGTAGCAATCCACAGGGCGCCTCACTAATGACAGGCATCAGTCTTCTGCTCCATTCTTTGTAAAGGATGCTCACTGAAGAATTAAGGTCCACTATGTCCATAGAGGCATGTGGTAAAGGATAATTCTGCGCACTAATCATCCAGCTGTGTCCAGGTACTTTTAGGTTCCTCCTGGTCACTGTTGCTTGTGAAGTTCTTGGCTAGTTTAGCTCTGATCTCCACTAGACTTTCTGTATACCAGACGTAGACTCACTGGTCTGTGCTATGCTGCTGAAATGTAGTTCTTGTTCTATGTGCTCCCTTGGCTTGGACAGAGTCAAGAGGCTAATCAGGCAGCTACATGGTGGAATAGACTTGTCCTGCTCCTCTCAACTCTTCTCTAGTAGGGATAAGCGAACTCGAACTGTATAGTTCGGGTTCGTACCGAACTTTGGGGTGTCCGTGACACAGACCCGAACCCGGACATTTTCGTAAAAGTCCGGGTTCGGGTTCGGTGTTCGTCGCTTTCTTGGCGCTTTTGTGACGCTTTCTTGGCGCTTTTTGAAAGGCTGCAAAGCAGCCAATCAACAAGCGTCATACTACTTGCCCCAAGAGGCCGTCACAGCCATGCCTACTATTGGCATGGCTGTGATTGGCCAGAGCACCATGTGACCCAGCCTCTATTTAAGCTGGAGTCACATAGCGCCGCCCATCACTCTGCTCTGATTAGCGTAGGGAGAGGTTGCGGCTGCGACAGTAGGGCGAGATTAGGCAGATTAACTCCTCCAAAGGACTTGATTATTCTTTTTTTCTTTTTTCTTTTTAAAATCTGTTTATTGATTTTATAACACAGAAAATGGATCACAAACAAGGGGTATTCTACCCCAATGGGACAGTGCAAAAAAGTAAATACAATGTATAGAAGGGAGTCATACATGTAAATGAATCGAACACAAAGCGCAATGTGAGCCACATCATATGAGGTGCACTACAAGAAGCAATTAAATTATATAGGCATTAGATGTAACAAGTGGCACGAGTGGACCAATCCTGAAACAGCGCTACCTGGAGACTGAAATTTCAGACATGCCCTGTGAGAATGCAGCTCCCACAATGGTGGAGTACCATGAGGGAGCGTGTCCATATATAGAGATGAACAATAGTTAATAAGAAATCTGACTCGTGTTCAACTGGTGCGTATATACCCATATAGAACTTATTAACAAATAACGTTCAGAAAACATTGACAAGGGGTAGGAGGGGAGGGGGGGAGGGGAGGAGGAGTGAGGAAGGTAAAGGAAAATTGGGGGGGGTATAAGGGTAAGGTTGTGTGTAAGGTTCCCCTACACTGGACCGATGATAGAACTTGGATAATTAAGATTCAAATAGGGGATCGGAGGATTACGTGACCAGTGATAGTGCAAATTAGATAATAAAAGTGAAGAATGTAAATTCTGTTTTCGAAAGGGTGGTATGTAAATTTAAACTTGAGTAAATTCATACTTGAATAATCAAGGAGTCAGGGGGTCAAGATCTCTAAGCTGGTGAGGGGATATAAGATCCTTCCTGGCTTTCCATGGGAGCCAAATTTTGGTATATTTGTGATGGGATCGGAGTTCCCAATGTGATAGTTCCTCCAATCTTGCTATATCTTCTACTTTCCCTCTCCATTGAGAGATTGTTGGAGGGACTATTGATTTCCAATTGGAGGCAATCAGAATCCTCGCTGCTGCCAACAGAATTCTCAAAAGAGATATTTTTGAGGCAATAATAGTGTTGGGTAATAAATTCAGCAAAGCTATTTCAGGAACGCAAGGAAGTATATCCTCTTTTAAATCAAGAATATCTCTCACCAGACCAAAAATCCCATCCCAAAAGGTTTTTAACTTGGGGCATTGCCACCAGATATGTAGGAAAGAACCCTTTTCCGTGTGACATCTCCAACAGCTGTTTGGTGTGTCTCCATACATCTGACTTAACCTTACTGGAGTTAAGTACCACCTTGTGAGAACTTTATATGCATTTTCTTTTACGACTACACATCTAGAGGTAAGTTTCGGGGCACTTAGAATGGTCTGAGTTTCTTTTTCCGAGAACTTCTTGTCTAAATCTCTCTCCCATTCCTTTAAAAAGTATAGGGAGGATGGGGCTTCTAAAGACAGCAAATTACCACTCACAATTGAGGTGATCCTTGACGGATATTGTGTTTGAGAAACAAGTCTCTCAAACCAGTTAAGTGTTGAATTTGTTTGGATCTTTTTGAGAGTGGGACTGATGACAGACTTTAGACATGCATATTGCATCTGACTAAAATTTGTGAGTCCAAATTTACCTCTTATGGAGGCGGAATCTAGAAAGGTACCTTCATCATCCAGTAACTCCTGTATTGGTAGGGTAGATTTACGTATTTGGGAGGGTAAAATGTTAAAACTATCAGAGTTGAGGTTGATACAGTCACTGATGTTTAAGAGTAACGATGGGTATGTCAAGCAAATTCCCCTTATATCTGGATTGTTCCACAGAGATAATGTAACTGAAGTCAATGGAGCTCCTGAAGTTGAAAAAGGAGGTTTCCTCAACTCTGATAATAACAGGGGTCTAATAGAACAGCCCACCAATTTTTCTTCCAGAGGGATCCACATTTTATGATCTGGTCTCCTTAACAAATCAATGACTCTGTTAAGATGAACAGCTCTGTGGTACCTTTTGATGGAGGGAAACCCAATTCCACCCTTCACGAAAGGAAGGAGCAGAATCTTATTGGAAATTCTAGGTTTTATATTACCCCAGATATAAGAAGAACACATCTTCCTGAATGACTCAAAGAAACTGTTTGGTAATCTTACTGGTAGAACTTGCAGTAGGTAGGTAAACTTGGGGACTATTAGAGAGTTGAAGATGTTACGCCTACCTATCCAAGAGATGAAAGAGGGGGACCAAGAACTCAGTATTGCAGGTATAGATTTTAGTAAAGGGAGGAAATTAGCCTCATATAATTTATTTAAATCTGGTGTTATATTTATTCCCAAAAATTTTATAAAGGTGTGCGTCCATTCAAAAGGGAAGTTTTCTTTGAGTTTCTGAAGGGGTCTGGGAGGGAGAGTTAAATTCATAGCTTCTGATTTAGCCAAATTTATTTTAAAGTTTGAGATGAAGCCAAAGGTAGTGAAGGTCTTAATTATAGCAGGGAAAGCTTTAAATGGATTGGAGATCATTAAGAGTAAGTCATCAGCATACGCCGCTAGTTTAATCTCCAAAGTCCCACAGGTCAGGCCTTTTATTTCGTTGGATTGTCTAATGTGTTGTAAAAGAGGTTCGATCGTTAGAATGAAAAGTATCGGTGACAAGGGGCATCCTTGTCTAGTTCCATTCTTTATATGCACCGGTTGGGAGAGAATGTCATTGACTTTAATATTAGCGTTGGGAGATACATACATAGCGAAGATGGCATTTATAAAGGGGGTAGGGAAACCCAGCTTATTCAGGGTACCTATAATGAAAGACCAGGCCACTCTGTCGAATGCCTTCTCAGCATCCGTCCCCAATAACACAAAAGGAGACCCAGTCTTTTTTGCATATGCTATTGCATTTATGACTTTATATGTATTGTCTTTACCTTCACGACCAGGAATGAATCCTGTCTGGTCAGGATGAATAAGATCCTTTAATAGAGGTTTGATTCTGTTGGCTAATATTTTAGCGTATATTTTGATATCTAAGTTCAACAAAGATATAGGTCTGTAACTGGAGCATAAGGTGGGATCCTTTTGTGCCTTGGGGATCAGAGTGATGTGGGCACCGACAGTTTGCGACGGGAAGGCTTTACCTGCAAGTGCTTCATTAAAGGAGTTAAGTAAGTGGGGCAGTAGCGTTTCTTTGAAAGATAAGTAGTACAACATAGGTAGGCCATCGGGTCCAGGGGACTTCCCTTTTGCCATCTTTTTTAATGTATCTGATAGTTCTGAAGGTTTAATTGGAGAACATAGATTAATGGCTTGTTCAGAGGATAACTTTGGAAGATGAATATTACTAAGGAATTCTTTCATTGTGGCTGCTTTCTCCTCCCTGAGGACTTCGGTATCAGATTTCCCTATGTTGTACAACTCTGAATAGAACTTGTGAAAGGCCTCTGCTATTTCTATGTCACTTTTGAGTAGTGTTTTGTCATCCATACGAATGGCTGAAATCCTGGATTTCCTTTTACGTTGTTTTAATAACGCCAACATAAACTTAGTGGGTTTATTTCCGTGTGCATAAAATTTATGGTTGGTGGCTAGGTATAATTTTGCTGATTGTTTGTTTAGAAGTTCTTTAAGCTCCTCTCTAGTTGAGGAAAGCTCCAATAGTTGCTGCTTGTTGTGGGAGCATTTGTGTGAGGCTTCCAGAGTAGAGATTTTTTTGTATAAATCAGCCACTTTGGCTCGTCTTTGTTTGTTCACATGGGATGCAATTGAGATCAATTCGCCTCTGATAACTGATTTATGCGCTTCCCATAATATATGCGGGGACACTGAATCAGAATTATTAAGTACGAAAAATTCTCTGAGTTTATTCTCAACTTTGTCTTTAATCTGTGGATTATCTAGCAACGTTTCATTAAGTCTCCAGATGTATGTTTTGGGAGGCGTATCCGGCCTTCTAAAAGTGAGAAATACCGGAGCATGATCTGAATGTAATATGTTCCCAATATGAGACTCTAAACAGCAGTCTGTCTGGGTTGTAGGGATAAAAATATAGTCTATTCTATGATACGTATCATGCGGATGGGAATAAAAGGAGAAATCTCTTCCACCTGGGTTATTTACTCTCCAAGCATCTATCAGGCCGCTACTGTGTATTAACTTTTTAATTGCACTAAGCGTTTTTAAAGGTACTGAAGATTTACCCGTTGAAGTGTCCAAGCTAGGATTAAGTGCTACATTGAAGTCTCCCGCTACGACAACAATTCCCTCTCTGAACTCCTCAAAAATCTGCCAAACATTTTTAAACCAGATTTTTTGTCCTATGTTAGGTGCATAAAAGTTGGCAAACGTATATGTTTGGGCATTTATGGTCCCTTTCAATAACAAATATCTACCGTTAGGGTCGGATTTTACTCCTAACATACTAAAGTCTGTTTGTTTATGGAAGCCAATACTCACGCCGAGTTTGTTAGAGTGCTCTGAGGAACTGTGATACCAGAGATTATAATAAGATCTGGTCATATTAGGGATCTTGTTGTTTTTAAAATGAGTTTCCTGCAGAAAGATTACATTAGATTTCTCCTTGTGCAGGAAATGAAGGATCTGGCTTCTTTTTGCAGGGGATTTAAAGCCTCTGACGTTAAATGTGGTAATATGTATATCTGTCATGGTGTAATATGATGGTGTAAAGCACAGTACTTACATAACCCTTGGCCCACCAATAAGCTATAGAGACTGCTTGACACAGAAAAGGTCGGTTGAATCACTGGTACGTAGAGTCGGATTAGGATGGGTGGGGTAGGACTAAAGGGTAAGAAAATTAACATTAACATCAAAAAAGGAACAAACAAAAACATTCCTCTGAGGATTTTAAAGACCAGGGATACATTCATCCCTACAATAGACCTCATTCGGTCAGAACCTCTATCTGAGGTTAGAGGATGCAGAGGCGTCAAGCCTCGGAACCATTTCAAGGCTGACATAGGTGTATAATATCATAGATCTTAACTAAAAGATCAAGGACTGAAGAAGTGAGTGATACACGCAGCGGACAACATAGACCAAACTCACCTACTAAAATTACTTCAAAATAGATTAAGGCGAAAAACGCATAAAGACTATTTGGGCGTGGGCTGTTAGTCACACGGTCCCCCCGACCCAAACTGACAGAACTGAGAATTACTCAACGGAGATTGACATACCGCTATGGAGGTAACTGGAGGGACCATACCACCAACAGCCACACCCTCACATCCAGTTAACTAACATGCTAACAGATAATATAAACCATTCAGGAGATTATAGATGTAATCAGTCTTCTTCTGTAATAATGCGTCTGGGGGTGAGTTTGCCCTGTTTTTTCTTGGATTTTTGCGACCTGCCGCCTCCAGCGATCTCCCAAGCAGTAGGAGGTGAGATGTCCTGTGGGATCAGAATGTCATTGGTGGCTGACCAGTCTGGGATATTCACATCTTGTATATCCAAAGCAGCTAGGATATCAGGGAGATCCCTTGGAGATCTCAAGACATATTTCTTCTCCTTGTATGTAATCAACATTCCAAATGGAAAAAGCCACCTGAAAGCAATGTGTTTTTGTCTAAGGTGGTCTGTTAGAGGTTTTAGGGCACGTCTCTTATTGAGGGTGGCAGGGGCCAGATCTTGAAACAAGAGGATTTTAGAACCTTCGTATACAATGTCCCCACTTTCTCTAGCTCTTTTCATCACCAAGTCTTTTTGAGCAAAATTTAGGAGTTTGCATATAATGTCCCTGGGAGGGTCTCCTGGTTTAGGTTTCGGACGTAGGGCACGGTGAGCTCTTTCTATTATGATAGGATCAGAGTAGTCTTCTCCCAGCAGGGATAAGCATATTTCTTTTGTTGCGGAGTGAACAGCTTCTAAAGCGACAGTCTCCGGGACGCCTCTGATGCGGATATTGTTCCTCCTTCCTCTATTGTCCTGATCTTCCATGTAATCGTACAAATAATTGATGTGCTGTTGGTAGACGGAAAGAGCCGTGGAGTTTTTGCTAGTATATTCGGCTATAGCAGACTGGTTGCACTCTAAAGCTTCAACCCTTTGGCCTATATGTTTCACTTCTCTTTTTATTTCAGAGAGTTCTTCTAAAACAGGATTTAAAGCCTTAGATAAAGCTAGGGAGATGAAAGATCTGGATATTGGGAGATCTGAAGCCATATCCATTTGGTCTTCCTCATCGCTTTCTCTCTCTTGATGTGAAGTAGCTTGTCTTTTTGAGCCGCTTTTAGGGGTGTTCTGAGTAGCCCCTTGGTTGTCTGAGTTTTTCTTCATCATGAACCTATCTAGGTCAGATTGTGCAAGAGAAGGTGCTTTAGGCTGTCTGTGGGAGTCCTGGTCAGCCCCTTTATATCTTCCGATCTTCACCATAGATGCCTGTGTTCTGGCCCCTGTACCTAAATTACTCACTTCTTCTTCCAACGAATAATTAGATTATCTCTTCATTTATATATGTAACCGTAGTTTATTTCATCTCTGCATCCTCTTATGAATAAGGTTAGACATATTCTGCCATTTTGCACTGATCACCTAAATAGGGTACTGTCTCTTTAAATGTGCATATTCAGTAAAGGCAATCTTTAAACAGCAGATATACATCCAATTTGGCACCAATCTTCAGGAGGATCTGTTTGGCTGTAAAATCACTCAGGTCCAGCACTCAACAAGATCTGTGGGCTTTAGGAAGCTGCTGTAAGCAGGATAAGACCGCAGCTGCCTGCAAACAAAACAGCTAATTGCCCAGCAGCGCTTATGACGGTCAGGCTTCTTCAATAGTGATCTCACACTGGCTGACCGGTACGTTTTTATTTTTTTATTTTTTTTGCTATCCAGAGGGATATAGCTATCGCTGGTGACAGTTTATATATATATATTCGCTATGGCCGGGTAACTAAGATGGCGCCCGCACAGTAAGACGGCCGTAGCGTGGTGTTATAGGCTTTATGATGCTGGGTTGAGGCAGGCAAGATATGTAGTTACGGTATGTTTACCTTGACCCAGGCGTGCAGTACTCAGTTCAGGCGTTTTTTAAGCCCAAATCTGCCTGGTGAGTATAGCTTCTGCAGTATTGTACTATGAACAATTGGGACACTATCTCTTTAAATTCGGCGATTTAGCTGAGCAGCAACTTCTATGCTCAGAGTTTAATCGGCAAGGCAGAACAGATCCAGCAAGTGTGCAGCCACAGCCCGACACTACAAACAAGCGCAAGGGCCGAGAAAGAGCTGCTGGCAGCCGACGGTGTGATTAGGAGCCACTGGAGCCTATGTGGTAAGACACAGATTATGCCGCTGGAGCTCCTATTTGTCCGGATTATAGTCGGCACATGGGGGGGGGTACCTTATTACTTGTGTCCGGCGCTGTTGATGTTAGGAACCGCTGCCGAGCTGGTGGATGTTTTGGCTCCTCCAAAGGACTTGATTATTGATCGATCTGCAGCTGTGGGTCATTGAGCTGCTTATACTCAATTGCTCACTGTTTTTAGGCTGCCCAGACCGTTTGTCAGTCACTTTTTTCTGGGGTGATCGGCGGCCATTTTGTGTCTTGTGGTGCGCCAGCACAAGCTGCGACCAAGTGCATTTAACCCTCAATGGTGTGGTTGTTTTTTGGCTAAAGCCTACATCAGGGTGAAGCTGTCACACCAAGTGCATTTAACCAGCAATAGTCTGTTTATTTTTGGCCATATACTACATCAGGGGCAAGCTGCGCCCGTCACCAAGTGCATTTAACCCTCAGTAGTGTGGTTGGTCAAGCTGTCACACCAAGTGCATTTAACCAGCAATAGTCTGTTCATTTTTTGGCCATATACTACATCAGGGGCAAGCTGCGCCTGTCACCAAGTGCATTTAACCCTCAGTAGTGTGGTTGGTCAAGCTGTCACACCAAGTGCATTTAACCAGCAATAGTGTGGTTATTTTTTGGCCATATCCCAGTCTAATTCTGTCAGAAAATCCATACCGGTCACCCAGCGCCTAAATACTAGGCCTCAAATTTATATCCCGCTAAATCTGTCGTTACCGCTGTACTGTTGTGGCTGGGCAAGTTATTTAGTGTCCGTCAAAGCACATTTTTTGTTCTGGGTTGAAATACAATTCACAATTTAGCAATTTCATAATTTAGTGGTTTCTGCTGTATCAGAGCTATTTGAAATCTATGCCTAAAAGGGTATATAATATTCAAGGTGCACATAGGGTCATTCAGAATAACTTCACACACACGCTACTGTGCATTTCCAATTTTAATTCTGTCAGTAAATCCATACCGGTCACCCAGCGCCTAAATACTAGGCCTCAAATTTATATCCCGCTAAATCTGTCGTTACCGCTGTACTGTTCTGGCTGGGCAAGTTATTTAGTGTCCGTCAAAGCACATTTTTTGTTCTGGGTTGAAATACAATTCACAATTTAGCAATTTCATAATTTAGTGGTTTCTGCTGTATCAGAGCTATTTGAAATCTATGCCTAAAAGGGTATATAATATTCAAGGTGCACATAGGGTCATTCAGAATAACTTCACACACACGCTACTGTGCATTTCCAATTTTAATTCTGTCAGTAAATCCATACCGGTCACCCAGCGCCTAAATACTAGGCCTCAAATTTATATCCCGCTAAATCTGTTGTTACCGCTGTACTGTTCTGGCTGGGCAAGTTATTTAGTGTCCGTCAAAGCACATTTTTTGTTCTGGGTTGAAATACAATTCACAATTTAGCAATTTCATAATTTAGTGGTTTCTGCTATTTTAGAGCTATTTGAAATCTATCCCTAAAAGGGTATATAATATTCAAGGTGCACATAGGGTCCTTCAGAATAACTTCACACACACGCTACTGTGCATTTCCAATTTTAATTCTGTCAGTAAATCCATACCGGTCACCCAGCGCCTAAATACTAGGCCTCAAATTTATATCCCGCTAAATCTGTCGTTACCGCTGTACTGTTCTGGCTGGGAAAGTTATTTAGTGTCCGTCAAAGCACATTTTTTGTTCTGGGTTGAAATACAATTCCCAATTTAGCAATTTCATAATTTAGTGGTTTCTGCTGTATCAGAGCTATTTGAAATCTATGCCTAAAAGGGTATATAATATTCAAGGTGCACATAGGGTCATTCAGAATAACTTCACACACACGCTACTGTGCATTTCCAATTTTAATTCTGTCAGTAAATCCATACCGGTCACCCAGCGCCTAAATACTAGGCCTCAAATTTATATCCCGCTAAATCTGTTGTTACCGCTGTACTGTTCTGGCTGGGCAAGTTATTTAGTGTCCGTCAAAGCACATTTTTTGTTCTGGGTTGAAATACAATTCCCAATTTAGCAATTTCATAATTTAGTGGTTTCTGCTATATCAGAGCTATTTGAAATCTATTCCTAAAAGGGTATATAATATTCAAGGTGCACATAGGGTCATTCAGAATAACTTCACACACACGCTACTGTGCATTTCCAATTTTAATTCTGTCAGTAAATCCATACCGGTCACCCAGCGCCTAAATACTAGGCCTCAAATTTATATCCCGCTAAATCTGTCGTTACCGCTGTACTGTTCTGGCTGGGCAAGTTATTTAGTGTCTGTCAAAGCACATTTTTTGTTCTGGGTTGAAATACAATTCCCAATTTAGCAATTTCATAATTTAGTGGTTTCTGCTATATCAGAGCTATTTGAAATCTATCCCTAAAAGGGTATATAATATTCAAGGTGCACATAGGGTCATTCAGAATAACTTCACACACACGCTACTGTGCATTTCCAATTTTAATTCTGTCAGTAAATCCATACCGGTCACCCAGCGCCTAAATACTAGGCCTCAAATGTATATCCCGCTAAATCTGTTGTTACCGCTGTACTGTTCTGGCTGGGCAAGTTATTTAGTGTCCGTCAAAGCACATTTTTTGTTCTGGGTTGAAATACAATTCCCAATTTAGCAATTTCATAATTTAGTGGTTTCTGCTATATCAGAGCTATTTGAAATCTATTCCTAAAAGGGTATATAATATTCAAGGTGCACATAGGGTCATTCAGAATAACTTCACACACACGCTACTGTGCATTTCCAATTTTAATTCTGTCAGTAAATCCATACCGGTCACCCAGCGCCTAAATACTAGGCCTCAAATTTATATCCCGCTAAATCTGTCGTTACCGCTGTACTGTTCTGGCTGGGCAAGTTATTTAGTGTCCGTCAAAGCACATTTTTTGTTCTGGGTTGAAATACAATTCCCAATTTAGCAATTTCATAATTTAGTGGTTTCTGCTATATCAGAGCTATTTGAAATCTATCCCTAAAAGGGTATATAATATTCAAGGTGCACATAGGGTCATTCAGAATAACTTCACACACACGCTACTGTGCATTTCCAAGTCTAATTCTGTCACTAAATCTATACCGGTCACCCAGCGCCTAAATACTAGGCCTCAAATTTATATTCAGCTGAATTTGAATACAATACATTGGGCCAAATAATATTTTTGTTGTTGTGGTGAACGATAACAATGAGGAAAACATCTAGTAAGGGACGCGGACGTGGACATGGTCGTGGTGGTGTTAGTGGACCCTCTGGTGCTGGGAGAGGACGTGGCCGTTCTGCCACATCCACACGTCCTAGTGTACCAACTACCTCAGGTCCCAGTAGCCGCCAGAATTTACAGCGATATATGGTGGGGCCCAATGCCGTTCTAAGGATGGTAAGGCCTGAGCAGGTACAGGCATTAGTCAATTGGGTGGCCGACAGTGGATCCAGCACGTTCACATTATCTCCCACCCAGTCTTCTGCAGAAAGCGCACAGATGGCGCCTGAAAACCAACCCCATCAGTCTGTCACATCACCCCCATGCATACCAGGGAAACTGTCTCAGCCTCAAGTTATGCAGCAGTCTCTTATGCTGTTTGAAGACTCCGCTGGCAGGGTTTCCCAAGGGCATCCACCTAGCCCTTCCCCAGCGGTGAAAGACATAGAATGCACTGACGCACAACCACTTATGTTTCCTGATGATGAGGACGTGGGAATACCACCTCAGCATGTCTCTGATGATGAAACACAGGTGCCAACTGCTGCGTCTTTCTGCAGTGTGCAGACTGAACAGGAGGTCAGGGATCAAGACTGGGTGGAAGACGATGCAGGGGACGATGAGGTCCTAGACCCCACATGGAATGAAGGTCGTGCCACTGACTTTCACAGTTCGGAGGAAGAGGCAGTGGTGAGACCGAGCCAACAGCGTAGCAAAAGAGGGAGCAGTGGGCAAAAGCAGAACACCCGCCGCCAAGAGACTCCGCCTGCTACTGACCGCCGCCATCTTGGACCGAGCACCCCAAAGGCAGCTTCAAGGAGTTCCCTGGCATGGCACTTCTTCAAACAATGTGCTGACGACAAGATCCGAGTGGTTTGCACACTGTGCCATCAGAGCCTGAAGCGAGGCATTAACGTTCTGAACCTTAGCACAACCTGCATGACCAGGCACCTGCATGCAAAGCATGAACTGCAGTGGAGTAAACACCTTAAAACCAAGGAAGTCACTCAGGCTCCCCCTGCTACCTCTTCTGCTGCTGCCGCCTCGGCCTCTTCTGCTGCTGCCGCCTCGGCCTCTTCTGCTGCTGCCGCCTCGGCCTCTTCCTCCGCCTCTGGAGGAACGTTGGCACCTGCCGCCCAGCAAACAGGGGATGTACCACCAACACCACCACCACCACCTCCGTCACCAAGCATCTCAACCATGTCACACGGCAGCGTTCAGCTCTCCATCTCACAAACATTTGAGAGAAAGCGTAAATTCCCACCTAGCCACCCTCGATCCCTGGCCCTGAATGCCAGCATTTCTAAACTACTGGCCTATGAAATGCTGTCATTTAGGCTGGTGGACACAGACAGCTTCAAAAAGCTCATGTCGCTTGCTGTCCCACAGTATGTTGTTCCCAGCCGGCACTACTTCTCCAAGAGAGCCGTGCCTTCCCTGCACAACCAAGTATCCGATAAAATCAAGTGTGCACTGCGCAACGCCATCTGTGGCAAGGTCCACCTAACCACAGATACGTGGACCAGTAAGCACGGCCAGGGACGCTATATCTCCCTAACTGCACACTGGGTAAATGTAGTGGCAGCTGGGCCCCAGGCGGAGAGCTGTTTGGCGCACGTCCTTCCGCCGCCAAGGATCACAGGGCAACATTCTTTGCCTCGCTGTTTCGAGTACTCCACCAACATGGCCAGTGGCGATGACGCCGTTATCAGCGTTACAATACCACTTCTATGTCTCCTTGAGAAAACACCTAGGGCGATGATGGAAGAGGAGGTGGCCCAGGAGGAGGAGGAGGAGGAGGAAGAGGGGTCATTTTTAGCACTTTCAGGCCAGTCTCTTCGAAGTGACTCAGAGGGAGGTTTTTGGCAACAGCAGAGGCCAGGTACAAATGTGGCCAGCCAGGGCCCACTACTGGAGGACGAGGATGAGGAGGAGGTGGAGGAGGATGAGGATGAAGCATGGTCACAGCGGGGTGGCACCCAACGCAGCTCGGGTCCATCACTGGTGCGTGGCTGGGGGGAAAGGCAGGACGATGACGATACGCCTCCCACAGAGGACAGCTTGTCCTTACCCCTGGGCAGCCTGGCACACATGAGCGACTACATGCTGCAGTGCCTGCGCAACGACAGCAGAGTTGCCCACATTTTAACGTGTGCGGACTACTGGGTTGCCACCCTGCTGGATCCACGCTACAAAGACAATGTGCCCACCTTACTTCCTGCACTGGAGCGTGATAGGAAGATGCGCGAGTACAAGCGCACATTGGTAGACGCGCTACTGAGAGAATTCCCAAATGTCACAGGGGAACAAGTGGAAGCCCAAGGCCAAGGCAGAGGAGGAGCAAGAGGTCGCCAAGGCAGCTGTGTCACGGCCAGCTCCTCTGAGGGCAGGGTTAGCATGGCAGAGATGTGGAAAACTTTTGTCAGCACGCCACAGCTAACTGCACCACCACCTGATACGCAACGTGTTAGCAGGAGGCAACATTTCACTAACATGGTGGAACAGTATGTGTGCACACCCCTCCACGTACTGACTGATGGTTCGGCCCCATTCAACTACTGGGTCTCTAAATTGTCCACGTGGCCAGAGCTAGCCTTTTATGCCTTGGAGGTGCTGGCCTGCCCGGCGGCCAGCGTTTTGTCTGAACGTGTATTCAGCACGGCAGGGGGTGTCATTACAGACAAACGCAGCCGCCTGTCTACAGCCAATGTGGACAAGCTGACGTTCATAAAAATGAACCAGGCATGGATCCCACAGGACCTGTCCGTCCCTTGTCCAGATTAGACATTAACTACCTCCCCTTAACCATATATTATTGTACTCCAGGGCACTTCCTCATTCAATCCTATTTTTATTTTCATTTTACCATTATATTGCGAGGCTACCCAAATTTGAATGAACCTCTCCTCTGTCTGGGTGCCGGGGCCTAAATATATGCCAATGGACTGTTCCAATGTTGGGTGACGTGAAGCCTGATTCTCTGCTATGACATGCAGACTAATTCTCTGCTGACATGAAGCCAGATTCTCTGTTACGGGACCTCTCTCCTCTGCCTGGGTGCTGGGCCTAAATATATGCCAATGGACTGTTGCACTGGTGGCTGACGTGAAGCCTGATTCTCTGCTATGATATGAAGACTGATTCTCTGCTGACATGAAGCCAGATTGTCTGTTACGGGACCTCTCTCCTCTGCCTGGGTGCTGGGCCTAAATTTATGAAAATGGACTCTTACAGTGGTGGGTGACGTGAAGCCTGATTCTCTGCTATGATATGAAGACTGATTCTCTGCTGACATGAAGCCAGATTGTCTGTTACGGGACCTCTCTCCTCTGCCTGGGTGCTGGGCCTAAATTTATGACAATGGACTGTTGCAGTGGTGGCTGACGTGAAGCCTGATTCTCTGCTATGACATGAAGACTGATTCTCTGCTGACATGAAGCCAGATTGTCTGTTACGGGACCTCTCTCCTCTGCCTGGGTGCTGGGCCTAAATATCTGACAATGGACTGTTGCATTGGTGGCTGACGTGAAGCCTGATTCTCTGCTATGATATGAAGACTGATTCTCTGCTGACATGAAGCCTGATTGTCTGTTACGGGACCTCTCTCCTCTGCCTGGGTGCTGGGCCTAAATTTATGAAAATGGACTCTTACGGTGGTGGGTGACGTGAAGCCTGATTCTCTGCTATGATATGAAGACTGATTCTCTGCTGACATGAAGCCAGATTGTCTGTTACGGGACCTCTCTCCTCTGCCTGGGTGCTGGGCCTAAATTTATGAAAATGGACTCTTATAGTGGTGGGTGACGTGAAGCCTGATTCTCTGCTATGATATGAAGACTGATTCTCTGCTGACATGAAGCCAGATTGTCTGTTACGGGACCTCTCTCCTCTGCCTGGGTGCTGGGCCTAAATTTATGACAATGGACTGTTGCAGTGGTGGCTGACGTGAAGCCTGATTCTCTGCTATGACATGCAGACTGATTCTCTGCTGACATGATGACAGATTCTCTGTTACGGGACCTCTCTCCTCTGCCTGGGTGCTGGGCCTAAATATCTGACAATGGACTGTTGCATTGGTGGCTGACGTGAAGCCTGATTCTCTGCTATGATAGGAAGACTGATTCTCTGCTGACATGAAGCCAGATTGTCTGTTACGGGACCTCTCTCCTCTGCCTGGGTGCTGGGCCTAAATTTATGAAAATTGACTCTTATAGTGGTGGGTGACGTGAAGCCTGATTCTCTGCTATGATATGAAGACTGATTCTCTGCTGACATGAAGCCACATTGTCTGTTACGGGACCTCTCTCCTCTGCCTGGGTGCTGGGCCTAAATTTATGACAATGGACTGTTGCAGTGGTGGCTGACGTGAAGCCTGATTCTCTGCTATGACATGCAGACTGATTCTCTGCTGACATGATGACAGATTCTCTGTTACCGGACCTCTCTCCTCTGCCTGGGTGCCGGGGCCTAAATATCTGAGAATGGACTGTTCCAGTGGTGGGTGACGTGAAGCCAGATTCTCTGCTTTGGGACCTCTCTCCAATTGATTTTGGTTAATTTTTATTTATTTATTTTTTATTTTAATTCATTTCCCTATCCACATTTGTTTGCAGGGGATTTACCTACATGTTGCTGCCTTTTGCAGCCCTCTAGCCCTTTCCTGGGCTGTTTTACAGCCTTTTTAGTACCGAAAAGTTCGGGTCCCCATTGACTTCAATGGGGTTCGGGTTCGGGACGAAGTTCGGATCGGGTTCGGATACCGAACCCGAACATTTCCGGGAAGTTCGGCCGAACTTCTCATACCCGAACATCCATGTGTTCGCTCAACTCTATTCTCTAGCACTAATCTTCTCAACTCTCAACTCCCTCTTTTTTAGTAAACCCCAGAAGATATATATATATATATATTGTGGGGATGTGCTCGTGGTAGGCTACGGTAGCGGCGGCAGTATTGAGGCAATCATAGACAGTCTTTGTGATACACTGTGACTTTATTCACACCAACGGCATAACAGGCAATGTGCAGACCACACAGGTGCATATCCACATAGTGCATAGAACAAAAGTCCTTCCATGGAAAATAAACAGCAGGTTTGAGTCACCTTGTTTTGGACAGACCACAGCAGTTCTGCAGGCTTCTAGGCTATCTGCCTTTGTCTCCCTCAGGCCAGAGCCCCTTCGGCTCGTAGCACCACAGGTCCCAGGGCTATCCTTCAATGTGTGCTGCGCCCAGACTCTCCTTCACCAGCACTCACTCTGTCTGTGGAAATCTCCAGCACAGCAAGACACACCCCACCCCCATCATCAGCAGGCTGGGTTCTTTAAAGGCCCAGCTCCACCAAAAACCTGGGCTGGCCGTCGGGAACAGGCACCCCCCCACTCTTTACCTGATCCCAGTAAGAACCGGCCCGGACACGCTGCGCCAGCAGCATTCGCCGCTGTAACCGCAATGATCCGGTTCTTACTCCACCGAGGCCAGGACCTCTGGTGGCACGTATCGTCCGTCCATTATTATTCCGGGGACTCTCCTACATATCCCCCCTCTTTGTTCACCCCTGAGGGCTTGAACATACTGTTCAAGCCTGAGGGGGTGAACACACGCACAGCAGTGTACCCGGGACAGGGCATCTGCGTTCCCCTGTAAGCGGCCGGCCCTGTGCTCAACAGTGAACTTAAAGTTCTGGAGGGACAAGAACCACCTGGTAACCCGAGCGCTCCCCTCCTTAGCCCGACTCTGTTTGAACTACAAACTCCCGCTTGAAGTCGGGCGTCACCAGAACTGGGGACTCACATAGGGCCAACTTCAAACGGGAGAACGCCTCCTCCTCCTTCTCCCCCCAGCGAACCATCACCGACTTTCTACCCTTCAAGAGGCCGGTTAACGGGGCTGCCAAGGTGGCAAAATGGGGAATGAACCTCATGTAGTACCCAATCAGGCCCAAAAATGACCGTACTTGCTTGGACGTACGAGGCCTGGGCCAATTCCGGATTGCTTTAACTTTATTCACTTGGGGCCTAATGACTCCGCGTCCAATCACATACCCCAAATAGCGAGCTTCCTCTAGTCCCACCGAGCATTTTTTTGGGTTGGCAGTTAACCCCGCCTTCCTTAGAGAATCTATCACTGCCTGAAGTTTTGACAAATGACCCTCCCAGTCTGGGCTAAACACGACTATATCATCCAGATACGCGGAGGTATACTGGTGATGGGGCTTGAGGACGACATCCATCAGACGCTGGAACGTAGCCGGGGCGCCATGCGAACCCAAAAGGCAACACCCTATACTGAAAAAGCCCCTCCGGGGTGACAAAGGCCGTCTTCTACTTTGCCGCCTCCGTCAGAGGTACCTGACAGTAGCCCTTCGTGAGATCTAGGATCGAAAAATACCGGGCTTTTCCCAGCCGCTCTATCAACTCGTCTACCCGAGGCATGGGATAGGCGTCAAATTTTGATACCTCATTAAATTTCCTAAAATCATTACAGAACCGTAATGAACCATCCGGTTTGGGAATAAGGACAATCGGGCTAGCCCACTCGCTCTTTGACTCTTCTATGACCCCTAGACGTAGCATCGATCTTACCTCCTGCGAAATGGCCTGTCGCCGAGCCTCCGGTACTCGGTATGGTCTTAGGCGGACTTTCACCCGGGGCTCGGTGACAATGTCATGCTCGATCAAGGTGGTACGTCCAGGAAGGTCAGAGAATACGTCCCTATTCCGACTAACAAATTCTTTCACCTCTTGTGCTTGTTTGGTCGACAGTCCGTCCCCTATCGTCACCCCAGCGGCGTTCTCCGGAACACCTGGTGACCCCGGGTCACTCCCTGACGTCCCGACAGAGGGCGGGCTGTCTGCAAACAAATTCTCTCTGTCTCTCCAAGGTTTTAGTAGATTCACATGATATACCTGTTCGGGCTTCCGCCTCCCTGGCTGGTATATCCTGTAATCAACTGGGCCCACCTTCTCCTTAACTTCATAGGGTCCTTGCCACCGGGCCAAGAATTTACTCTCGACCGTGGGCACGAGTACAAGAACTCGGTCCCCCGGGTGAAATGTCCTTACCCGGGCGGTTCGGTTATATACCCGACTCTGGGCCAGTTGTGCCGCTTCCATGTGCTCACGGACGATCGGCAACACGACCCCTATTCGGTCCTGCATTTTTCCTATGTGCTCTATCACACTTTTATGAGGCGTAGGCTGTTGCTCCCATGCTTCCTTAGCGATATCCAGTAGCCCACGGGGATGTCGCCCATATAACAACTCAAAGCGCGAGAACCCCGTGGACGCCTGGGGCACCTCCCATACCGCAAACAAAACATAGGGCAACAGTAAGTCCCAATCCCTCCCGTCCTTAGCCACGACTCTTTTTAGCATGGACTTCAGGGTCTTATTAAACCGTTCTACTAACCCATCGGTTTGGGGATGGTAGACGGACGTGTGCAGGTGTTTAATATTTAATAGCTTACACAATTCCTTTGTTATTTTGGACATAAAGGGTGTCCCCTGGTCCGTCAGAATCTCCTTTGGTATCCCCACCCGGGCAAACATACTCATGAGTAGAGTTGAGCGAACACCTGGATGTTCGGGTTCGAGAAGTTCGGCCGAACATCCCGGAAATGTTCGGGTTCGGGATCCGAACCCGATCCGAACTTCGTCCCGAACCCGAACCCCATTGAAGTCAATGGGGACCCGAACTTTTCGGCACTAAAAAGGCTGTAAAACAGCCCAGGAAAGAGCTAGAGGGCTGCAAAAGGCAGCAACATGTAGGTAAATCCCCTGCAAACAAATGTGGATAGGGAAATGAATTAAAATAAAAATTAAATAAATAAAAATTAACCAAAATCAATTGGAGAGAGGTTCCATAGCAGAGAATCTGGCTTCCCGTCACCCACCACTGGAACAGTCCATTCTCAGATATTTAGGCCCCGGCACCCAGGCAGAGGAGAGAGGTCCCGTAACAGAGAATCTGTCTTCATGTCAGCAGAGAATTAGTCTGCATGTCATAGCAGAGAATGAGGCTTCACGTCAGCCACCACTGCAACAGTCCATTGGCATATATTTAGGCCCAGCACACACACAGGCAGAGGAGAGAGGTCCCGTAACAGAGAATCTGGCTTCATGTCAGCAGAGAATCAGTCTGCATGTCATAGCAGAGAATCAGGCTTCACGTCAGCCACCACTGCAACAGTCCATTGTCATAAATTTAGGCCCAGCACCCAGGCAGAGGAGAGAGGTCCCGTAACAGAGAATCTGGCTTCATGTCAGCAGAGAATCAGTCTTCATATCATAGCAGAGAATCAGGCTTCACGTCACCCACCACTGTAAGAGTCAATTTTCATAAATTTAGGCCCAGAACCCAGGCAGAGGAGAAAGGTCCCGTAACAGACAATCTGGCTTCATGTCAGCAGAGAATCAGTCTTCATATCATAGCAGAGAATCAGGCTTCACGTCACCCACCACTGTAAGAGTCAATTTTCATAAATTTAGGCCCAGAACCCAGGCAGAGGAGAAAGGTCCCGTAACAGACAATCTGGCTTCATGTCAGCAGAGAATCAGTCTTCATATCATAGCAGAGAATCAGGCTTCACGTCACCCACCACTGTAAGAGTCAATTTTCATAAATTTAGGCCCAGAACCCAGGCAGAGGAGAAAGGTCCCGTAACAGACAATCTGGCTTCATGTCAGCAGAGAATCAGTCTTCATATCATAGCAGAGAATCAGGCTTCACGTCACCCACCACTGTAAGAGTCAATTTTCATAAATTTAGGCCCAGAACCCAGGCAGAGGAGAAAGGTCCCGTAACAGACAATCTGGCTTCATGTCAGCAGAGAATCAGTCTTCATATCATAGCAGAGAATCAGGCTTCACGTCACCCACCACTGTAAGAGTCAATTTTCATAAATTTAGGCCCAGAACCCAGGCAGAGGAGAAAGGTCCCGTAACAGACAATCTGGCTTCATGTCAGCAGAGAATCAGTCTTCATATCATAGCAGAGAATCAGGCTTCACGTCACCCACCACTGTAAGAGTCAATTTTCATAAATTTAGGCCCAGAACCCAGGCAGAGGAGAAAGGTCCCGTAACAGACAATCTGGCTTCATGTCAGCAGAGAATCAGTCTTCATATCATAGCAGAGAATCAGGCTTCACGTCACCCACCACTGTAAGAGTCAATTTTCATAAATTTAGGCCCAGAACCCAGGTAGAGGAGAAAGGTCCCGTAACAGACAATCTGGCTTCATGACAGCAGAGAATCAGTCTGCATGTCATAGCAGAGAATCAGGCTTCACGTCAGCCACCACTGCAACAGTCCATTGTCATAAATTTAGGCCCAGCACCCAGGCAGAGGAGAGAGGTCCCGTAACAGACAATCTGGCTTCATGTCAGCAGAGAATTAGTCTGCATGTCATAGCAGAGAATCAGGCTTCATGTCAGCCACCACTGCAACAGTCCATTGGCATATATTTAGGCCTAGCACACAGGCAGAGGAGAGGTTCATTCAACTTTGGGTAGCATCGCAATATAATGGTAAAATGAAAATAAAAATAGGATTGAATGAGGAAGTGCCCTGGAGTCCAATAATATATGGTTATGGGGAGGTAGTTAATGTCTAATCTGGACAAGGGACGGACAGGTCCTGTGGGATCCATGCCTGGTTCATTTTTATGAACGTCAGCTTGTCCACATTGGCTGTAGACAGGCGGCTGCGTTTGTCTGTAATGACGCCCCCTGCCGTGCTGAATACACGTTCAGACAAAACGCTGGCTGCCGGGCAGGCCAGCACCTCCAAGGCATAAAAGGCTAGCTCTGGCCACGTGGACAATTTAGAGACCCAGAAGTTGAATGGGGCCGAACCATCAGTCAGTACGTGGAGGGGTGTGCACACGTACTGTTCCACCATGTTAGTGAAATGTTGCCTCCTGCTAACACGTTGCGTATCAGGTGGTGGTGCAGTTAGCTGTGGCGTGTTGACAAAAGTTTTCCACATCTCTGCCATGCTAACCCTGCCCTCAGAGGAGCTGGCCGTGACACAGCTGCCTTGGCGACCTCTTGCTCCTCCTCTGCCTTGGCCTTGGGCTTCCACTTGTTCCCCTGTGACATTTGGGAATGCTCTCAGTAGCGCGTCTACCAACGTGCGCTTGTACTCGCGCATCTTCCTATCACGCTCCAGTGCAGGAAGTAAGGTGGGCACATTGTCTTTGTAGCGTGGATCCAGCAGGGTGGCAACCCAGTAGTCCGCACAGGTTAAAATGTGGGCAACTCTGCTGTCGTTGCGCAGGCACTGCAGCATGTAGTCGCTCATGTGTGCCAGGCTGCCCAGGGGTAAGGACAAGCTGTCCTCTGTGGGAGGCGTATCGTCATCGTCCTGCCTTTCCCCCCAGCCACGCACCAGTGATGGACCCGAGCTGCGTTGGGTGCCACCCCGCTGTGACCATGCTTCATCCTCATCCTCCTCCACCTCCTCCTCATCCTCGTCCTCCTCGTCCTCCAGTAGTGGGCCCTGGCTGGCCACATTTGTACCTGGCCTCTGCTGTTGCAAAAAACCTCCCTCTGAGTCACTTCGAAGAGACTGGCCTGAAAGTGCTAAAAATGACCCCTCTTCCTCATCCTCCTCCTCCTCCTCCTGGGCCACCTCCTGTTCCATCATCGCCCTAAGTGTTTTCTCAAGGAGACATAGAAGTGGTATTGTAACGCTGATAACGGTGTCATCGCCACTGGCCATGTTGGTGGAGTACTCGAAACAGCGCAACAGGGCACACAGGTCTCGCATGGAGGCCCAGTCATTGGTGGTGAAGTGGTGCTGTTCTGTAGTGCGACTGACCCGTGCGTGCTGCAGCTGAAACTCCACTATGGCCTGCTGCTGCTCGCACAGTCTGTCCAGCATGTGCAAGGTGGAGTTCCACCTGGTGGGCACGTCGCATATGAGGCGGTGAGCGGGAAGGCCGAAGTTACGCTGTAGCGCAGACAGGCGAGCAGCGGCAGGATGTGAACGCCGGAAGCGCGAACAGACGGCCCGCACTTTATGCAGCAGCTCTGACATGTCGGGGTAGTTGTGAATGAACTTCTGCACCACCAAATTCAGCACATGCGCCAAGCAAGGGATGTGCGTCAAATTGGCTAGTCCCAGAGCTGCAACGAGATTTCGCCCATTATCACACACCACCAGGCCGGGCTTGAGGCTCACCGGCAGCAACCACTCGTCGGTCTGTTGTTCAATACCCCGCCACAACTCCTGTGCGGTGTGGGGCCTGTCCCCCAAACATATGAGTTTCAGAATGGCCTGCTGACGTTTACCCCGGGCTGTGCTGAAGTTGGTGGTGAAGGTGTGTGGCTGACTGGATGAGCAGGTGGAAGAAGAGGAGGAGGAAGCCGAGAAGGAGGAGGTGGCAACAGGAGGCAAAGAATGTTGCCCTGCGATCCTTGGCGGCGGCAGGACGTGCGCCAAACAGCTCTCCGCCTGGGGCCCAGCTGCCACTACATTTACCCAGTGTGCAGTTAGGGAGATATAGCGTCCCTGGCCGTGCTTACTGGTCCACGTATCTGTGGTTAGGTGGACCTTGCTACAGATGGCGTTGCGCAGTGCACACTTGATTTTATCGGATACTTGGTTGTGCAGGGAAGGCACGGCTCTCTTGGAGAAGTAGTGCCGGCTGGGAACAACATACTGTGGGACAGCAAGCGACATGAGCTGTTTGAAGCTGTCTGTGTCCACCAGCCTAAATGACAGCATTTCATAGGCCAGTAGTTTAGAAATGCTGGCATTCAGGGCCAGGGATCGAGGGTGGCTAGGTGGGAATTTACGCTTTCTATCAAATGTTTGTGAGATGGAGAGCTGAACGCTGGCGTGTGACATGGTTGAGACGCTTGGTGACGGAGGTGGTGGTGGTGGTGTTGGTGGTACATCCCCTGTTTGCTGGGCGGCAGGTGCCAACGTTCCTCCAGAGGCGGAGGAAGAGGCCGAGGCGGCAGCAGCAGAATAGGCCGAGGCGGCAGCAGCAGAAGAGGTAGCAGGGGGAGCCTGAGTGACTTCCTTGGTTTTAAGGTGTTTACTCCACTGCAGTTCATGCTTTGCATGCAGGTGCCTGGTCATGCAGGTTGTGCTCAGGTTCAGAACGTTAATGCCTCGCTTCAGGCTCTGATGGCACAGCGTGCAAACCACTCGGGTCTTGTCGTCAGCACATTGTTTGAAGAAGTGCCATGCCAGGGAACTCCTTGAAGCTGCCTTTGGGGTGCTCGGTCCCAGATGGCGGCGGTCAGTAGCAGGCGGAGTCTCTTGGCGGCGGGTGTTCTGCTTTTGCCCACTGCTCCCTCTTTTGCTACGCTGTTGGCTCGGTCTCACCACTGCCTCTTCCTCCGAACTGTGAAAGTCAGTGGCACGACCTTCATTCCATGTGGGGTCTAGGACCTCATCGTCCCCTGCATCGTCTTCCACCCAGTCTTGATCCCTGACCTCCTGTTCAGTCTGCACACTGCAGAAAGACGCAGCAGTTGGCACCTGTGTTTCGTCATCATCAGAGACATGCTGAGGTGGTATTCCCATGTCCTCATCATCAGGAAACATAAGTGGTTGTGCGTCAGTGCATTCTATGTCTTTCACCGCTGGGGAAGGGCTAGGTGGATGCCCTTGGGAAACCCTGCCAGCGGAGTCTTCAAACAGCATAAGAGACTGCTGCATAACTTGAGGCTGAGACAGTTTCCCTGGTATGCATGGGGGTGATGTGACAGACTGATGGGGTTGGTTTTCAGGCGCCATCTGTGCGCTTTCTGCAGAAGACTGGGTGGGAGATAATGTGAACGTGCTGGATCCACTGTCGGCCACCCAATTGACTAATGCCTGTACCTGCTCAGGCCTTACCATCCTTAGAACGGCATTGGGCCCCACCATATATCGCTGTAAATTCTGGCGGCTACTGGGACCTGAGGTAGTTGGTACACTAGGACGTGTGGATGTGGCAGAACGGCCACGTCCTCTCCCAGCACCAGAGGGTCCACTAACACCACCACGACCATGTCCACGTCCGCGTCCCTTACTAGATGTTTTTCTCATTGTTATGGTTCACCACAACAACAAATATATTATTTGGCCCAATGTATTGTATTCAAATTCAGCGGGATATAAATTTGAGGCCTAGTATTTAGGCGCTGGGTGACCGGTATGGATTTAGTGACAGAATTAGACTTGGAAATGCACAGAAGCGTGTGTGTGAAGTTATTCTGAATGACCCTATGTGCACCTTGAATATTATATACCCTTTTAGGGATAGATTTCAAATAGCTCTGATATAGCAGAAACCACTAAATTATGAAATTGCTAAATTGGGAATTGTACTTCAACCCAGAACAAAAAATGTGCTTTGACGGACACTAAATAATCTTTCCCAGCTACAACAGTACAGCGGGGTAACGAGAGATTTAGAGGGATTTAAATTTGAGGCCTAGTATTTAGGCGCTGGGTGCACAGGTATGGATTTAGTGACAGAATTAGACTTGGAAATACACAGTAGCGGGTGTGTGTGAAGTTATTCTGAATGACCCTATGTGCACCTTCAATATTATATACCCTTTTAGGGATAGATTTCAAATAGCTCTGATATAGCAGAAACCACTAAATTATGAAATTGCTAAATTGGGAATTGTACTTCAACCCAGAACAAAAAATGTGCTTTGACGGACACTAAATATCTTGCCCAGCAACAACAGTACAGCGGTGGGTAACGAGAGATTTAGAGGGATTTAAATTTGAGGCCTAGTATTTAGGCGCTGGGTCACCGGTATGGATTTAGTGACAGAATTAGACTTGGAAATGCACAGAAGCGTGTGTGTGAAGTTATTCTGAATGACCCTATGTGCACCTTCAATATTATATACCCTTTTAGGGATAGATTTCAAATAGCTCTGATATAGCAGAAACCACTAAATTATGAAATTGCTAAATTGGGAATTGTACTTCAACCCAGAACAAAAAATGTGCTTTGACGGACACTAAATATCTTGCCCAGCAACAACAGTACAGCGGTGGGTAACGAGAGATTTAGAGGGATTTAAATTTGAGGCCTAGTATTTAGGCGCTGGGTGACAGGTATGGATTTAGTGACAGAATTAGACTTGGAAATGCACAGTAAGCGGTGTGTGTGAAGTTATTCTGAATGACCCTATGTGCACCTTCAATATTATATACCCTTTTAGGGATAGATTTCAAATAGCTCTGATATAGCAGAAACCACTAAATTATGAAATTGCTAAATTGGGAATTGTACTTCAACCCAGAACAAAAAATGTGCTTTGACGGACACTAAATATCTTGCCCAGCAACAACAGTACAGCGGTGGGTAACGAGAGATTTAGAGGGATTTAAATTTGAGGCCTAGTATTTAGGCGCTGGGTCACCGGTATGGATTTAGTGACAGAATTAGACTTGGAAATGCACAGAAGCGTGTGTGTGAAGTTATTCTGAATGACCCTATGTGCACCTTCAATATTATATACCCTTTTAGGGATAGATTTCAAATAGCTCTGATATAGCAGAAACCACTAAATTATGAAATTGCTAAATTGGGAATTGTACTTCAACCCAGAACAAAAAATGTGCTTTGACGGACACTAAATATCTTGCCCAGCAACAACAGTACAGCGGTGGGTAACGAGAGATTTAGAGGGATTTAAATTTGAGGCCTAGTATTTAGGCGCTGGGTCACCGGTATGGATTTAGTGACAGAATTAGACTTGGAAATGCACAGAAGCGTGTGTGTGAAGTTATTCTGAATGACCCTATGTGCACCTTCAATATTATATACCCTTTTAGGGATAGATTTCAAATAGCTCTGATATAGCAGAAACCACTAAATTATGAAATTGCTAAATTGGGAATTGTACTTCAACCCAGAACAAAAAATGTGCTTTGACGGACACTAAATATCTTGCCCAGCAACAACAGTACAGCGGTGGGTAACGAGAGATTTAGAGGGATTTAAATTTGAGGCCTAGTATTTAGGCGCTGGGTCACCGGTATGGATTTAGTGACAGAATTAGACTTGGAAATGCACAGAAGCGGTGTGTGTGAAGTTATTCTGAATGACCCTATGTGCACCTTCAATATTATATACCCTTTTAGGGATAGATTTCAAATAGCTCTGATATAGCAGAAACCACTAAATTATGAAATTGCTAAATTGGGAATTGTACTTCAACCCAGAACAAAAAATGTGCTTTGACGGACACTAAATATCTTGCCCAGCAACAACAGTACAGCGGTGGGTAACGAGAGATTTAGAGGGATTTAAATTTGAGGCCTAGTATTTAGGCGCTGGGTCACCGGTATGGATTTAGTGACAGAATTAGACTTGGAAATGCACAGAAGCGTGTGTGTGAAGTTATTCTGAATGACCCTATGTGCACCTTCAATATTATATACCCTTTTAGGGATAGATTTCAAATAGCTCTGATATAGCAGAAACCACTAAATTATGAAATTGCTAAATTGGGAATTGTACTTCAACCCAGAACAAAAAATGTGCTTTGACGGACACTAAATATCTTGCCCAGCAACAACAGTACAGCGGTGGGTAACGAGAGATTTAGAGGGATTTAAATTTGAGGCCTAGTATTTAGGCGCTGGGTCACCGGTATGGATTTAGTGACAGAATTAGACTTGGAAATGCACAGAAGCGTGTGTGTGAAGTTATTCTGAATGACCCTATGTGCACCTTCAATATTATATACCCTTTTAGGGATAGATTTCAAATAGCTCTGATATAGCAGAAACCACTAAATTATGAAATTGCTAAATTGGGAATTGTACTTCAACCCAGAACAAAAAATGTGCTTTGACGGACACTAAATATCTTGCCCAGCAACAACAGTACAGCGGTGGGTAACGAGAGATTTAGAGGGATTTAAATTTGAGGCCTAGTATTTAGGCGCTGGGTCACCGGTATGGATTTAGTGACAGAATTAGACTTGGAAATGCACAGAAGCGGTGTGTGTGAAGTTATTCTGAATGACCCTATGTGCACCTTCAATATTATATACCCTTTTAGGGATAGATTTCAAATAGCTCTGATATAGCAGAAACCACTAAATTATGAAATTGCTAAATTGGGAATTGTACTTCAACCCAGAACAAAAAATGTGCTTTGACGGACACTAAATATCTTGCCCAGCAACAACAGTACAGCGGGGTAACGAGAGATTTAGAGGGATTTAAATTTGAGGCCTAGTATTTAGGCGCTGGGTGACAGGTATGGGTTTAGTGACAGAATTAGACTTGGAAATACACAGTAGCGGGTGTGTGTGAAGTTATTCTGAATGACCCAATGTGCACCTTCAATATTATATACCCTTTTTGGGATAGATTTCAAATAGCTCTGATATAGCAGGAACCACTAAATTATGAAATTGCTAAATTGGGAATTGTATTTCAACCCAGAACAAGAAATGTGCTTGAACGGACACTAAATAACTCGCCCAGCTACAGCACTAGGGACAGATTTAGCTGGATATAAATTTGAGGCCTAGTATTTAGGCGCTGGGTGACCGGTATGGATTTAGTGACAGAATTAGACTGGGATATGGCCAAAAAATAAACAGACTATTGCTGGTTAAATGCACTTGGTGTGACAGCTTCACCCTGATGTAGGCTTTAGCCAAAAAACAACCACACCATTGAGGGTTAAATGCACTTGGTGACAGGCGCAGCTTGCCCCTGATTTTGTATATGGCCAAAAAATGAACAGACTATTGCTGGTTAAATGCACTTGGTGTGACAGCTTCACCCTGATGTAGGCTTTAGCCAAAAAACAACCACACCATTGAGGGTTAAATGCACTTGGTGACAGGCGCAGCTTGCCCCTGATTTTGTATATGGCCAAAAAATGAACAGACTATTGCTGGTTAAATGCACTTGGTGTGACAGCTTCACCCTGATGTAGGCTTTAGCCAAAAAACAACCACACCATTGAGGGTTAAATGCACTTGGTGACAGGCGCAGCTTGCCCCTGATTTTGTATATGGCCAAAAAATGAACAGACTATTGCTGGTTAAATGCACTTGGTGTGACAGCTTCACCCTGATGTAGGCTTTAGCCAAAAAACAACCACACCATTGAGGGTTAAATGCACTTGGTCGCAGCTTGTGCTGGCGCACCACAAGACACAAAATGGCCGCCGATCACCCCAGAAAAATGAGACTGACAAACGGTCTGTGCAGCCTAAAAACAGTGAGCAATTGAGGATCAGCAGCTCAATGATCCACAGCTGCAGATCGATCAGTTAATCAAGTCCTTTGGAGGAGTTAATCTGCCTAATCTCGCCCTACTGTCGCAGCCGCAACCTCTCCCTACGCTAATCAGAGCAGAGTGACGGGCGGCGCTATGTGACTCCAGCTTAAATAGAGGCTGGGTCACATGGTGCTCTGGCCAATCACAGCCATGCCAATAGTAGGCATGGCTGTGATGGCCTCTTGGGGCAAGTAGTATGACGCTTGTTGATTGGCTGCTTTGCAGCCTTTCAAAAAGCGCCAAGAAAGCGTCACAAAAGCGCGAAGAAAGCGACGAACACCGAACCCGAACCCGGACTTTTACGAAAATGTCCGGGTTCGGGTCCGTGTCACGGACACCCCAAAATTCGGTACGAACCCGAACTATACAGTTCGAGTTCGCTCATCCCTACTCATGAGCTCTTTAGCTATTACCTTGGCCGACGTATGGCGCAATGGGACCGCCTCCGGATAGCGAGTGGCATAGTCTAACACTACCAGGATGTGTTGGTGACCTCGGGCTGACTTAATAATGGGGCCTACCAGATCCATGGCGATCCTTTCGAAGGGCACCTCTATAATGGGCATAGGTACCAGTGGACTGCGATAGTGAGGTTGGGGGCTAGTCAGCTGACACACTGGACAGGACTGACAGAACCTCCGGACTTCCTCATATATCCCAGGCCAATAGAACCGTTGTAGAATTCGCTCCAGCGTTTTCTTAACCCCCAGATGACCACCTAACACATGCGCATGCGCTAAATCCAAGACCATTCGCCGGTAAGGCTGGGGCACCACCAGTGGTTCCACCACCTCCTGCCTCACCTTGTCTACCCTATATAACAGGTCCTGGTTATAGGCCAGGTGAGGAAATACGGTATCGGCGTCGGGACGCTGGGCAACACCATTAACCACTGACACACCTTCTCTAGCCCGCAATAACGTCGAATCCTGGAGCTGTGCGGTCCCGAAGGTTTCTCGGGGTACCTCCAGATCCAGGATGGACGAACTTTCTACTGTCTCACCCGCCAATACTTCTAGGGGAAACCGGTCAGGGTTACACTCTACCTCCTCTACGGTGACCCCTACAGCTGGGGTCCCTGCCTCGGGGTCCTCAGGCTCGGGACCTGGACATTTTCCTTCCCCATAGGTAGGCAACCCGTTCCTCCACAAAGTCCAGAACAGGGGAAAGTCCCTCCCCAATATTGCGGCATAAGGGAGCCGTCTCCCCACCCCGACGACATGTGGTACCTCCTTTCCACACACTGCCAGGGTAACCTTAGTGGTGGGATACTCCCTGCAATCCCCATGTATACAGACAATGGTAAGGGTTCGCCTTTCTGGGAGTTTTTCCGTTACCAGCGACTCATGGACCAGAGTTACCAGGCTCCCAGAGTCCAGAAGGGCCTGCACGGAGTGTCCATTAACAACGACATCACACACCGGAGGGTTGTCCGCCGCCAGCAGGGGCTCAGCTATATACACCGGTTGGGCATAAAAAGAGGACCGGCGAGCGAACCCGCAGTCCATGGGTTCGGATGCCCTAGGGCAGTTGGATGCCACATGTCCCCAGTCCTGACAATGCCAACATCTGATCCTCGCAGCCTCCCTCCTCCCCAGGGTATTCCTCCCACGGACTGGAGATCCACTCCCCTCCTTATGTGGTGGGATCCCTTTTTCAGGATCCCGGGTCGGCAGCGGGGGCTGACGTGACTTCGGTAGTACCGCTGAGTCCCGCCCCAAATCCTGAGTGGCCATATACCTCTCCACCAGGCTAACCAGTTGTTCCAGGTTGCCTGGATCGCCTTGTCCCACCCAGCGCTGTATGTCTCTCGGGAGGGTACGCACGAACCTGTCGACCACGACCCTTTCAACCATCTGAGAAGGGCTCAATATTTCAGGCTGAAGCCATTTTTTTACTAGGTGAAGTAAGTCATAGGCTTGTGACCGGGCGGGTCGGGACTCGGCAAACACCCACTGACACACCCTGTGCGCTCGCACATAGGTGTTTACCCCCAACCTGGCCAACACCTCAGCTTTTAGCCTCTCATAGTCCTTGGCCTCATCGCAGCTGAGGTCAAAATAGGCCTTTTGTGCGTCCCCCACCAGAAAAGGCGCCACCACCTCGGCCCACTGCTCCAACGGCAGCCTCTCTTGCTCCGCGGTTCTTTCGAATACCATCAGGAATGCCTCTATATCATCTCCCGGACCCATTTTCCTCAGGGCGGATCGGACTTTGTCCCTGGCGGTAGACACAGTCGGGGTTGTCGCAGTTGAAACTCCTTGCAGGGATGTTCGCACCGACTCTTGCATGGCTACCAGCTGCTGCATTAGGAGAGTGTTTGTTTGCTGCTGTGCACACATAGCCTCCTCATGTCTTTTTTGCTGTAGCTCATTACTTTCCCTCTGAGCCTGCAATGCCTGTTGCTGCTGTACATTACTCTGAATCAGGTGCTTAATGGCCTCCTCCATCTTGTCAGGAACCATAAAACTTGCAGGCCTGATATATGACATGCAGTCCAACACAACTGCCTCACTGCAGGAATGCCCGCTCCAAGCCACCAATTGTGGGGATGTGCTCGTGGTAGGCTACGGTAGCGGCGGCAGTATTGAGGCAATCATAGACAGTCTTTGTGATACACTGTGACTTTATTCACACCAACGGCATAACAGGCAATGTGCAGACCACACAGGTGCATATCCACATAGTGCATAGAACAAAAGTCCTTCCATAGAAAATAAACAGCAGGTTTGAGTCACCTTGTTTTGGACAGACCACAGCAGTTCTGCAGGCTTCTAGGCTATCTGCCTTTGTCTCCCTCAGGCCAGAGCCCTTTCGGCTCGTAGCACCACAGGTCCCAGGGCTATCCTTCAATGTGTGCTGCGCTCAGACTCTCCTTCACCAGCACTCACTCTGTCTGTGGAAATCTCCAGCACAGCAAGACACACCCCACCCCTATCATCAGCATGCTGGGTTCTTTAAAGGCCCAGCTCCACCAAAAACCTGGGCTGGCCGTCGGGAACAGGCACCCCCCACTCTTTACCTGATCCCAGTAAGAACCGGCCCGGACACGCTGCGCCAGCAGCATTCGCCGCTGTAACCGCAATGATCCGGTTCTTACTCCACCGAGGCCAGGACCTCTGGTGGCACGTATCGTCCGTCCATTATTATTCCGGGGACTCTTCTACAATATATATATATACATATATATATATATATATACCGTTGCAAGAAAAAGTATGTGAACCCTTTGGAATGATATGGATTTCTGCACAAATTGGTCATGAAATGTGATCTGATCTTCATCTAAGTCACAACAATAGACAATCACAGTCTGCTTAAACTAATAACACACAAATAATTGAATGTTACCATGTTTTTATTGAACACACCATGTAAACATTCACAGTGCAGGTGGAAAAAGTATGTGAACCCTTGGATTTAATAACTGGTTGAACCTCCTTTGGCAGCAATAACTTCAACCAAACGTTCCCTGTAGTTGCAGATCAGACGTGCACAACGGTCAGGAGTAATTCTTGACCATTCCTCTTTACACAACTGTTTCAGTTCAGCAATATTCTTGGGATGTCTGGTGTGAATCGCTTTCTTGAGGTCATGCCACAGCATCCCAATCGGGTTGAGGTCAGGACTCTGACTGGGCCACTCCAGAAGAAGTATTTTCTTCTGTTTAAGTTTCAGCTGGTGGACAGATGGCCTTAAGTTCTCCTGCAAAATTTCTTGATAAACTTGGGAATTCATTTTTCCTTCGATGATAGCAATCCGTCCAGGCCCTGACGCAGCAAAGCAGCCCTAAACCTTGATGCCCCCACCACCATACTTCACAGTTAGGATGAGGTTTTGATGTTGATGTGCTGTGCCTCTTTCTCCACACATAGTGTTGTTTGTTTCTTCCAAACAACTCAGCTTTGGTTTCATCTGTCCACAGAATATTTTGCCAGTGCTGCTGTGGAACATCCAGGTGCTCTTGTGCAAACTGTAAACGTGCAGCAATGTTTTTTTTTGGACAGCAGTGGCTTCCTCTGTGGTATCCTTCCATGAAATCCATTCTTGTTTAGTGTTTTACGTATCGTAGATTCGCAAACAGGGATGTTAGCATATGCCAGAGACTTTTGTAAGTCTTTAGCTGACACTCTAGGATTCTTCTTCACCTCATTGAGCAGTCTGCACTGTGCTCTTGCAGTCATCTTTACAGGACGGCCACTCCTAGGGAGAGTAGCAGCAGTGCTGAACTTTCTACATTTATAGACAATTTGTCTTACCGTGGACTGATGAACAGCAAGTCTTTTGGAGATACTTTTATAACCCTTTCCAGCTTTATGCAAGTCAACAATTCTTAATCGTAGGTCTTCTGAAAGCTCTTTTGTGTGAGGCATCATTCACATCATGCAATGCTTCTTGAGAAAAGCAAACCCAGAACTGGTGTGTGTTTTTTATAGGGCAGCTGTAACCAACACCTCCAATCTCACTCCAATTAGCTCTTGGAGATGTCATTAGTCTAGGGGTTCACATACTTTTTCCACTTGCACTGTGAATGTTTACATGGTGTGTTCAATAAAAACATGGTGACATGTAATTCTTTGCGTGTTATTAGTTTAAGCAGACTGTGATTGTCTATTGTTGTGACTTAGGTGAAGATCAGATCACATTTTATGACCAATTTGTGCAGAAATCCATATCATTCCAAAGGGTTTACATACTTTTTCTTGCAACTGTATATATATATATGAGTGGTGCCAGGCCCACCTAGGGGCAAATAGATGTAATGACCTATAACAGCCTGTTAATAGGAATGACAGGGATATACAGAAATACATTAGATACACATATCAAAAGTTTGAAGTGCCCACGACCTTCACTGAGTGGGACACTGCATCCTCCTACAGTGATAGTCACCAGAAATCTTGAAAACTGTGAAGAAGTTTATTAGGAAAATTGCAAACTTTTCATTATACAATAAGCTTTTTTTTATCCCTTTCAATAAAGTGTTCAAATAACTTCCTTTTATGAATCTTTTGTATTCATAATTGTTCTCTTTTATAGTAGCGGTGCAGTTCATCAATGCTAATTATCTCTCTAGTCCTTTGATTTACCGACAGCTGTCTTGGGCATCTATATATTTTGATTTGAAGTGAAAACTGTAGGGAAGATGACAGAAGATTTTTATTACACTACAGAAATCCAAACTTGATAAGGTGTCATTATTTAAATAATACTGTTTAGAAACCATTACTATC
Organism: Bufo gargarizans; assembly: GCF_014858855.1. Lineage (NCBI taxonomy): Eukaryota > Metazoa > Chordata > Amphibia > Anura > Bufonidae > Bufo > Bufo gargarizans. Next base: position 446,395,547 of record NC_058084.1, read on the forward strand.
TGCCAGCAGCCTGAATCACACAACAAAAGATATGACAGAGACCTAAAGTTGCTGTTTGCCTTCAAGTGCTATCTTGTGTGGACCAGCATTTATTTATGTTCCTCACTGGTGTGTATCTGGTATTTAGGTTGCCTTGCCTTAGGAGACTTGACGGAGAGGACCTTCTTAGGACACTGGTTGATCCAATGGTCTGGATCTCTGCAGAAGAGAACTGTTGTTCCTGTCGTCTCTCTCTAACCCGTTGGTGAAGTCGGACAACAAGGGTCATCATCTCCTCTAGGGTCTCTGGAAGTTGACAACTGACTAGAAGATCCTTTAAGTTATCAGACAGACCTGACCTAAACTGACTCTTAAGGGCTGGTTCGTTCCATCCTGAGGGGACACACCACCTTCTGAATTGGGTGCAATACTCCTCCGCAGGTAGATTGCCCTGAACCAGTGCCTTTATAGCCGTCTCGGCTACCAGAGCCCTGTCTGGTTCATCATAGAGGGTACCCAGGGCCTGAAAAAACCCTCCACTGATGTTAAACAACTGGCGCCTGCAGGTAAAGAGAATGCCCAGTCCTGGGGATCACCCTGTAGTCGGGAAATGACAATGCCCACGCTTTGACTCTCGGGGTCAGAGGACACAGGGCGCAAATGGAAATAAAGTTTGAAATTTTCCATAAAGGAAAGAAACTTTTTCCAGTCCCCAGAAAAGGGTTCTGGGAGCTTAATCTGGGGCTCAAAATGTGGACTGGAGGCCTGAGGAATGGAAGAACCTTGTCCTAGCTCAAAAGAACGGAGTTTCTCCCCTAGCTCCTGCACCATCTGCATAAGGTTAGAGACATGGTCAGCAGTGATGGCCAGTTCACAGTGTTCGCCCGCGAACACATGCGGGCTGCCATCTTAACTCACAAGTCCGGCGATGCACAGGTAAGTCCTTACCTGTGCCTGTGCGCGAGCCGGTCTGAAACAAATTCGGTCACCGGGAGCAGGCAGTTCCGAGAACAGTCACCAGGGGCCTTCATCAGGCTGTTCTTGGAACTGCCTGCTCCTGCTGTCCGCATTTGTTTCAGACCGGCTCCCGACACAGGAACAGGTAAGGACTTACCTGTGCCTCGCCGGACTTGTGAGTTAAGATGGCAGCTCGCATGTGGTCACGGGCGAACACTGCGAACTGGCCATCACTGATGGTCAGTCAGGGTCACCAGAGGATTCATAATACAGTGGTTATTGGGCCTGTTAATCTGTAACGGTCACATACACACACACACAGGGGGGAGGATAGTGACCACTGTGCTCCACCCTCACCCCTGGCTCTGCCTACTTGCCACACGAGTCCTGATGACAGGGGACAACTGGACGGCAGTCCCTAACTTAGGATACGTGCGGGAATGACAGACAAGACAAATAACAGAGCGTGAACGTACCTGGTCAATACCAAGAGAGCTACGCATTACCAAGGAATAAGCAGAGAATAGTCAGGAGAAGCCGAGGTCAAATATCAGGAGAGAGACAAAGTACAACAGGAATCCACAAAGAATCGTCAGGTGGAAGCCGGGGTCAGAATACCAGGAGAGATGCGTAGTACAGGAGGAGCAGGCAGAGAATCGTCAGGGAACACAGGATCAGGTAAGTATGCAGGAAACCAAACAAATACCAGATACCTAATTAACAGGCAACCTGTGGCCAGCAGGCTGCCTGTTAAATACTGGCAGGCTGAGGTCATGTGACGTGGCCAGCGCCACATGACCTGCACCAGGGAGAACAGCCGAGCACCGAGTGTCCAGCTACAATTAGGCTGTGGCCCCAGAACCAGGATGTGCCCCGAAGAAAGGAATGGTGCACCCTCCTTTCACTGCACGACTCTAGGGAGCAATAGTGTGAAGAAAGCCACTGTGATTGATTGTCACAGCCTGAACTACTACCACTCTCATCATCCTCAGGAGTGGCTGTGGTTTCAATGAGGGTGGTGGTAGTCCTCACAGTGGCTAATTCCTCTCCCTTGCAACCCTTCTTCTTTTCAGGGCAGAATTAAAGGGCCAACAGATGATGGTGAAGTCAATGACCAGGCCGGTTTGGTTTCAGTAGATAAAGTCTCTCTTTACTGAATAGATGATGGGAGTTGCATTACATATAGCAGCATTAGGCAGTACATAACAGGGTAGGCTCTTCAGAATAGAAGCAGCAATGATGGTAGTATTCCTTCCTGAGTCCCTCTCTAAATACACTTTGCAAGCTTCTCAAATAACCACAGTTCCTTTCTCATGAATACCTTCTGCAATTTGCAGGCTGCGGGGTGCAGATCTTAGATCTGGATGTCCAGTCCGTCTCAAAGTGTGATGGGTGCTGGAGGCAACTAACCCTTCCCACAAAACAGGGGTTTTGCTAGGTTAAAACATTCGGGGCCTGGGTCCCTGATGTTTTGTCCCAGGCCCGGAATGTCCTGCCTGCCAGATAGATCCAGCTGTATTGCAGGCCTAAAGACAGCAATACAATTGAATCTAATACACTGGAACCGCTGAAGGACCTGTGCTCACATCACCAGTCCATGTGATCAGTTCTAAGTGCAGTAACTGAAAAGGACCTGCCATGATGTCACCATCATGTGACCAGTGTAGGAGAGCACAGCTCAGCAGTGAGGAGGAGAAGTCCTGGGTAGAAGCTGTGGTGAGGTCTGTACATGAGGAGAGATAAGTGAAAGGGTAGATTACTCAGTGTGAGAGGCAGAGCAATGTTGGGAGTTGTAGTTATTTACTGTATGGGGCTGTATGTAAGGGCTGGAGGGAGGGAAGTTATTTACATGGGACAGTGGGGTGGAGTGATGTATTTACATGGGACTGAAAGTTGGAGGTGGCTGGGGCAGGGTGATGTAGTATCTCTTGAAGATGCCGAATCGCTTGGCGAAACATGTAGGGAAGCAGGTTTCAATTTTTTAGGCAGGAAGGGTTCTGAATAAAGTTCATCAAGTACTCAGAGTATAGTTATCCCTACGGGGATTACATGAATCAACATGTGAATCACGTACTAGTACCAGATATTTCACCCCGGAATCTACCCATTCCTGAGAGTTTTAACCTTTTGATCCCAAGAGGTTTATATATGTATATTTTAGTAACCGTAATAAAGATTTAGTTTTAGTTAAAAAAAATTCTGAGAGGTTGCAGAGACACGCTAAGGTCCAAGAGACCACCTTATTTCTTCTTTCTGCAAAAAATAGCGTGGCAACCTCCTGTGGGATCCCATTGTTTGTCATTAGTATTATTTCTACTGGGGGCTCTGTGAGGGCATTATTAATACTGGAGGGCTCTTCTACTACTGGGGGTACTTTTGTGGAGCATTATCACTGTTGGGGCCAGTATTACTAATGGGGGCATTCTAGAAGGGAAATACTATTGGTGGGACTATAAGGGGCACTATTACTATGGGGAAGATTATTTGTATGGCACTCATTTTGGGGGTAGAGAAAAGTGAGGAAGCTAAGATGTCTTTGTGTCACACTCTGCAGAGACGAGGACGCTGAGAGAAGTTTTCCGGAACGAATGGAGAAGATGATGACGGAGAAGATCAACATCAGAAGAGACGTCACCTGGAGGTGAGAGGTATGTGCTTCTGTATAGCAAGTACAGTAAAATGTCTTCAATGATATCGTTTGAGGGTGGGTGTGTTGCGGTTGGTCGACTTAGAGAATTGGGCCATATACATTGGGGCCTTTTGAGACCCTAGCAATGCCTCTGCCACAGAAGTAAAGTTTTTTGGCATAAACAACCATTACTTTACTGTCTTTAACCAGCACGGTCTTGTTTTTCAGTCATCTATAAATGTCTGTTCTCTTCCTCTCAGGGGAATTCTCTAAGTTCAGTTGTTTCTCTGGTCTCAGAAATGAAAGTTCCCTGTACTAGGCTTAGTTTTCAGTAGCTCACACATGTATGTCCTCACTGTAAGCTTCATCAGCAAAGACTCTCTAACCAGGGGGAGAGGGGCAGCCCATCACCCTGGCAACTGCACTAAAACTGCCAGTTTTAACTATCAGCTGTCCATATATAGCCATTAGGGATGCAGTGCGCAAGTAAAAAGAGAACACTCTACAATTTGTGTGCTTAGGCAATAAATAAATCATAACATGTAACTTTTTAGCACAGATTTAACTCTTTAGTAGAGTTGAGCGAACACCTGGATGTTCGGGTTCGAGAAGTTCGGCCGAACTTCCCGGAAATGTTCGGGTTCAGGATCCGAACCCGATCCGAACTTCGTCCCGAACCCGAACCCCATTGAAGTCAATGGGGACCCAAACTTTTCGGCACTAAAAAGGCTGTAAAACAGCCCAGGAAAGGGCTAGAGGGCTGCAAAAGGCAGCAACATGTAGGTAAATCCCCTGCAAACAAATGTGGATAGGGAAATGAATAAAAATAAAAATGAAATAAATAAAAATTAACCAAAATCAATTGGAGAGAGGTCCCATAGCAGAGAATCTGGCTTCACGTCACCCACCACTGGAACAGTCCATTCTCAGATATTTAGGCCCCGGCACCCAGGCAGAGGAGAGAGGTCCCGTAACAGAGAATCTGTCTTCATGTCAGCAGAGAATCAGTCTGCATATCATAGCAGAGAATCAGGCTTCACGTCAGCCACCACTGCAACAGTCCATTGTCATAAATTTAGGCCCAGCACCCAGGCAGAGGAGAGAGGTCCCGTAACAGACAATCTGGCTTCATGTCAGCAGAGAATCAGTCTGCATGTCATAGCAGAGAATCAGGCTTCACGTCAGCCACCAATGCAACAGTCCATTGTCAGATATTTAGGCCCAGCACCCAGGCAGAGGAGAGAGGTCCCGTAACAGACAATCTGGCTTCATGTCAGCAGAGAATCAGTCTTCATATCATAGCAGAGAATCAGGCTTCACATCAGCCACCAATGCAACAGTCCATTGTCAGATATTTAGGCCCAGCACCCAGGCAGAGGAGAGAGGTCCCGTAACAGACAATCTGGCTTCATGTCAGCAGAGAATCAGTCTTCATATCATAGCAGAGAATCAGGCTTCACGTCACCCACCACTGTAAGATTCCATTTTCATAAATTTAGGCCCAGCACCCAGGCAGAGGAGAGAGGTCCCGTACCAGACAATCAGGCTTCATGTCAGCAGAGAATCAGTCTTCATATCATAGCAGAGAATCAGGCTTCACGTCAGCCACCAATGCAACAGTCCATTGTCAGATATTTAGGCCCAGCACCCAGGCAGAGGAGAGAGGTCCCGTAACAGACAATCAGGCTTCACGTCAGCCACCAGTGCAACAGTCCATTGGCATATATTTAGGCCCAGCACCCAGGCAGAGGAGAGAGGTCCCGTAACAGAGAATCTGGCTTCATGTCAGCAGAGAATTAGTCTGCATGTCATAGCAGAGAATCAGGCTTCACGTCACCCAACATTGGAACAGTCCACTGGCATATATTTAGGCCCCGGCACCCAGACAGAGGAGAGGTTCATTCAAATTTGGGTAGCCTCGCAATATAATGGTAAAATGAAAATAAAAATAGGATTGAATGAGGAAGTGCCCTGGAGTACAATAATATATGGTTAAGGGGAGGTAGTTAATGTCTAATCTGGACAAGGGACGGACAGGTCCTGTGGGATCCATGCCTGGTTCATTTTTATGAACGTCAGCTTGTCCACATTGGCTGTAGACAGGCGGCTGCGTTTGTCTGTAATGACACCCCCTGCCGTGCTGAATACACGTTCAGACAAAACGCTGGCCGCCGGGCAGGCCAGCACCTCCAAGGCATAAAAGGCTAGCTCTGGCCACGTGGACAATTTAGAGACCCAGTAGTTGAATGGGGCCGAACCATCAGTCAGTACGTGGAGGGGTGTGCACACGTACTGTTCCACCATGTTAGTGAAATGTTGCCTCCTGCTAACACGTTGCGTATCAGGTGGTGGTGCAGTTAGCTGTGGCGTGTTGACAAAACTTTTCCACATCTCTGCCATGCTAACCCTGCCCTCAGAGGAGCTGGCCGTGACACAGCTGCCTTGGCGACCTCTTGCTCCTCCTCTGCCTTGGCCTTGGGCTTCCACTTGTTCCCCTGTGACATTTGGGAATTCTCTCAGTAGCGCGTCTACCAACGTGCGCTTGTACTCGCGCATCTTCCTATCACGCTCCAGTGCAGGAAGTAAGGTGGGCACATTGTATTTGTAGCATGGATCCAGCAGGGTGGCAACCCAGTAGTCCGCACACGTTAAAATGTGGGCAACTCTGCTGTCGTTGCGCAGGCACTGCAGCATGTAGTCGCTCATGTGTGCCAGGCTGCCCAGGGGTAAGGACAAGCTGTCCTCTGTGGGAGGCGTATCGTCATCGTCCTGCCTTTCCCCCCAGCCACGCACCAGTGATGGACCCGAGCTGCGTTGGGTGCCACCCCGCTGTGACCATGCTTCATCCTCATCCTCCTCCACCTCCTCCTCATCCTCGTCCTCCTCGTCCTCCAGTAGTGGGCCCTGGCTGGCCACATTTGTACCTGGCCTCTGCTGTTGCCAAAAACCTCCCTCTGAGTCACTTCGAAGAGACTGGCCTGAAAGTGCTAAAAATGACCCCTCTTCCTCCTCCTCCTCCTCCTCCTCCTGGGCCACCTCCTCTTCCATCATCGCCCTAAGTGTTTTCTCAAGGAGACATAGAAGTGGTATTGTAACGCTGATAACGGCGTCATTGCCACTGGCCATGTTGGTGGAGTACTCGAAACAGCGCAACAGGGCACACAGGTCTCGCATGGAGGCCCAGTCATTGGTGGTGAAGTGGTGCTGTTCTGTAGTGCGACTGACCCGTGCGTGCTGCAGCTGAAACTCCACTATGGCCTGCTGCTGCTCGCACAGTCTGTCCAGCATGTGCAAGGTGGAGTTCCACCTGGTGGGCACGTCGCATATGAGGCGGTGAGCGGGAAGGCCGAAGTTACGCTGTAGCGCAGACAGGCGAGCAGCAGCAGGATGTGAACGCCGAAAGCGCGAACAGACGGCCCGCACTTTATGCAGCAGCTCTGACATGTCGGGGTAGTTGTGAATGAACTTCTGCACCACCAAATTCAGGACATGCGCCAAGCAAGGGATGTGCGTCAAACTGGCTAGTCCCAGAGCTGCAACGAGATTTCGCCCATTATCACACACCACCAGGCCGGGCTTGAGGCTCACCGGCAGCAACCACTCGTCGGTCTGTTGTTCTATACCCCGCCACAACTCCTGTGCGGTGTGGGGCCTGTCCCCCAAACATATGAGTTTCAGAATGGCCTGCTGACGTTTACCCCGGGCTGTGCTGAAGTTGGTGGTGAAGGTGTGTGGCTGACTAGATGAGCAGGTGGAAGAAGAGGAGGAGGAAGTCGAGTAGGAGGAAGTGGCAACAGGAGGCAAAGAATGTTGCCCTGTGATCCTTGGCGGCGGAAGGACGTGCACCAAACAGCTCTCCGCCTGGGGCCCAGCTGCCACTACATTTACCCAGTGTGCAGTTAGGGAGATATAGCGTCCCTGGCCGTGCTTACTGGTCCACGTATCTGTGGTTAGGTGGACCTTGCCACAGATGGCGTTGCGCAGTGCACACTTGATTTTATCGGATACTTGGTTGTGCAGGGAAGGCACGGCTCTCTTGGAGAAGTAGTGCCGGCTGGGAACAACATACTGTGGGACAGCAAGCGACATGAGCTGTTTGAAGCTGTCTGTGTCCACCAGCCTAAATGACAGCATTTCATAGGCCAGTAGTTTAGAAATGCTGGCATTCAGGGCCAGGGATCGAGGGTGGCTAGGTGGGAATTTACGCTTTCTCTCAAATGTTTGTGAGATGGAGAGCTGAACGCTGCCGTGTGACATGGTTGAGATGCTTGGTGACGGAGGTGGTGGTGGTGTTGGTGGTACATCCCCTGTTTGCTGGGCGGCAGGTGCCAACGTTCCTCCAGAGGCGGAGGAAGAGGCCGAGGCGGCAGCAGCAGAAGAGGCCGAGGCGGCAGCAGCAGAAGAGGCCGAGGCGGCAGCAGCAGAAGAGGTAGCAGGGGGAGCCTGAGTGACTTCCTTGGTTTTAAGGTGTTTACTCCACTGCAGTTCATGCTTTGCATGCAGGTGCCTGGTCATGCAGGTTGTGCTCAGGTTCAGAACGTTAATGCCTCGCTTCAGGCTCTGATGGCACAGCGTGCAAACCACTCGGGTCTTGTCGTCAGCACATTGTTTGAAGAAGTGCCATGCCAGGGAACTCCTTGAAGCTGCCTTTGGGGTGCTCGGTCCCAGATGGCGGCGGTCAGTAGCAGGCGGAGTCTCTTGGCGGCGGGTGTTCTGCTTTTGCCCACTGCTCCCTCTTTTGCTACGCTGTTGGCTCGGTCTCACCACTGCCTCTTCCTCCGAACTGTGAAAGTCAGTGGCACGACCTTCATTCCATGTGGGGTCTAGGACCTCATCGTCCCCTGCATCGTCGTCCACCCAGTCTTGATCCCTGACCTCCTGTTCAGTCTGCACACTGCAGAAAGACGCAGCAGTTGGCACCTGTGTTTCGTCATCATCAGAGACATGCTGAGGTGGTATTCCCATGTCCTCATCATCAGGAAACATAAGTGGTTGTGCGTCAGTGCATTCTATGTCTTTCACCGCTGGGGAAGGGCTAGGTGGATGCCCTTGGGAAACCCTGCCAGCGGAGTCTTCAAACAGCATAAGAGACTGCTGCATAACTTGAGGCTGAGACAGTTTCCCTGGTATGCATGGGGGTGATGTGACAGACTGATGGGGTTGGTTTTCAGGCGCCATCTGTGCGCTTTCTGCAGAAGACTGGGTGGGAGATAATGTGAACGTGCTGGATCCACTGTCGGCCACCCAATTGACTAATGCCTGTACCTGCTCAGGCCTTACCATCCTTAGAACGGCATTGGGCCCCACCATATATCGCTGTAAATTCTGGCGGCTACTGGGACCTGAGGTAGTTGGTACACTAGGACGTGTGGATGTGGCAGAACGGCCACGTCCTCTCCCAGCACCAGAGGGTCCACTAACACCACCACGACCATGTCCACGTCCGCGTCCCTTACTAGATGTTTTCCTCATTGTTATTGTTCACCACAACAACAAAAATATTATTTGGCCCAATGTATTGTATTCAAATTCAGCTGAATATAAATTTGAGGCCTAGTATTTAGGCGCTGGGTGACCGGTATGGATTTACTGACAGAATTAGACTTGGAAATGCACAGTAGCGTGTGTGTGAAGTTATTCTGAATGACCCTATGTGCACCTTGAATATTATATACCCTTTTAGGGATAGATTTCAAATAGCTCTGATACAGCAGAAACCACTAAATTATGAAATTGCTAAATTGGGAATTGTATTTCAACCCAGAGCAAAAAATGTGCTTTGACGGACACTAAATAACTTGCCCAGCCAGAACAGTACAGCGGTAACGACAGATTTAGCGGGATATAAATTTGAGGCCTAGTATTTAGGCGCTGGGTGACCGGTATGGATTTACTGACAGAATTAGACTTGGAAATGCACAGTAGCGTGTGTGTGAAGTTATTCTGAATGACCCTATGTGCACCTTGAATATTATATACCCTTTTAGGGATAGATTTCAAATAGCTCTGATATAGCAGAAACCACTAAATTATGAAATTGCTAAATTGGGAATTGTATTTCAACCCAGAACAAAAAATGTGCTTTGACGGACACTAAATAACTTGCCCAGCCAGAACAGTACAGCGGTAACGACAGATTTAGCGGGATATAAATTTGAGGCCTAGTATTTAGGCGCTGGGTGACCGGTATGGATTTACTGACAGAATTAGACTGGGATATGGCCAAAAAATAACCACACTATTGCTGGTTAAATGCACTTGGTGTGACAGCTTGACCAACCACACTACTGAGGGTTAAATGCACTTGGTGACAGGCGCAGCTTGCCCCTGATGTAGTATATGGCCAAAAAATGAACAGACTATTGCTGGTTAAATGCACTTGGTGTGACAGCTTGACCAACCACACTACTGAGGGTTAAATGCACTTGGTGACGGGCGCCGCTTGCCCCTGATGTAGTATATGGCCAAAAAATAAACAGACTATTGCTGGTTAATTGCACTTGGTGTGACAGCTTCACCCTGATGTAGGCTTTAGCCAAAAAACAACCACACCATTGAGGGTTAAATGCACTTGGTCGCAGCTTGTGCTGGCGCACCACAAGACACAAAATGGCCGCCGATCACCCCAGAAAAAAGTGACTGACAAACGGTCTGGGCAGCCTAAAAACAGTGAGCAATTGAGTATCAGCAGCTCAATGACCTACAGCTGCAGATCGATCAATAATCAAGTCCTTTGGAGGAGTTAATCTGCCTAATCTCGCCCTACTGTCGCAGCCGCAACCTCTCCCTACGCTAATCAGAGCAGAGTGACGGGCGGCGCTATGTGACTCCAGCTTAAATAGAGGCTGGGTCACATGGTGCTCTGGCCAATCACAGCCATGCCAATAGTAGGCATGGCTGTGACGGCCTTATGGGGCAAGTAGTATGACGCTTGTTGATTGGCTGCTTTGCAGCCTTTCAAAAAGCGCCAAGAAAGCGTCACAAAAGCGCCAAGAAAGCGACGAACACCGAACCCGAACCCGGACTTTTACGAAAATGTCCGGGTTTGGGTCCGTGTCACGGACACCCCAAAATTCGGTACGAACTCGAACTATACAGTTCGAGTTCGCTCATCCCTACTCCTTAGCCATGATCCGCCAGGTCACTGCATAGCTATATAGTAAGAACTGTATAATACGTCTATGGCCATATGTTTGCATGGTATACATTTTGGATCTATCTGTTCATCAAATGAATGCCAAATGCATGCATGGCGATATACATCCTGTTTTGTCAGTTCACTTAAGTACAAGAAAAAGAGACATAAATAAATAAAAAAATATATTTGAATGTGGTGGGAAACTAGCTGTAGCTATAAAAATACATAAAAATTAAGAATGTGAGCATTTTTAAAGCAAGAATACTTATATACTATGTATGTTACTATGTTACTAATACCAATTATTGTCATTGTTGACTTTAAGTCACTTCCCAATTTGTCCACATGGTGGCAGTCTGTCACTAGCAGTGTACTATAGTTGTGGCTTGCGCAGTTTATTCAGTGCACATATTGCATTTTACAGTTTTATTATCCCTTTTATATAATTATTAGTGATAATAATGCTTGTAAAAAAAGAAGAAAAGTAAAAGATTCTATAAAACGAAATAAAATATTTCTGCCTCAATATTTCCTTCTATGTTTGTGTTGCCTCTTGACGGCATGAAAAGAAACAATAATGATCACTGATTGCTCTTTTGTGGCTGAAAATGAGGGAGAGCCTATTGCAAATCCCCCTACTTAACCTTTAGTATTTCTGGAGTCTATTCCTTTGTCTTCTCATATCTGATGTTTCGCTGCAGCTGGTCAAGTTATGCTTGACTAATACTATGGTGACACGGATGGCGGCTCCTGATAGACACATTAAGAGAACATATTCTCCTATAATTACATGCCAGTCATCTATTTATGATGCTTGCTAGAAAATAGACTCTAGTTATTATATGCTGGGAAGGGACGCTTGGACAAAGGAAACCAGGCCAATCAAGGGTAGTCGCCATTGTCTGAGCCCCCCACCCCTTTGTCTGTTCAGATGCCAGTCAGCAAACAAGCTCCCGCAGCTGGTACAAGAAATGCCGTCTTCCGTATATAACTGCGTAGATACAGAAATACAGTAAACGCGTGAGTGCGAGATTTGCATTTTGCTGCGTTTTTGTGAAGCTTGGAATACTGTAGCCACTGAGATTGATAAAAAAAAATGAAAAAAAATAATAATAAAAAAAATGTGGGAGTCATTTTTACTTGAATTGAAAACTTGCACGAGACTACCTGATGGGAACCTGGTTTTGCGCATGCAAAATTTTAGATTGTAATTCTGGTCGTGCTGGATTCAGGTTTATACAATGAGGAATTTCTCCCAGCGGATGTAGAAATGTTTATCTAATATGCTGATGGACTTCCAATAGGCAGACATACAGTATGTTAAATAACGTGTTGAATATTGCGGAGGGTACATACTCATCTTATACAGTTGCAAGAAAAAGTATGTGAACCCTTTGGAATGATATGGATTTCTGCACAAATTGGTCATAAAATGTGATCTGATCTTCATCTAAGTCACAACAATAGACAATCACAGTCTGCTTAACTAATTACACACAAAGAATTAAATGTTACCATGTTTTTATTGAACACACCATGTAAACATTCACAGTGCAGGTGGAAAAAGTATGTGAACCCTTGTATTTAATAACTGGTTGAACCTCCTTTGGCAGCAATAACTTCAACCAAACGTTTCCTGTAGTTGCAGATCAGACGTGCACAACGGTCAGGAGTAATTCTTGACCATTCCTCTTTACAGAACTGTTTCAGTTCAGCAATATTCTTGGGATGTCTGGTGTGAATCGCTTTCTTGAGGTCATACCACAGGTCCGGGTTGAGGTCAGGACTCTGACTGGGCCACTCCAGAAGGCGTATTTTCTTCTGTTTAAGCCATTCTGTTGTTGATTTACCTCTATGCTTTGGGTCGTTGTCCTGTTGCAACATCCATCTTCTGTTGAGCTTCAGCTGGTGGACAGATGGCCTGAAAAATTTCTTAATAAACTTGGGAATTCATTTTTCCTTCGATGATAGCAATCCGTCCAGGCCCTGACGCAGCAAAGCAGCCCCAAACCTTGATGCCTCCACCACCATACTTCACAGTTGGGAGGAGGTTTTGATGTTGGTGCGCTGTGCCTCTTTCTCCACACATAGTGTTGTGTGTTTCTTCAAAACAACTTAGCCTTGGTTTCATCTGTCCACAGAATATTTTGCCAGTACTGCTGTGGAACATTCAGGTGCTCTTGTGTAAACTGTAAACGTGCAGCAATGGTTTTTGTTGGACAGCAGTGGCTTCCTCTGTGGTATCCTTCCATGAAATCCATTCTTGTTTAGTGTTTTACGTATCGTAGATTCGCTAACAGGGATGTTAGCATATGCCAGAGACTTTTGTAAGTCTTTAGCTGACACTCTAGGATTCTTCTTCACCTCATTGAGCAGTCTGCGCTGTGCTCTTGCAGTCATCTTTACAGGACGGCCACTCCTAGGGAGAGTAGCAGCAGTGCTGAACTTTCTACATTTTTGGACAATTTGTCTTACCGTGGACTGATGAACAGCAAGGCTTTTGGAGATACTTTTATAACCCTTTCCAGCTTTATGCAAGTCAACATTTCTTAATCGTAGGTCTTCTGAGAGCTCTTTTGTGCGAGGAATCATTCACATCAGGCAATGCTTCTTGAGAAAAGCAAACCCAGAACTGGTGAGTGTTTTTTATAGGGCAGGGCAGCTGTAACCAACACCTCCAATCTCATATCATTGATTGGACTCCAGTTGGCTGACACCTCACTCCAATTAGCTCTTGGAGATGTCATTAGTCTAGGGGTTCACATACTTTTTCCACCTGCACTGTGAATGTTTACATGGTGTGTTCAATAAAAACATGGTAACATTTAATTCTCTGTGTGCTATTAGTTTAAGCAGACTGTGATTGTCTATTGTTGTGACTTAGATGAAGATCAGATCACATTTTATGACCAATTTGTGCAGAAATCCATATCATTCCAAAGGATTCACATACTTTTTCTTGCAACTGTAATTACCTGTTGTTTCCTTCAGCTTCAATCACTGCCCAATGCAACTGCTGCAATGTACTTACTGATCTGTGCTCCCAGGACAGATTTGGTCCATGGACGGTGGCATCTTAATTGCTGTGCCATTGCCAGGAGGGCATGTCTGAGTGCTGGTGGATCACCACCGTCCTGTGTGCAAGGGCGAATTGGCCATAGACCTTACAGGGAAATTTCCAGGTGGGACGATACCCAAGGGACCTGCCAGTGGATGTGTTTTGGTGATATGTTTTGTGCTGCTGGTGGCAGTATTTTGTGGTGGACCATGGTATTTGGCTCTGTTAGGATGGTATAATGTGCCACAATATGGTATTGCTGGCTCTGCCTTACATCAATTTGGACCCAACTACAAAACGGGTCCACTTTTAGTATTTTTTCCAGGGCCACTTTAAGTTCCTAATCTGCCCCTTCCCGTGCGTGATGACGTTACTAGTGGACCAGTCAAATACAGAGCTGGTATTAGGTGGCATATTTAAATGGACTACTGCTATTAGCAGTTGCCTGTGATTTGGTCTTCAGAGCTATCCAGAGTGTGACTTATTACTGCATCCTTTCAACTTCTGACCTCCAGCTGTTCATGTGACGTCGCTCTTGTCTTCTGATTTGTTTTCTGATGTGTCTTCCTGGTTTTGGACCTTGGCCCGGTATAGTGACATTGCTTTTGGCATACTGTTTTGTTTCTGATGTGTCTTCCTGGTTTTGGACTTTGGCTTGTTTGACTTGTGTTCTGGTACCCTTGCAGCTGTACTTGTTTCTGCCATTCGCTTGTGTTTTCCCCATTTCCCCCCTGTGAACTTAAGGAGGCTTTCGCCCAGTTGGGAGCCGCTGTTTAGGGCGGATTGTACAAGTAGGCATGGATAGTTGTGCAGGTAGAGGTCAAGACCGCACTATCCGCTACTGGACTTAATACCTGCTACTTGGATGGTAATATCGTAAGTTAGTCATGCCACCACGTTTACTATCACAGAAATTCTTATTCAATTGAATGGCAGATAAGATGCAGTAACCTGAGGATAGATCATCAGTTAAATGAAAGTGCAGAACCCCTTTACAAGTACAGTTACAAGTGCGCCATTGAAGGCTATTAAATCCTTTTGGGGGGGGGCAATTTTTTTTATATATTTCATTTTACTCATTTTGTGCTAAAAATCATTTTTTAGATTGATCTTTATAAAAAAAAATGTTAACAGTTCAACAGTTTTCCATTCTACAGCCTTCACTTTCAGTGTATCTGCAGACTATTGCTTTTTTCTTTTTACAAAATCTGTCAGAGAGCTTTCTGATGGCTCGAGATGTAGCTCTTATTTCTGGACTCCTGACAGCTCATAAACACTCATTATAGTTAAATTCTTATCAAACGTATAAAAAATAAAATAAATTAATGAGTGTTTATGAGACTTCAGAAATAAGAGCTAAATCATCCTGGATGGATTCAGTGTTAGGCCTCATGCACACGACCGTTGTGTGCATCCGTGGCCGTTGTGCCGTTTTCCGTTGTTTTTCGCGGACCCATTGACTTTCAATGGGTCCGTGGAAAAATCGGAAAATGCACCGTTTGGCAGCCGCATCCATGATCCATGTTTCCTGGCCAACGGTTCACGGACCCATTCAAGTCAATGGGTCCGTGAAAAATCACGGATGCACACAAGATTGTCATTCGCGTCTGTGATCCGTGTCCGTTTTTTCCTGTCATTTCAATGGCAAATTTGACTTAGATTGTTTTTTTCATTTTTCATGTCCGTAGATCCTTCAAAAATCAAGGAAGACCCACGGACGAAAAAACTGTCACGGATCACGGACCTACGGACCCCGTTTTTGCGGACCTTAAAAACGGTTGTGTGCATGAGGCCTAAACCAAATGGTCCTGGTCTGCAGAGACACTGACAGTGAAGGCTGTAGAATAAAGACTGTTGGAAAAATTTTATGAAGACCAAATGAAAAAATGATTTTTAGTCTAAAATGAGTATAATGCAATGATAAAAAAAAAATTGACACTGAAAGTGTTTCATAGCCTTTAAGATGACATTAAGTTTTTAGGATCCTTATCTATTGCCCGGAGTGGACATCAGTTAGAAACAATGTAGAGGACCTTATAATATATTATTATCTTGTTCCCTTAAAGTGGGGAAAATTGGCTTCTACCTCACAGGTTTATTTTTGCCTTCCTCTGGATCAACTTGCAGGATGACAGGCCGAACTGGATGGACAAATGTCTTTTTTCGGCCTTATGTACTATGTTACTATGTTACTATGTTAGCACGGTGTAATACCTCATTTTCCCTGTGGTTGCTCTGCAGAAAAGCTGACCACTTAATGCCAGATTTACACACAGATTTACAATTGATGACTGGAAGTTACAGAACGGGGGGCAGTTGTGATCAGCTTTTTTTTCTCAAGGGACCCTTCTGACAAGTAAAAATTGTCCAAAGTGGAGAACTCCTTTTAATATTTATATATCCAATATACATGTATATAAAATGAATTTCTGTCTGTCTGCTCACCGTCTGTCCGATCTTTATTCATGGACCAGTTGCACCAAATCTGCAACAGATTTGGCTGGGTTTCAGCTCTCTAGGACATAACGTTCTTGAGATATTCACAAAACAAGCAAATATAATTATATGGGGCTGCTGTGAATGTCACTTTCATGGGCCACTGTGGATGTCACTATTATGAGGGCACTGTGGATATCACTGTTATGGGAGGGCTGTCGATCTCATTGTTATACGGCTACTGTGGATGTCACTGTTAGGGTCCATTCACACGTCCGCAATTCTGTTATGCAACGGAATTGCGGACCTATTCATTTCTATGGGGCCGCACGATGAGCTGCCCGGATCCGGAAATGCGGACCTGCACTTCCGGGTCTGCATTTCTGTTCCCGAAAAAATGGAACGTGTGTTATTCTTGTCCGCGATTGCGGACAAGATTAGGCATATTCTATTATAGTGCCGGCAATGTGTGGTCCGCATAATGCGTAAGGCACATTGCCGGTGCCCATGTTTTGCGGATCCGTGGATCCGCAAAACACACACAGATGTGTGAATGGACCAGTATGGGGCACTGTGAATGTCACTGTCTTTGGCCACTGTGAATGTCACTGTCTTTGGCCACTATGGATGTCACTGTTATGGGGGCACTGTCCATGTCACCACATGAAATAGACCTGTGCAGAGTCGGGTCAATCTGCTGGTATTCAATAAATGTTTGGTCCACAAAATTCTAACAAGAGAATCTCTGTAAATGGAGAATGTGTTAAACATGGGGAAAAAAAACATTCTGGTTTTATACAATATCTTAAAGCAAATATGGAGATTAAAAAAGAGCATTTGCATAAAATCTGGATTGCCCTTTGAAATGTCGAGCTCTTGACACGGCTAATTTATTTGTGGTCATGCAGCTTTCAGATAAGAATAAAAATGGTGCTGCCTTTCTATAAATTGAAAATAAATACTGGTAATATTTCATGTCTCAATCACAATTCTTATTAATCCCGCATCAGACATGTCATAAATGAATACGTACTATTGCCCACTAAATAACAGCAATAAATCGTGATATTATTTTGTGAGTCTGCCACCCTTTTGTGCGTTTAATTTGTAATATTTCATTTTTATCTCTTAATATTTCTTGGAGCTAAAGCATTATCAGTTGGAGCTGTGAGACTTCCCATTTGGTTTAGATCATTATGCTGTTTATTTTCCTATTCATAACTGAGGTGTCAAATCAAATCACATTAGAACATGCACTATATGGACAAAAGTATTGGGCAAACTTCTTAACTCCTTTTCTAAGCGTGACCGTAATTGTACAACAGAATTCGGGACCTGCAATATGGCGCCCGCTCAGGAACTGAGCAGGAACCATAGCCATCGCGTTTCTGCTGTTTTACACAGAAGACACCTGGAGGCAAAGTGATTTGTTTAGAGTTGATTCGCTCATTTCTGCTCATAGATATTCCATGATCAACTGTGAGTGCAAGTGCAAATGTTTAGAAACCACAGCAACTCAGACACAAAATGGAGACCATGTAAAGTTACAAAGTGGGGTCGCTGAGCGCTGAGGCATATAGTGCATACAATTCACCAATGCTCTGCTGACTCTATAACTGCCAAACCTCCTCTGCCATTAACATCAGCACAAAAATTGCTCCTGAAGCTTAATGGCATGGGTTTTTGTTACATAAAAAAAATATTTTGCTAGTGGTGTGATGCCTTTGATCTCTGGATTGGCTGTGTCGGACTCCACCCATTCCTAATGTTATGGCACATACCATAGCAATAGAAAATGGGAATACCCCATAAAGATAATTTGTCATCGGTTTTATGATGCCCTATCTGAAGGCACCATAAACTAGTGAGAAAGACCCTGAGCAAAACGTTGGGTCAATGACTCTTTTGCTAATATCTGTATTGAACAACTCCAGCATGAGCCAAGTTCTGGAGCCGTTCAATACAGACTGCATGCCAGGGAGTCCTCATTTCCATGAGCTTCCCGATTCTTCCTGCCTCCTGGTTGACATGTTTTTTCCTATTCAGCAGCAGAACTGGTGGCAGATTACCTTTAAAGGGGTTATCCAACACTAAAAGAGTGGTCCAGATCTGCCTGACCCAGATGGGGGGAGATGCTCATCTGATCTCTGCCACTGGATCCTGTCTGTTGGGCTCCCGGGCTAGCAGTTCAGCTCCAATGTGCACCAAGGACAACATCTGTGTGATGAAGTCAGGCGGCACGGCGTACTGGTTAAGGGGTGCTCGGTTTGTGTGGATGTAATCCCAAAATCAGAAAAATGAAAGAAAACCGGCACTCCCAAAAATCTTTGCTGGTGATAGATTTATTGGTCACTCATATTAAGGTGACGCGCGACGTTTCGGCACTCACAGGTGCCTTTTTCAAACAAGAAGTGAGCAGCAATATGAGCAATATGAGTGATCACTTATATTGCTGCTCACTTCTTGTTTAAAAAAGGGACCTGTGAGTGCCGAAACGTCGCGCGTCACCTTAATATGAGTGACCAATAAATCTATCACCAGCAAAGATTTTTGGGAGTGCCGGGTTTCTTTCATTTTTCAAGGACTGTCATGGTCTTACCTCCTTGCTGTTCCCTTCGTTTGACATGTGCTGGCGGCCATCTTGGTTTCTGGGTTTTCTTGTAGCCTCCCACCCTGCGGCTCCTCCTTCCCACTGGGAGGAGCTGGATGCCTAGCTCATATATATAGGAGGTCTGTGGCTTCAGTTCCTTGCTTGGTCCTCCTGTGTTCACATGCTTCCAAGACTGCTGCTGCTTCTGGTTCCTGATCCTGGCCTCGTCTGACTACCCCGTTGGTTCCTGATTCCGGCTTCGTCTGACTACCCCGTTGGTTCCTGTTCCTGGCTTCGTCTGACTACCCTTCTGGTTCCTGACCTCTGTCTCCGCAAGACCCTGCTTCGGTTTAGCCATCCGTTCGGACTTTGCTACGGCTTGCTCTTCAATAAAACCTTCTTATTTTCCACTTATCTCTTGTTGTACGTCTGGTTCATGGTTCCATGACATTAGGACCAAGCCATGAATTCTGACGGTACAGGGCCACCCTCGCTACCTACGCTGGTTGCCAGACTTGATCAGCAGGATCACCTGTTGGGTCGGTTCGCTGTGGCGTTGCAAACCCTGCTTGAACGCACGGCTCATTTAGCTTCCGTTGCCGATGGGTCGGTTGTCGCTCCTGGGCCCGCTCCTACTGCCGCTCCGGTTGTTGCGCCAGAGTCTACCCTGACACCTGTTGCTGCGCCTGTGGTGTTTCAGGGTATGACCGGTTCTGCCCCCCTTCCACAGCGCTTTGGGGGAGAGCCAACTCAGTGCCGAGGTTTCCTTAACCAGGTGGGCATTTACTTCGAGTTGCTGCCACATGCCTTTCCTACTGAGAGATCAAGGGTGGGCTTCTTGATCTCGCTGCTCTCGGACAAGGCCTTGGCCTGGGCCAGCCCTTTATGGGAGAACAACAATCCGGTGGTTGCCGAGTTTTCCGGTTTTGTTGCTTCTCTTCGGAAGGTATTCGATGTGCCGGCTCGTGCTGCCTCTGCTGCGAAGCTCCTTATGTCCATCAGACAGGGTTCACGATCCGTAGCTGAATACGCCATTGAGTTTCGTACCCTGGCAGCAGAGGTGGGCTGGAATAATGAGGCTCTGGTCGCTGCTTTCTCTCATGGTCTCTCGGATGTCTTGAAGGATGAGGTTGCAGCTAAGGACCTACCAGTGGAGCTCGAGTCTCTTATTTCTTTCCTGATTTTGATTGACACCAGACTCAGGGAGAGACCTTCCTTTAAGGAGAGCCTGCGGAGGTCTCCTAACAGATTGGCGCCTACGTTTGCTGTCCCACCCGTGCCTCCCTCTCCTCCCACGCCTCCTGGGGATGACTTGTCTGGGGGTGAACCCATGCAGCGGGGGTTTGCTCGCCTGTCGGAGGGGGAGAGGGTACTCCGGAGACGCGAGGGCCGATGCATGTACTGTGGTCTCGGTGGGCATTTTCGGTTGGCATGTCCAAACCGTCCGGGAGAACGCTCGCACCTGAGGTCCTGTCGGGGGCAGATCTTGGGTGGAGTCTCCTCGTCCCCGGTTTCCCGTGTTGACAAACCACTGATCACGGTTGTCCTCTCCTGGGTCGGGGGCTCGGTGACGACCCAGGCGTTGGTGGACTCTGGTGCTGGTGGTTTGTTCATTGATAGAGTGTTCGTTGCCGCCAATTCCATTCCTCTGCAGCCTCGAGGTTCCCCACTGGCTCTTGAGGCGATAGACGGCAGACCCCTTCTGCCGCCACACGTGACTCATGAGACCCTTCCAGTGGGGATGGCCATTGGTGCCGTTCACAGAGAGTCGGTCTGTCTCCAGGTTATTTCGTCTCCACACTACTCGGTGGTCTTGGGGTACCCCTGGCTCCAGAAGCATAATCCGACTTTCGATTGGAGATCGGTCGAGATCCTCTCGTGGTCACCGCAGTGTGGGGCTAGTTGCATCCATGGGCCTGTCAAGTTGCTGTGTACTTCCTCGGACTCTCTGTTGCCTCCTGAATACGAAGAGTACCGGGATGTATTCGATAAGGTGCGCGCGGTTGCCCTACCTCCGCACCGCCCATACGATTGTGCCATAGAGTTACAATCCGGTGCCGTTCCTCCTCGTGGCAAAGTCTATCCACTGTCGGTAGCGGAGAATGAGGCCATGGAGGAGTACGTGAGGGAGGCGCTTTCACGCGGACACATTCGCAAATCCTCGTCCCCGGCAGGGGCTGGATTTTTCTTTGTGAAAAAGAAGGGCGGCGAGTTGAGGCCTTGCATCGATTACAGGGGTCTCAATCGCATCACGATCAAGAACGCTTACCCGATACCCTTGATTTCCGAGCTGTTCGATCGCCTCAAAGGGGCCACGGTCTTTACCAAACTCGACCTGAGGGCGGCATATAACCTGGTAAGGATCAAGGCGGGCGATGAGTGGAAGACCGCGTTTAACACCAGGACCGGTCATTATGAATCCTTGGTTATGCCCTTTGGGTTGTGCAATGCGCCCGCAGTCTTCCAGGAATTCATCAACGATGTTTTCCGTGACCTGTTGCAGCAGTGTGTGGTGGTCTATTTGGATGACATCTTGGTATATTCTGCATCCATGGAGGCCCACATTCTGGATGTCAGACGAGTGTTGCAACGCTTACGAGAGAACAAGCTGTTCGGTAAGCTTGAGAAATGCGAATTTCACCGATCCCAGGTAACCTTCTTAGGTTACATCATTTCCGCTGAGGGGTTCTCCATGGATCCTGAGAAGGTTTCGGCTGTCTTACAGTGGCCCCAGCCCAGTGGGCTCCGTGCCCTGCAGCGCTTTTTGGGCTTCGCCAATTATTATCGGAAGTTCATCAGGGACTTTTCCATGCTAGCCAAGCCTCTCACGGATCTGACCAGGAAGGGCAGTAATCCTCAGGTCTGGCCGCTCGAGGCCATCCGAGCTTTTGAGGCTCTAAAGTCCGCCTTTGTGTCGGCTCCGATTCTGTCGCATCCCAACCCTGGGTTGCCTTTTGTCCTCGAGGTGGACGCGTCTGAGACGGGAGTAGGCGCCCTCCTGTCTCAGCGTAGAACACCAGAGGGTCCTCTGCTTCCTTGTGGGTTTTACTCCCGGAAACTGTCTTCCGCGGAGTGCAACTATCAGATTGGTGACAGGGAGTTATTGGCCATCGTGCAGGCCCTTAAAGAATGGAGGCACTTGCTCGAGGGCTCGGTGGTTCCGGTTCTCATCCTGACGGACCACAAGAATCTGACCTACCTCTCTGAGGCCAAGAGATTGACACCACGTCAGGCCAGATGGGCTCTGTTCTTGTCACGTTTTAATTACGTGGTCTCCTACCTACCCGGCTCCAAGAACATCAGAGCGGATGCCTTATCACGGCAGTACTCCGAGCTGTCCGGGGAGGAGTCGATTCCGACTACGGTCATACCCCCGAATCAGATCCTGGCCGCTATTCGCACCAGCCTGACTTCTCCTCTGGGTGAGCAGATTTTGGCGGCTCAATCTGGTGCTCCCTCTGGGAGACCCAACGGCAGATGTTTTGTGCCTGAGGAGTTGCGCACTCGGTTGTTGCGAACCTACCATAACTCCAAGGCCGCGGGGCACCCTGGAAAGAATCAGCTGTCCTGGGCGGTTTCACGTCTGTTCTGGTGGCCTTCTCTACGTTCCGACATCGCCGCATATGTAGCGGCATGCTCCGTTTGTGCCCAGAGTAAGTCCCCTCGGCACCTTCCGTTGGGCCTTTTGCAACCCATAGCCACCGGGGAGCGTCCATGGTCACACCTGGGGATGGATTTCATTGTGGACCTCCCTGCATCCCGAGGCCATACGGTCATTCTCATGATTGTGGATCGGTTTTCCAAAATGTGCCACTGTGTTCCTCTCAAGAAGTTACCCTCTGCACAAGAGTTGGCCTCGATTTTTGCCAGGGAGGTCTTCCGGTTGCACGGTTTGCCCAAGGAGATTGTGTCGGATCGGGGGAGTCAGTTTGTGTCCAGGTTCTGGCGCGCCTTTTGCTCCCAGTTGGGGATTCATCTCTCTTTCTCCTCGGCCTACCACCCTCAGTCCAATGGGGCCGCAGAACGATCCAATCAGGCCTTGGAGCAATTCCTTCGTTGCTATGTCTCCGATCACCAAGACAATTGGGTTGACCTCCTGCCTTGGGCTGAGTTTGCCAGGAACACGGCGGTGAACTCTTCCTCTGGGACGTCTCCCTTCATGGCCAATTATGGGTTCCAACCTGCCGTGTTACCGGAGGTATTCTCTCCCCAGGATATTCCGGCTGTGGAGGATCACCTTTCCGTCCTACGTGCTTCTTGGGTACAGATCCAGAGGTCCCTTGAGGTCTCTGCGCAGCGCCAGAAACTCCAGGCTGATCGCAGACGAGCGCCCGCTCCTTCCTACCAGGTCGGAGACCGCGTATGGTTGTCCACCCGCAACCTCAACCTTCGAGTGCCCACTCCCAAGCTGGCGCCTCGCTTTGTTGGTCCCTTCCGAGTGCTTCGCAGGGTAAACCCGGTAGCCTATGCCCTTGCGCTTCCTCCTGGCATGCGGATCTCCAACGTGTTTCATGTCTCCCTGTTGAAGCCACTGGTGTGTAATCGTTTCACTTCCTCGATTCCTCGGCCTCGTCCGGTCCAAGTGGGCAATCGTGAGGAGTATGAGGTGAGCAATATCCTGGACTCACGCCTGGTCCGCGGCCGGGTGCAGTTTTTGGTCCATTGGCGTGGTTATGGTCCAGAGGAGCGTTCCTGGGTTCCCTCCGCAGATGTCCATGCTTCTGTCTTGCTCCGAGCCTTCCACGCACGCTTCCCTCAGAAACCGTTCCTTACTCCGCGGAGGAGGGGCCCTTGAGGGGGAGGTACTGTCATGGTCTTACCTCCTTGCTGTTCCCTTCGTTTGACATGTGCTGGCGGCCATCTTGGTTTCTGGGTTTTCTTGTAGCCTCCCACCCTGCGGCTCCTCCTTCCCACTGGGAGGAGCTGGATGCCTAGCTCATATATATAGGAGGTCTGTGGCTTCAGTTCCTTGCTTGGTCCTCCTGTGTTCACATGCTTCCAAGACTGCTGCTGCTTCTGGTTCCTGATCCTGGCCTCGTCTGACTACCCCGTTGGTTCCTGATTCCGGCTTCGTCTGACTACCCCGTTGGTTCCTGTTCCTGGCTTCGTCTGACTACCCTTCTGGTTCCTGACCTCTGTCTCCGCAAGACCCTGCTTCGGTTTAGCCATCCGTTCGGACTTTGCTACGGCTTGCTCTTCAATAAAACCTTCTTATTTTCCACTTATCTCTTGTTGTACGTCTGGTTCATGGTTCCATGACAAGGACAACATCTGTCAACTGTGGAACACATGACCGCTGCAGCCAATCACAGTCCAAAGGACTGCGGTCTGTGATTGGCTGCAGCAATCACATGTGGGACGTCCTTGGCGCATGTGGGAAAGGAGCTGCTGGACTGGGAGCCCAACAGACAGGATCCAGTGGCGGAGATCAGGTGAGCATCTCCCCCCATCTGGGTCAGGCAGATCTGGACCACTCTTATAGTGTTGGATAACCCCTTTAAAGGTAATCTGCCGCCAGTTCTGCTGCTGAATAGGAAAAAACATGTCAACCAGGAGGCAGGGAGAATCGGGAAGCTCATGGAAATGAGGACTCCCTGGCATGCAGTCTGTATTGAACGGCTCCAGAACTTGGCTCATGCTGGAGTTGTTCAATACAGATATTAGCAAAAGAGTCATTGACCCAACGTTTTGCTCAGGGTCTTTCTCACCAGTTTATGTTGCCCTCAGATAGGGCATTATAAAACCGATGACAGATTATCTTTATGGGGTATTCCCATTTTCTATTGCTATGGTAGGGGTATCACCCCCACCCTTTTGACATAATGGAGCATCTTCAGTACCCAGATGTACTGCCAAAATATCTGGTCCCAACACAGACAAGTGCTGATGGGCACCAAGGGATATACTGTACTCCACCCAAAATCGTATCACCTTACTACATTTTTGACTACACTGATGGTGGCTCTGACCGTATGATCCTACTGTAGGCTGTACATAATATTTTTCTTATTCATATATTGATTGCTAATCAGCAGGTTACTCAGTGTATTTTCAGTGTATTTTACTTGCTGGATGAATTGGTATTCAGTCACTCCGGGCTTCAGTCTGCTGAACTGTTATACACAGCTCTGTACGTCTGAGTATTTTAAACATCTCTTCTGCATCTCTACCTCCTGGACATTAAGAGGCTTTTGTCTCTCCTTCAGATGATCAATTTGTCAGATTGCCACTGGTGTTGCCATTCGTAAACCACTGGAGCGGGAAATTAAACAGACTCTTTCTGCGGAGTTCACATGCTCATGTATGTGATAGCAATGTATATGAGAGCACGGGAGAATGCGGTGCATCATCATCACTGCAAACGTAGGAGCAGAAAAATCATTCATTGACTGATATTGAGTGTCAATGAACATTCTAGATAGATATGAAGAGGTTAGATAGATATGTGATGTGATTAAAGAGGCGCATATCTGAGATATAAGATATATTGCGTATAGAATCTGAGATTCAATAGATAAATCGATAGATGATGTAATATAGATATGAGATAGATAGATAGATATGAGATAGATAATGCAAGTATATACATAGAAATCAGTCAGACGTTAGATCGAATAACAGAAGTGAATTAAAAGGAAACCTAGATATAAGATTATTATAGCCTGAATTTGGTTTCAATTTTGGACTCCAGTTCCTCACTTAAAGAGGACCTGTCACTGCTCCTGTCCTGCCTGTTTTAATAGCTTCATGCATTCCCCATGTAATAACAGTTCTAGAACATCTATTCTTATGACTCTATGTTGAGCCATTCCTTTATTATTCCTGCTAGAAGTCATGAATGAATTGCTAGCAGCCTGCAGTAAGGGTACAGAGGGGAGGTAACCAGTTGGGGGTGTGTACCTGCACAATCTGAAAATGTCAGCACTGATTGGATAGAGTGAGTCTGTGCAGGTACACACCCCCACCTGGTTACCTCCCCTCTGTACCCTTACTGCAGACTGCTAGCAATTCATTCATAAGTTATAGTTGAAATAATAAAGTTATGGCACAACAAAGAGCCATAAGAATAGATGCTCCAGCATTATTATTACACGGGAAATGCATGGAGCTATTAAAACAGGCGTGTGAGGAGTGGTGAAAGGTTCTCTTTAACAAATGTAGCAACATGTTCGTAAGACTTTGACAGCCCGCAATTCTCAACACAACCATTTGGTGGTCACAGGTAAATACCTATAGCATAGACATCTCATGACTAAGTATCTCAAAATCATGTATTTTTTTCAGATCTGATGACCTCACCTTACACATCTTATGATATGTTGAGCCAGGAACAAAAGTAAGGAAGGACACATCTGTATTCTTTAGTCGGTCCCTGCTCCTCCCAACTTCCTGGTCTTAGCCTCGGCATGCAGGAAATGGATTGGCCTGCCTCCTCAGCCAATCATGGATCTGGCAGTCCAAGTCACTTCCTGTGTGTCAAGCCTGAGACCAGGAAGTGGAGATGAGTGGGGAACCAAGCAGCAGCCAAGCAGCAGGGGCGAGATATTATTACGGAGAGTCTTGATAATTTTCTATTTTTAAATTACTCTAAAACCTAATGCACACGACCACATTTTGGATCCGCATCTGATGCACATTTTTTCTATGAGACCACAAAAAAACGACAACACAGATTTGTGTGTTGTCTGCATCCATATGCACGTCATGAAAACTACAGAACATAGTCTTTTCTTTTCTGTAATCAGAAATCTGGGGCGTTGTACAGTACTTTGCATTCTGCATTCCTTGCAGTGATTGACACACACCTACTGGGAAACTGGGTGATGCATGGGGGCCCATAGTAAGTTTTGCTATGGATCCCTATGAGATCTGTCTATGCCCCTGCCCTTGGGCAAGTCCACCCTCACCCTGATTTATGACTTGGCTCTGCTGAAGTTCACAAGGTCAAGAATGAGGAGGAACGAGGGCTGCCAATCTAAGGTACTTAACTGAGATGAGCGAAGTATTGGGAAATTTGCTTTGGCTGCTTCACCAATTTTACAAAAAAATTAGCTTTGTGAAGAATTACTTCATTATGAAGCGCATTTTTTTGTAAGTAGTGGGTGCGATTGCGCCACCCCCCCTCATTGTATCCCTCAGATGCCGCATTCATAAATGAGCGCAGCATCTGATATACATAATACGGTGTAAAGTTTTACAAAAAAATCATACTTACCTGATCCATTTGCTCGTTACAGGCCGGCTGCCGCCATCTTGCTTGAAGATCTCGCCCTGCCAGAAATAATGTCATCCTGCCGGCTCGCACACGGGATTTTGGCCGAGATCTTTAAGCAAGATGGCGGCAGCCAGCCCGTCGCAAGCAAATGGAGCAGGCAAGTATGATTTGTTTTGTTTTTTGCACTATTTCATTTTAAAACAATTCGCTACCACGAACCACAAGGAAATTCGGGTTTTTTGAAAATCTAAATTATCCTGAAATTCTGATCAAAGTCCACTTTAAGGACTTCGATTCGCTCGACACTAGTACTCAACCCCAGTGCAGATGCATTAACATAAAAAAATATCTTCGCCCACGTCTATTTGTATAAGTCGTACTTTTCACAGCTTCTAAAATGCACCATTTACTTACAAGTTTCAATGTTTGTCAATTGTAGCCTTTTACCTCCATTGTCATTCATCTCGCACCAGGGCGCCAGGTACTATTTGTCAATGCTGCCATTGTATGAACCCTTGTGGGAATCATAAATTTACTGGTAGGAACTTGATGGCTCTTTACATTATGATTTCCAGCTGCTTTAATATAAATCATTACTTCACTCTTGATGAATTACACTGTGCGCACTTCTATAATTGCCCGTGTACAAACGTTGCGCAATGCAATTCTTCTAATTTTAATAAGGTTATTTATTCCATTCCAGCACATATTAATACACGGACAATTAGACTACTGTCATTTGATTCAACCTTTTCAGATTTTTGGAAGTTGGACCTTGATACCTATAGAGAAACATTGAGTCTCGGCTATTGACTGTAAAACGGGTTTTCATAAATATCTAAAATACCTCGGACACAACAAAGGTGGACTTTAGGGGGAAACTCCATTGAAGACCATTATTTCTGCACTTCCACCTTTAATCATCATCTTTCTGGAAGGTTTTTGAATAATGAATAGTGTTGATTAGGCACCAAAGTGCTCTGGTGCTTGAGTAGAACACTTTGGGATGCTCTGGTGCTCTGGTGCTTGAGCAGAACACTTTGGGATGCTCTGGTGCTTGAGTAGAACACTTTGGGATGCTCTGGTGCTCTGGTGCTTGAGTAGAACACTTTGGGATGCTCGGGTACTCTGGTGCTTGAGTAGAACACTTTGGGATGCTCTGGTGCTTGAGTAGAACACTTTGGGATGCTCTGGTGCTCGAGTAGAACACTTTGGGATGCTCGGGTGCTCTACAGAGCACCAGAGCACAATGTAAGTCAGTGGGAGAACCAGAGCATTAAACCAGGCACCCCCTGCTCTGAAGAGGGGAGGGTGTCTGGTTCACAGGAAAATGTCAGAAATTGATGGAAACACCACTGAAATGGTTCAGGAATAGTGAAAATAGTGATGAATAGTGTTGAGGGCAAATATTCTAATCAGATTATTTTTATTTTTTGTATCATTAATAAACTTTTATTATAAATATTTTAACTATCATTAATAAACTTATTACAAGTATTATTTTACCTACTATTCATAATTTCTTTTTATAGATGCTATATCATTACCTATAACATACAATAGACAACATATAACCACACAAAGGCTGTATGCCGGGTATGTACAATCCAACAATCTATCCATAAGACAGGTAGTCAGCATACCTTAAAATGGCAGCCTTGTGTGCAATGAGACATTGAAGCCTATCTCTCATCTGACTGAGAGCTGATAAGCCTCAAAGTTAAACAAATCAAGGAAAAAAAATAAAAATAAAGCATCCTACACGATATGATAATGAATGTTGCAGATGTACATGGCTACATTTATACAGTCACAGAAAATAATGCACTATAATAATAGATGCAAGAGTGACGTATGGACTAAGCCCTCACTCTATTGATAAAATCTGAGACACTTGGTCAATACATTTTAATCAAAACACATCTAAGCCCACCTACCAAGCGACAAGGTGGTCTCAGTTCAGGTGGGTCCTACGCTAAACCTGCCTATGCCGTTATGCATTTATGTTCAGGAGCGCAGACCCCGCGCATATAGTTACCTCCATGTGCAGCAGCAGCCGGTGGGAGGAGGAGCTTAGATGTGTTTTGATCAAAATGTATTGACCAAGTGTCTCAGATTTTATCAATAGAGTGAGGGCTTAGTCCATATGTTATGCTTGCATCTATTATTATAGTGCATTATTTTCTGTGACTGTATAAGCCTCAAAGTTGCCTGATTTGAGTTGGATGGCTTGGGGGACCTGCACACCTAGACCATTATGATTATGGTGACAAAAATTGTAAAAAAATTTTTTGGGGATGCCAGCTAAGAGTACTTTCACACTTGCAGCAGAGGATTCCGGCAGGCAGTTCCGTCGCCGGAATTGCCTGTTGGATCCTTTAAAACGTATGCATACTGATGGAATTTGTCAGGATCCTGATCCGTCTGACAAATGCATTAAAATGCCGGATCTGTCTCTCCGGTGTCATCCGGAAAAAACGGATCCGGCATTTTTTTAAATTTTTTTTGCGGTCTGAGCATGCACAGACTGCAATGCCGGATCCGTTTTGCCAGAACACTCGAGGCCGGATCCATCCTGAAAAGGCAAAAAGACTGAACTGAAGACATCCTGATGCATACTGAACGGATTGCTCTCCATTCAAAATGCATTAGGAAAAAACTGATCAGTTCTTTTCCGGCATTGAGCCCCTAGGACAGAACTCAATGCCGGAAAAGAATAACGCTAGTGTGAAAGTACTCTCACTCTTCTCTCACTGCTTAGGAGGGCTTCATAAAAATTTTCAGTTTTCTAATTGTCCTAACATTTATATTATTGAATTATTACATATTCAATGCAAACGGAGTAACTTCCTTTTTTTTGCGGACCCATTGAAGTGAATGGTTCCGCATACAGACCTGTAAAAAAACGGAATGGAAATGGAAAAAAAATACGTTCATGTGCATGAGCCCTAACATGGATGTGATCTGACCACAACTCCACATGTCATACCTTATGTTACATTGCCTTTCTTATTGGGCAGGTGATGGGCAATGCCTGGTTTTCTCCAAACATGACGCTTAGAATTGAGGCCAAATAGTTCAATCTTGGTTTCATTAGACCAGAGAATCTTGTTTTTCACATGACTATAGGTATTGTCAACCTGTTCCCCATATATCCGCCCTCCCGGTACCTAATATCGCCCTTCCACAGAACTAAAAAAAGACAACAAAAATGAGCAGATTTATTTTGGCCTTAGCAGCCATTTATTAACCCTTTGAGCCTGGAGTTTTTTTCATTTCTGAGTTTTTCATCTTTACCTATTTTTCTGTTCACATAGCCTCATGAGGGCTTGTTTTTTTGCGGGGAAGTTATACTTTCTAATACCACCATTTAATATTTCATACAATGTAATAGGGAGCTGGAAAAAAAAATCCAAATTGGGTAAAATTGGAAAATAAATTATTTTTTCTTTTCGTTGCCATATTCTGACTCTCTATTTTTCATTGATATCATTTTGCGGTATGACTTTTTGCCGTTTGACATATGGGATAAATATTTTTATATCTTAATAGCACAGGCGTTTGCGGGATGCGGAAATGCCCATGCGTTTTTTTTTATTGCTTATGTATTTTTATTTTCATTTTGGGAAAAGGGGGGGTGATTTTCATATTTTTTTATACTTTTGTATAGTTCCCATAAAGAACTATTGGAAGCAATCTTTCACAGGAATTAAAGTACAACAGCCTCGTACCATTGAGGAATAGAGAGGCTGCCGCACAAAAACTGGCGAGGATCGGGGAGCCGAAACACATTTTTTGCGCCTCCAGATGCTGTGGTCACATTTGACCACAGCATGTGAGGGGTTAAAAGTTCACGATCGGCATTACGGCCGGTGGTGGACATTAGGCCTTGGTGTATACTGTGTGACCCGACATGTGACGTACTATTATGATTAAACAAACAAGAAAAATATATCAATAACATGCAGGCCTCCCCAAATTCCCAAACAATTGCACCAATTAATGACATTCTCTGAAACATTCAAACAGGTAGAGGGTCCTCGAAGCCCCAAAATCTGGTGGTAGTGCTGCTGGGAAAATACAACATTTGATTTTAGGTCCTCCAATGGATGACAATAAACTTATTGTGAAGCCAGGATACTGTGCATTGCTATGTTAGGAGGGTTGCAATGCTCAAGTCAGGTCCTGACTGGTCAACCTATTAGTGAGAGCTAGGCAGGAGATTTAAAATTGCTGCTCAGTCGCCTGTGATTGCATAAAGTACTCTTGGACTATTTGTGCTTCTGTGCTTTATGCCTACTCAAGACCTGCTCATTAACCCTCTGTATACCAACATTGGCTTATTTTCTGGAGTAACTCCTCATCTGCTAAATTTGCTTCTACTGATTCTCCTGGTTTTCTGACTGTGGCTTGTTTCTGGATTAACCCCTTGTCCTTTGTTTTGGCATTAACCATCTCTCCTGGTTCTGACCCTATTTATCTACTGCACTTTGCCCCCGGTCAATCTGGTAGGTCTGCTTCTAGCAAACTCACAACAGTTTTATTATACCATACTCCACAGATGTAACCTGGATCTCTAGGAGCCAAGTCCGTCCAGCCTTGTGGTGGACTTTGGTGAAGGACATTGGGGTAGCTTTATCTTCCTACCAAGGTGGTTAATGAAGACTAGTAGCAGTTTCTGAGGTTTCTTTCTGTGGTTCCAGATGGTGACCATAGTATTTAATTACGATACCTTTAAAACATTTCTTAATTTTTATATTTTATATAATGAGTAACATATAGTTACACATTCTGATAGCAATTATATTAATAGCTAATGCAGAAAATCATATAAAAACAATGCATCCCCACTTCTCAACCCCCATTCACAGGACATTTCAAACATCACCTAGGAACATGCACAAAACATCTCAAAAAGCGGATTTGCATAGGAGCAAATTTTGGAAGTCTGTGTCTCAGAATGATCCAGCCACAAAAACACATTTTACAATTAGGAGTTATGTCAAAACGTATATGTTGCATATATTGCTGTAGCCTACCCTGTCTACTTACGGATGAAAAAGTCAAAACTATGACACTCGTAGTATAGGATTTACCTGTGATACAGAGAAGGCAGAGGAGCAGCTTAGAATATGATTCTAGTCAAAGCACAAGAAGAGAAGGGCAGAACGTACAGTCAGCAGTCCCACCAGGAGCCATTGTTGAGACCTATTTATGTACAATGTCATGTCTGTAATTACACAGTGTGTGACACAACCATAGTACTGTGTATGTATGAACTCATGGAGCACATCATTTAACATAAAGCCAGTGGGTGCACTGCAGATTTAGAAGGTTTTGTTCCCCCCACTACTCTACTATGATTCATCGTACATTTCTTAAACATTCTAGGTAAATTTAATCATTGGATTTGCATGAAGAATCCATGCTGTCCAGAAGGAAAGCAACAGTCCATTTACTGCATTAATGACAGGTACAAGTATTACTCAGGATCTGCTGACACAGCAAATGACGACTTGCTTGAACACCACGTACCACCACATTAAGCTCTATAGGTAGCCCAGTGAAAGGGCACCTGCTAAAGAGAACATTTACAAAGAAATACATAGAATATTATGTATTTATGTGTAAAGATATTGTATTTATATGGTAATACCAATAACTAAGACATTTAAACAATAGATAACGTAAAAGGGTATTCCAGCCAGATGCAATTAGATTGGCTGCGGTCTGACCTCAAGGACCTACACTGATTGTCAGAAGCTCACATTACCCCCTCAACTGCAAGACCTTGCCCAGGAGGACCTTGAATGGAACATGGTCAAGCATGTGCCATGCTACTGCATTTAAAATCTATTGCACTGACAAATATAGCCTCCATTAATCTCTTTTTTTACTTTAATCCTATATTTTCTCAACTAAGAAATATATAAAGAAATATTTGTGCCCCAAGCAATCAGTTATGTCCTTCCTCCTTCTCTGGTCCTGTATCTGGCTGTAAGATAACTGACTGGAGAAGCAGCCTGCCCCTCTCCCCTGTCTGTAGTAGGACAAATATAATGTAAAATTGCCACCCATTGGCTAAGCTCCACCCCATCTGTAAATATCATAGATCTACAAGTTTTCTCAAACACTGTTTTCATTTAGGAACTGTTATGCAGTGACTGTAGAACCACAGTGTCACTTGAACAGATTTGTCTTGAGGCTACTCAACAAGGGCAATATCAAAGTGGCCCCCTGGTTTTCACACTTAGAACCTCTATATAAGGATCTGGACTTTATGGCAGTAAAGTATTAACAAAGTAAGTACAAAATATATTTGCCAAAAATCTCATATTTATAGAATGAGCATAGCATTAGCACTAGTATATTTTCTGTAGTGAGTATGGCACATTCGTATTTACAGTACTTTGTTATTTGTGTTTGCAGAGTGCTGTTGCATTGTTTGTTTTTGCTTTTGTGCTTTCAGCCATGGCGACGTGAACCCGCGCAGTGGGATGCGCTGACTAACCCCCTTTTCTTCTTTGCAGTCTGCATTGGAGATGTGGCTGTTTCCATTGGTGGAGCACCCCTAACTAACCTGTCTCGCCCACAGGTTGTTTTTAATTAGTGCAAGTATAAAGCTGAGGCCTGCTCTCCTTGCATTCATTGGAGGCCATTTGGCACCAGGAGAGGTAAAATACAGAGTGGGCTCAGCATGCATGTGGAGCCTGCATTCCCTGATTTTAATGGAGCCCAGTACAACACCAACAGAGGTAGTATTTAGCATAGGTTCCTGTCCTAAAGAGATCACCTTGCCAGGGCGGACAGGCACAAATATTTTTGTACAAAATGTATTTGCCAAAAATGTCACATTTATATAATGAGATTAGCACTAGTATATTTTCTATAGTGAGTATGGCACTTTTGTATTTACTTTGTTATTTGTGTTTGTAGAGTCCTGTTGCATTGATCGTTTTTGCATTTATATAACTGCAACTAATCACAGTATACACTCACTATTTATATATACACAGTACAGACCAAAAGTTTGGACACACCGTCTCATTCAAAGAGTTTTCTTTATTTTCATGACTATGAAAATTGTAGATTCACACTGAAGGCATCAAAACTATGAATTAACACATGTGGAATTATATACATAACAAAAAAGTGTGAAACAACTGAAAATATGTCATATTCTAATTTCTTCAAAGTAGCCACCTTTTGCTTTGATTACTGCTTTGCACACTCTTGGCATTCTCTTGATGAGCTTCAAGAGGTAGTCATCTGAAATGGTTTTCACTTCACAGGTGTGCCCTGTCAGGTTTAATAAGTGGGATTTCTTGCCTTATAAATGGGGTTGGGACCATCAGTTGCGTTGTGGAGAAGTCAGGTGGATACACAGCTGATAGTCCTACTGAATAGACTGTTAGAATTTGTATTATGGCAAGAAAAAAGCAGCTAAGTAAAGAAAAATGAGTGGCCATCATTACTTTAAGAAATGAAGGTCAGTCAGTCCGAAAAATTGGGAAAACTTTGAAAGTGTCCCCAAGTGCAGTCACAAAAACCATTAAGCGCTACAAAGAAACTGGCTCACATGCGGACCGCCCCAGGAAAGGAAGACCAAGAGTCACCTCTGCTGCGGAGGATAAGTTCATCCGAGTCACCAGCCTCAGAAATCGCAGGTTAACAGCAGCTCAGATTAGAGACCAGGTCAATGCCACACAGAGTTCTAGCAGCAGACACATTTCTAGAACAACTGTTAAGAGGAGACTGTGTGAATCAGGCCTTCATGGTAGAATATCTGCTAGGAAACCACTGCAAAGGACAGGGAACAAGCAGAAGAGACTTGTTTGGGCTAAAGAACACAAGGAATGGACATTAGACCAGTGGAAATCTGTGCTTTGGTCTAAAGTGTCCAAATTTGAGATCTTTGGTTCCAACCACTGTGTCTTTGTGCGACGCAGAAAAGGTGAAGGGATGGACTCTACATGCCTGGTTTCCACAGTAAAGCATGGAGGAGGAGGTGTGATGGTGTGGGGGTGCTTTGCTGGTGACACTGTTGGGGATTTATTCAAAATTGAAGGCATACTGAACCAGCATGGCTACCACAGCATCTTGCAGCGGCATGCTATTCCATCCGGTTTGCGTTTAGTTGGACCATCATTTATTTTTCAACAGGACAATGACCCCAAACACACCTCCAGGCTGTGTAAGGGCTATTTGACCATGAAGGAGAGTGATGGGGTGCTGCGCCAGATGACCTGGCCTCCACAGTCACCGGACCTGAACCCAATCGAGATGGTTTGGGGTGAGCTGGACCGTAGAGTGAAGGCAAAAGGGCCAACAAGTGCTGAGCATCTCTGGGAACTCCTTCAAGACTGTTGGAAGACCATTTCAGGTGACTATCTCTTGAAGCTCATCAAGAGAATGCCAAGAGTGTGCAAAGCAGTAATCAAAGCAAAAGGTGGCTACTTTGAAGAAATTAGAATATGACATATTTTCAGTTGTTTCACACTTTTTTGTTATGTATATAATTCCACATGTGTTAATTCATAGTTTTGATGCCTTCAGTGTGAATCTACAATTTTTATAGTCATGATAATAAAGAAAAATCTTTGAATGAGAAGGTGTGTCCAAACTTTTGGTCTGTACTGTATATATATATATATATATGTATATATACACTAGCAGAAGGACCCCGCTTTGCACGGGTATATTTCATCTATTTCATTTACTTCTTGTGTGTGTTGTTAAAAGATATCGACAATCACAGTATACACTATATATATATATATATATATATATATATACTCCTCTTCCTTTAGATAGGAGAGACATGATATATTCAGAATACAGGGATATACAGAGGAACATAGAAGGTGGGGAGGTACCTGAGAGCTGCCAGGAGGGATTTTATAGGTGATGATGTCATCATGTACGGCATTTTTCAGAGAAAGACTTGGTAGACTGATCACTGCTGCCTACACATTAGAGCACACTCTGGATGGCTAGTCCCATAATGAAAAGGTTCAAAATGTACGGATGCAACTGAATCAGGGCGTAACAAATGACACTGCTAGAATACTGGTGGTGAGTTAGCAATATATGTAAAATAAAAAAAAACGGAGTGCTTCTTTAGGCACCCTTCGATAGAGGCCATAGGCTGGCTAAGATTTAGGTTCTTGTACACTGGCCCTTTAAGAGCCGCAGGACGCACATGTGTGCTCCCTACAAGCAGAGAAAGGCACTGCCAGCAATTTGCAGGCCATGGGATGCAAGGAAGAACAACCAGGCAGCTTCGGTGGCCAGGCCTGGCGAGATGGAGGACAGGTCCAGCATGGGAGTGAAAAGGCAGGTGAGCAGAGTGGCACCTTTGCCTGCCAGGGAAAGCGGAGCGGTGGTGGTCAGAAGCTGACGATGTAACAGGAACATGCAAAAAGTCCTGCAAACTAGCCAACTGTGTGGGTAAGCTTTTCTCCTGTTCTTTTATCAGTCCTTTCTAGGTTTAGTTATTATTGTGCACACAAGCAGGGGCGTACCTAGAGCATTTGGCACCCGGGGCGAACCCTTTGTTTGGCACCCCCCCCCCCAAGAAAGTTAAGAAAACATGCACAAACTTTTTTCAATGTTTTCAATAATATTTATTACAAAACATTCAGACATCCGCATGTGTTTTGCGGATCCGATCCATGTATCAGTGGATCCGTAAAAATCATACGGACGTCTGAATGGAGCCTTACAGGGGGGTGATCAATGACGGAGGTGATCAGGGAGTCTATATGGGTGATCACCCCTCTGTCATTGATCACCCCCCTGTAAGGCTCCATTCAGACATCCGCATGTGTTTTGCGGATCCGATGCATGTATCAGTGGATCCGTAAAAATCATATGGACCTCTGAATGGAGCCTTACAGGGGGGTGATCAATGACAGGGGGGTGATCAGGGAGTCTATATGGGGTGATCAGGGGTGATCAGTGGTTCATAAGGGGCATCTCCTCTCCTACATAGCGCCACATACCTCTTACATCCAGTGATGTCACCTTTTGATGTAGACGTTCTCTTTCCTCATCTTCTCCATTCAGACCAGACCGCCATGATGATTTTTCTGCCATCTCCCGTCTCTGCAGAGATTGAGAAACAGACATTAGTTTCCTGCCACCCCCAATACTATACTGCAGAAACAGTCCCCCTGGAAATACTACTATAGTGCCCTAGTAATCATGTTCCTCATAGCCCCCAGTAGTAGTATAGCTCCCCATGATACCCCCTAGTAGTACTAATTTTCCCTATAATATGACAGTACATGAAATACCCCCGCTTAGTGCCCGCAGTTGAGCTAATGTCCCCATAATGTATGCCAGTATAAAATACCCCTATATAGTGCCCCAGTAAATGCCCTCATACTGCTCCTCTCCCCCTTCCCCATAGTGTCCCCCATAATATGCCAGTAAAAAAATGCCCCTTAGTGCCCCCAGCAGATGCCCCTATAGTGCTCCTCCCCCACAATGTGTCAGTAAAAAAATGCCCCTTCTTAGTGCCACCATATGCCCCAATAGTGCTCCACTCCCCCATAGTGCCTCCCATAATGTGCCAGGAAAAAAATGCCCCCTTAGTGCCACCAAATGCCAGTGCCCCCCATAATGTTCCAATACAAAAGACCACTTTAGAGTCCCCACTTCCCCATAGTGCCCCCA
The DNA here is from genome assembly GCF_014858855.1 of Bufo gargarizans. Lineage (NCBI taxonomy): Eukaryota > Metazoa > Chordata > Amphibia > Anura > Bufonidae > Bufo > Bufo gargarizans. The sequence goes on from NC_058084.1 coordinate 446,433,229, forward strand.
AATAATGCCCCTATAGTAACACCAGATGCCCCATAGTGCTGCTCTCCCCTATAGTGCCCCCCAGAATGTGCCAATAATAAAAAAAAAGCCCACAGATACCCCCATGGTGCCCCCCCATAATGTGCCAGTAAGAATTGTCCCCATAGTGCCAGCTCCCCCCCCCCTATAGTGCCAGCTCCCCCCCCCATAGTGCCAGCTCCCTCTATAGTGTCAGCTCCCCCTATAGTGCCAGCTGTCCCATAGTGCCAGATCTCCCCCATATAGTGCCAGATCTCCCCCATATAGTGCCAGATCTCCCCCTATAGTGCCAGATCTCCCCCATATAGTGCCAGATCTCCCCCATATAGTGCCAGATCTCCCCCCTATAGTGCCAGATCTCCCCCCCTATAGTGCCAGATCTCCCCCCCCTATAGTGCCAGATCTCCCCCCCTATAGTGCCAGATCTCCCCCCTATAGTGCCAGATCTCCCCCCTATAGTGCCAGATCTCCCCCTATAGTGCCAGATCTCCCCCATATAGTGCCAGATCTCCCCCCTATCGTGCAGATCTCCCCCCTATCGTGCCAGATCTCCCCCCTATCGTGCCAGATCTCCCCCCTATCGTGCCAGATCTCCCCCCTATAGTGCCAGATCTCCCCCTATAGTGCCAGATCTCCCCCCTATAGTGCCAGATCTCCCCCCTATAGTGCCAGATCTCCCCCCATATAGTGCCAGATCTCCCCCCTATAGTGCCAGATCTCCCCCATATAGTGCCAGATCTCCCCCCTATAGTGCCAGATCTCCCCCTATAGTGCCAGATCTCCCCCTATAGTAACCCCCCATAGTGCCCCTCCATAGTGCTAGTTCCCCCATAGTGCCAGATCTCCCCCCCCCCCCATAGTGCCAGGCCCCCCCCCCAAAGAGGAAAAAAAAAACAAAAAACGAATACTTACCTCCATCAGCTCAGCAGCGATGCAAGCCTTTTCCGGCCTGTGTCCCTGCTGTGTGCTGCCGGTCTCAGGCGTCGCGATGATAATGACATCATCGCGCTGCCTGAGCCGGCCTCTGATAGGCTGCAGGCATTAGTGCCTGCGGCCTATCAGAAGAACAGGGGAGGGACACGCCTCTCCCTCCCCTGCCCCACAGCACACAGCGGCCGCAATTACATCCAGGGCCGCGCCGCCTGTGGCGATCGGCGGTGCGGCCCTGAAGAATAAAAAATATAATTTTTTTTTTTTAAAGACAGGCGGCCTGGCTGGCACCCCCCTTGTGAGTGGCACCCGGGGCGGCCCGCCCCCCCCGCCCCCCCCCTTGGTACGCCACTGCACACAAGACATGTCATCAATAAGGAATAATAAGGTAACTATAAAATAACCCATATAAATGACATCATTAAATACTTTGCAAAGTATATCTTCTCACTTCCGGGCTGGGTATTATTTGCAATGCAAAATCACTGACAGCAGTATTTTTTTTGTTTGTGTGTGTGCAAAATATAACGTCAACCAAGTGGTGGCACAAGGAGGGAAAAAGTGTGCACATATATTAACACTGGTGTTTTAGATGCCGGTCTTAATAAAGGCCCATAGCTGGCGGAGGATCGGTCAAAGTTATGAAGAGGTGCAGGCCTCACCATAACTTTGGCGCATCGAGTGTCACTTCTAAATGTAAGACAGCTTCCTAGCTAGCTTACATTTAGACCATTTTCTATGCCTAAAACAGGTGTAGATAATGATAAATGAAACGGGCCGTCCCCTGTCTACGACACACCCATAATTTTAGACCTGTCATGAGCTGGGAAAAGTCTCAGATAGTGGGCAACTAACCATTGTGCCGCAATCTGCACCTGAAATATGCCTATTAGTAAATGACCCCTTTCGTTTTTTCTACCCACAGGATTACGTTTGCAAGTTTGATTTCTAAATCCATTAGGGCAATAGCAGTAGAACCACACCAAAAATGCATGTGCAGGTATTATGACTTTCTTCTACATGATTCTGCACTCTATGAGCCCATGCTGAATCAGGGCAGATCCTATTGGGCGTGGTAAAAGAACAATTGCTTGTGTCCCATTTAGTAGGTGGTCCCCTGGGACGGGAACTTCAGGAGCAAGTTAAAACTAGTATTGTTTAGCAGTCTACAGTGAAAATGTATTAAGGCTGATGTATTCCACCCTGGCCTTAATCTATTCCCCTCTTGCATCAAATTTGCCACAATTATTAAAGGGGTTATGTCAGAATTGATGTCAAAAATGAAAATTGGTCAGTATATAGTACATGACAACCTTTTTCAAACAAAGCTAGAACCTGTACCTCACATGGATCCAGAGATTTTCCCATTCATTGCCTTAATTGTTCTGCTCGATTTATTCAGGCTAGCAGCTCAGGAGGTACAGAAGGAGAAAGGACCCTGCCCACACGGGCTTACAATGTACAAGGGATGAGAGAAGAATACAGTAGGTGAGGGTAAAGCTGGTCATGGTGGTATAGTGGCAGCAGGATTACTGTAGGTTGTTGGCTTGTCTGAAGAGGTGGGTTTTCAGGTTTCTGTTGAAGGTTTCCACAGTAGGTGAGCATCTAATATGTTGGGTTAGAGAGTTTCAGAGTACAGGGGATGCATGGGAGAAATCTTGGAGGCGATTGTGGGAAGAGGAAATAAGAGTAGAGTGGAGAAGGAGGTCTTGTGAGGGTCGGAGATTGTTTGTAGGAAGATATCAGAAGATCAGGTCACAGATGGTTGGGTGGTGGAGTTGAGGATAGATTGGAGGTGTGCGAGAGTGCGAGGAGGATGTTACAGTAGTCTAGGCGGGAGATGATAAGGGCATGTACCGGCATTTTTGCACACTCTGAATTGAGGAATATGCGGATCTAAGAGATACTGTATTTTCGAGAGGAAGGTGGCAGGAGGCGGAAAGGGCTTGGATGTGCAGATTTGAAAGTTATCCCAAGGCAGCAAGACTTTGTTTACACACATGCGTGCTATTTATCAGAACCTGGAGATTTATGCAGAACCAGATGACTTTTTAATGTGTATGGGGGCCTCCTGACACTCTTGGCAGCAGATTTGGGAGGGGGGGAGGGAAATGCCACCAAAGGTATCTGACACTGGCTTACTCTCCTCTCCCCACTCAGAACATATGCATGCTTGACTGAGCTCAGCATACATGTGTATGGGGGCATCGAAAGAGATAACTGTCGGCTGAATAAGTATTCTGCCTTAGCAGTTGTATGGCCAGTCTAAGGTCTCACGCGCACAACCGTAGTTTCGGTCCGCAACGATCCGCATTTTTTCATTTAAATGGGGCCGCAAAAGATACCGACAGCACACTATATGCTATCCACATCTGTATGTCCGTTCCTCAGCCCCACAAGAAAGAGAGAACATATCCTTTTCTTGTTCGTTTTGTGAGTTTGAAAAAAAAGGTTGCGAGGTTTGCAAAACGGATAAGCTTATGTCTGTGTGACGTCCATTTTGCATCCTTTTTTTTTTTTTTGCAGACCCATTGTAACAATTTGCAAAGAAAAAAGGGGGGGGGGGGGGGTCAGTACATCCCAAAGCGCAGGGGCACGTTGCTACGGCTGAGAACAACACTGTAAAACAAAACATGCAATGCAACAGCTCTCTGCAAACCAAATAAAGTACAAAATTGCATCATAATTGCAAGTGCTACACTAATAAATTAGAGATGCTTGGCAAATCATTTTGTACAAAATTATTTGAGCCCTACACTCTCTGAATTATATGGTAGCCGTCATGGCACATAACAGGTAGAATTTAGTGTTAGGAACCCGTCTAACAGAGATCGCCTTAACGTGCGGCAGACGGGCTCAAATAATTTTGTACAATGTCTATTATTGTCTGCAAGACTGACAAGAATAGGACATGTTCTCTCTTTTTTGCAGGACTTCCAAACGGACATATGAATGCGGACAGTACACAATGTGCTGTCGTTTTTTTTTAGACCCATTGATATGAATTGGGATGGTGTAAAATCCCCCAAAAATGCGGATCAGATGCGGACCAAAAATACAGATGTGTGAAAGCGGGCTTAAGGCTGTATTAGTTGGACACATTGGACACTAAATGGGCATGTTAGGCTACTTTCACACTAGCGCTTGATCGGATCCGTTCTGAACGGATCCGATCATATTAATGCAGACGGAGGCTCCGTTCAGTACGGATCCGTCTGCATTAATAACTTAGAAAAATTTCTAAGTGCGCAAGATGCCTGAGCGGATCCGTTCAGACCTTCAATGTAAAGTCAATGGCGGACGGATCCGCTTGAAGATTGAGCCATATGGTGTCATCTTCAAGCGGATCCGTTCCCATTGACTTACATTGTAAGTCTGAACGGATCCGCTCGCCTCCGCACGGCCAGGCGGACAGCTGTCCGCCTGGCCGTGCGGAGGCGAGCGGAGCGGAGGCTGAACGCCGCCAGACTGATGCAGTCTGAGCGGATCCGCTCCATTCAGACTGCATCAGGGCTGGACGGAGGCGTTCGGGTCCGCTTGTGAGCTCCCTGAAACGGAGCTCACGAGCGGACCGACGAACGCTAGTGTGAAAGTAGCCTTAGACTGTATATGGAAGTATTAGTTGGCTACAACAATGAGTTAAATTTTAAAAAAAAAACTGTTTTTAGCCCTTATGTGTGGAAACAATTGGAAAACATATTGCTGTCTGCCACTGATTTTCGAATAAGACATTGAGCAATTAAAGTTAGCAAATTAAAGGGGTATTCCCATCTTCACTTTTTATACTTACCCTTGTTGAGAGCGACATTCACTTCCTGGATTCTTCTCCCGGCCAGGCCTCGCTTGCGCAGAAGACTGAACATTTTCTCCCGGCCGGGCAGCGCAATGTCCTGAACGCGCACGCCGCCGCGCATGCGCCATGGTGACTTATTCCTGGCCTGTATAGTACAGAGCTAGCGTGCGCATGCGCGGCTCTGTACTATACTGGCCAGGAAGAAGTCATCATGGCGCATGTGCTGCGGCGTGCGCGTTCAGGACATTGCGCGGCCCAGCCGGGAGAAAATCTTCAGTCTTCTGCGCAAGCGCGGCCCGGCGGGATTCGACAGGAGAGGTGGCCGTAACCAGGGGAAACGAAAGACAACGATCAGGTATGAGGGGACTTATTTTCTCAAAAAGGGTGGGAATTGGGTAATTAAATGTATTTACAAAAATGATCACTGTCAAATCATTAACAGATTTAACAGTGATCATTGTGATGGGAATACCCCTTTAATGAATTGTCTTTTGCACCTTCACATGGTATATAAAGCTAACATAAAACTTTAATTAATTCCCCTTTTGTGGATCTGTTCTAACTTCTTACCTTGGCCCGCTGTCACAGACCGACACATTAGCTGCTTGCCCATTATTGTAATTGAAAGCATTAATATTTTAGCAGGCCATACCTAGGATTACTTTCCACTGCCTTACAAAGCATACCACTATACACTAGAGCCGCCTTCTACAGGGCAACCTATGGGGCTTGGTCAAAACTATAAACATTTTTGCAACTTTTTTTTTATTGAAAACTATAATTAGATGAAGTCAACCAAGTAAGTAATTACACCCGAATTTAGGTGAACCTAAAGAACCAATACCAAGAAAAAAAAAGAGCAAGACTGCCAAAGAATAGAAATGATTGACCATCCTCTAGTGATACAGACCATGTCATCTACTTGCTTTGTGAACCTTGTTGTTATTATTGCACGGCAGAATCTATCTTAGGATAGGTCATCAGTATCTGATTGGTGGGGGTTTCAACACCCGGGACCCCCGCCAATCAACTGTTTTAGGAGGCACCGGCACTCCTGGTGGACACCTGACCATATGGGGAGGGTGTACAGGGACTGTGGGTCCCCCTTCCCCTTTTCCTAGGTCCCCTATCCTTGTTATAGGGCCCCATTCGTTTGGGTTAAGGTTCTGGGGCGTTGGGGGTTAATGGTTGCATCCTGCCGGCAGGAAGGGGCGTGCTGCTGAGTGCCCCTTTATAAGGCTCTGCGTCCCCTCCCTCTTCCTCTTTGCAGAAGCGCTGTGTCCCTCCCTCCCTCCCTATTGTTTGGATACGAGGTTTCTGTTGGTGGGTTTTTTGGTCATGTAGGTCTTGTTAATTGGGGCATCCTATTAAGTCACAGCTGGCGGCTGGTAAACAGAAGTTGGTTACTGAGCAGGTGAACTGGCGTCATCCGCCCGCTGGGAGCCCAGCGGCTGGCGGATCGCATGGGCTCAGCTATGGTTATGCCGTTTAAAGAATTAGCTGTGGCCGACTACCACCCAACAAAATTGTTAAATAAAAGTTATAAACGTGACAAGGTTGTCTGTGTTATTTGTGGTGGGAGGGCATGTTGGGGCCAAGGGTTAGATGGTTCCCTCACCCCCCTTCTCCTTTCCTGAAAGTGACTACCAACAGTCTGTCTTTTTACAGCTTACAAAGCACAGCGCCGTACATTGTATAGTGGATGTGCTTGGTACTGCAGCTCAGCCCTATTCACTTCTATGGGGCTGAGCTGCTCCTAGGCCATATGACCAATGAACGTGTCATCACTTGGCCTAGGAAAAGCTGAGAGAAGGCCAGGGAGCTCACAGGAGCAGCAGTGCCTTCTAAAACAGCTGATCGTCAGGAGGTCCTGGGTGTCAGACACCCACAATCAGATACCGATGACCTTTCCTCTGGAGGATAGGTCATCAGTATTAAAATGTCGGAAAACCTCTAAGGGCTGGTTTGCATTGGCGTTATTAAATTACGTTATATGTTCCATTATAACACAGTTATAACGGAATATAATGGAATTCTAGGACGGCATGCAAAAAGGAAGCCCAGGGCCCAGAGTCTACGTAATATGTCACTGCCTAATTAATTATATGTCTTCTATGTAAAGTAATAAAAAATGCAATACACTTAATAGAGAGTAGGCCATCAAAATCAGTTTCTTTATTGGGCCCTAGGAACTCAAAGGAAAAGGCATGTATACTTGATTTAGGAAAGTTCCAGGCAAATAAGGAAATGCTTCTATTACAGTAATGGAAAGATATCCTTGTAACATCTGTGTAGTCTTCTTTTAATTATCTATATGGAGCCTGCATCAATGCTGGGTGAATAAAGGGGTTAATTATCCAGTCAGATATGACTTTCCATATAGAGATGGCTGTCAATCACTGATAGGACCGCCTCCTCGACTTCAAATCCTAAAACGAGCAGGAATTTAAATGAATGAAATGCAAGTTTTACTGAATCTTTCCCCACAAAACTACGGTATTTTTGTCGTATAAGACGCACTTGCCCATAAGACGCACCTAGGTTTTAGAGGAGGACAATAACAAAAAAATTTTTTTTATTAGAACTCAGATCAAACCACCAATCAGACCCCTAATGTTAATAAGACCCTCAATAAGTCCTCAGATCACACCCCCAATGTTAATAAGACCCCAATAAGAGCTCAGATCAGAATCACAATCAGACCTCAGCTCAGACCCCAATGTAAATGACCCCCAATCAGACCTCAGCTAAGAGCCCCAATATAAATAAAAACACCATTAAGACCTCACATGAGACCCTTATACCTCAGATGAGACCCCCATGCCTCAGATCAGACCCCCATGCCTCAGATCAGACCCCATGCCTCTTATTAGCCCCCATGACTCAGATCAGACCCAGTGCCTCAGATAAGCCCCAATGCTTTAGATAAGCCCCAATGCCTCAGATCAGACCCCCATGCCTCAGATCAGCCCCCATGCCTCAGATCAAACCCCCATGCCTCAGATCAGACCCCATGCCTCTTATTAGCCCCCATGACTCAGATCAGCCCCAATGACTCAGATCAGACCCAGTGCCTCAGATAAGCCCCAATGCCTCAGATAAGCCCCAATGCCTCAGATCAGACCCCCATGCCTCAGATCAGGCCCCAATGCCTTAGAGCAAATAAACTTTTAAAAAATCAACTTACTTCTCCTGCTCTGGACGCTGCAGGCTCCCAGGATTCAGCTCTCTCTTCTGCTTGCTGTGACCCGACGTGCACAGCGTGAGGTCACCGAGCGTCATCACGCTCTGCGCTATCACAGCACAGCCGACAGCAAAGGATCAGGAAGTGGTGGGTACAGAGTCCCTTTATGTCCAACCATAATTTTAAAACTCTTTATTTTTACTCACTAATTTGCTTATCTGGAGGGCTTGCTTTCCTTTCTGTGGGTGGGAAGCAGCTCATCAAGCACCTTCATTTACAGTAAGATTTGCAATTAGATCTTGTTAATACCTTCTTCCCCTGCATGGAAAAGGGTCCCTCACATATAGTTCCTGAGATACATATGGTATATAATGATTATAATGTCTGTAAAGCGTTACAGAATATGTCAGCGTTATATACAATTAATGAGTACATACATTAGTTTAATGACCTTTCCCAACTTCCTTTGCCGCTGTCTAGAGAATATATAGCTATATACAGTATTTCTATGAATTTAAGAGTAGGGATTAATAAATAAAAGGTGTTTGAGCCACTTTACCTGCTTTATTATGAGATCACTAAGCCAGAACAATTAGGAAGGAAAGGGGGAGCAGGGAAGCGACTGAGCATGTTAGTCAACCACTGAATGCAGAAAAAAGTGGACCAGAAAGATAAACAGTAGTAAAATATAATGTACTGTGACACAGTGAGGGGTTGTGTCTGGCAAGGCAGGTATTTTCCTCCCAGCATGTGCGGCTGGGCTGGTTTCCAGCCAGGCGAGGTCAAATACCGGACCAGCGTTTAAGTGCCGGTCCGGGTTTTGGCAGCGCCTGGCTGTCCTTAAATAGGCAGCTGGGCTCAGCAGAGATGTCTCTGTTTTTGGGATCTGAGGCTTTATGCCGTGCTGGAGGGCTGAGAGCTGCATGATGGGGAAACAGGCCCCCTAAAGCCTGCTGTGGACTACTGGAGGCAGAACTGCCAGCAAGGTGACTTGTGTTATATGAACTTTCCATTGTCTGTGAATTACCACCAAGACTGCAAAGTTACTGTACGTGCTGTTTTGTGCAATTGCCTCAAGTGTGAATCAACACTGACGTTTTGAGTTAAGAACTTGTATTTTGCCTCTGTACTGCGCCCGCTTACCCTATCTACCAGAGCAAAACCCTACAGTACATTAAAAAAAAATAGATATTTGTATTGCATGTATAGTACAGTAATACTGCATTTGAAATGCCTTATTCATTGCATAGTAATACTTTATGTGGCATACCCACTTTAACATACACAGAGCCAAAATTCTGTGCTAATTCATTTCTTTTTACACTGTATCTTAAAGGCAACTGTGACATCACCTATTATGAATGCTGTGATCCTGTGTTATTTATACAGAGATGCTACCTATCATTCTGAGACTGATGATAATGAGATGACTGCTGAGAAGTGATCTCTACAGAATAGGGACTGTCATTATTATTATTATTAGGCTTAGTGGAGTTAAAACAATTGATGGTGACATGGGAAAATTACCAAAGATGTCTATTTTCTACACTGTGCACTTACTTAACAAGAGATCATTAAAGGGATTCTGTCACCTCCCCTAAGCCAAAAAACGATTTTAAAGCAGCCATGAAGCACAGCTTACCTGGATTAGGCTGTGCTCTTTTATCTTGAAATCCGTCCAGCAGTTACTGCAAAAAACGACTTTGATTGATAAGGAAATGTGTCCTGAAGGTGCCCAGAGGGGCGTTTTTTTCTTCTCAGAGAGCCCAGTACCGCCCCTCTTTCAGTGCCCAGCCCACCTTCCTAGTACTGTCTAACCGCCGCCTCCAGCCTGCCACAGCCTCTCCTGCCTCTCCTCCCCCTCCCTCACGCCGAACGAACTCTCGCACAGGCGCAGTACCCACTGAGGGCTGCGCCTGTGCGATCATCAGGAGGATTGCCGATCGGCTAAATACAATACAGCTTTACTTCATATAATAATACCTAATTTGCCCCAACAAATACTTATTTCTTTCCTGAAGGGAGGGTGGGGAAAGAAATCGCTGGCCGTCTTCACTGTGGCAGGCAGACTGGAGAAAGCGCAGGGTGCAGCAGCCGATCGGCAATCCTCTGCGCATCCTACCAGGCTGACTGAGGGAAAGAGCTAACATCGGACGTCACTGGGCTCAGCGCATGCCCAGTGACGAGGATGAAGCTGCCGCCCTCAGTCTCCTGCAGATCACACAGGCGCAGCCCTCAGTGGGTACTGCGCCTGTGCGAGAGTTCGTTCGGCGTGAGGGAGGAGAGGCTGTGGCAGGCTGGAGGCGGCGGTTAGACAGTACAAGGAAGGCGGGCTGGGCACTGAAAGAGGGGCGGTACTGGGCTCTCTAAGAAGAAAAAAACGCCCCTCTGGGCACCTTCAGGACGCATTTACATATCAATCAAAGTCGTTTTTTGCAGTAACTGCTGGACGGATTTCAAGATAAAAGAGCACAGCCTAATCCAGGTAAGCTGTGCTGCATGGCTGCTTTTAAATCGTTTTTTGGCTTAGGGGAGGTGACAGAATCCCTTTAATAAATTATATCTTAAAATGATGACAATAAATATTGGGGGTCATTTATTAAGACCAGCATTTAAAGCGCCGGTCTTAAGACCCCTGTGCTGGCAGTAGATCCACTGAAGTTATGAGGAGGCGCCGGCCTCTACATAACTTCGGCGCATTCAGCAGAAATGCAGAAAAAACTTTTAAAAATTGCTATGCTCTTAAGGGGATCCTCCTGCTGCTTTTTTTGTTTGTTTTTTACAGAGGCTTGTAGGTATTCTTACAAATGATGTTCCATTCCTTCCATCTGCTGTTATCAATATGCAGATTTTTATTTATTTATATATTATTATTTTTTTTGTAGCATTGCACAGCATTATAGCCACTGGGGCACCTAGACTTGCTTCCACCAGCAGGGAAAGTGTTAAACGTCCGGGGGCAGTATAAATCCTCTTGTGGCAGTGTTAGGAGCTTTGCAGTTACACCTTCTCTAAGGAACCGAGAAAGGGATTAACTATTTCTGGAAGTTTGAGTTTGTCTAAGTCGCCTGCGTGCAAGCGAATCTCCAGCTGCTGATCGGCGTGTAATCTGGAGGCTATTCTAGGAAATACCTTGCATCCAGCAGATAACAATTCTCTTTTGTAGAAGCCATGACCAGGATGTCACCATCTGAGACAATGAAGCAGAAGGGATGACAATTTCCAGGGCAGCGTCAGTAAGGCAGAGTTAAAATGACACCGCTTTGACAGTTTACATAGGTCATCGCTATGTTTACCTGTGAAAATTTAATGCACTGCACCTCGGGGAAAAGGCAGGTAAAAGGCAACGACGCTCGCTGTGCCGATGAGGCTCACAACCCATGTCTGCTGCCCTTGGCCTCTGCTGCCTTCGTGTAGGTGAGTACGGCTTTATACATTGCCTTCCTAGCTGCGGTAGAATTAGCTGTACACTAATAGGCTAATGAAAATTATATTGTATGTCGTTCAGAAGTTACAAGAGATGCCCCTTTCCTAATCCCATGCATTCTTCCTATATGTCATGCAAGAAGCACGTACGGTAGGCTGTCGGACATAGGTGACATAGTTGTGTCATTGTCACCAAGAAATTCACTGTTCAACCAGGCACAATGCCTTGTAGAGTTAGCTCAACTGAATGCGACCAAGGGCGTAGGTATAGGGGGCGCAGAGGTAGCAGCCGCTCCCGGGTCCATGAGCCTGAGGGGGCCCAAAGACCCTCGTGCTGCATAAAAAGACACCAGTATTATAGACAGTGCTTGATGGTCAAGTTACACCTCTGGTTGGATGGAAGGGGTTTGGTCAAGAATTTGGCATGAGTTGGTTGCAGGTTCAATATTTGCCTCAGGCAGCACGAAGGCTATGTGCTTCCCTGCCCCTGGCCACAAAGCACTGAGGAAAGGGGGGCCCAAGCTGAACGCTTGCACCAGAGCCCATGAGCCTCTGAATGTAATGATCCCTTTCACTTAGTGATTCATTGTTTGTTCTGCAGAAAATAGTGCTTTTACTCCTTATGTAAATGAGCAGTTAAGTGCACCGAAGGCCCAAGCCTCCCTGTGCACCTTTGCTCCTGCTTCCTCTGCCAAAACATCCCCCTCCTCCTTGATAAACAGATTCAGGTTCATGCATGGTCATCTTGCCTGGTCCTGAAGGGGATGGAGGGTCTGGCAGAGGAAGAAGTACAAACAAGGAGGAAGAAGGAGAAGCAAGAATGCTCAGAGTTGTGTGGGCCCGCCCTCAGTGCACTTAACTGTACATTTGCATATGGGTTAAAAGTACTTTTTCTCCAGAATGAAGCAACAGATTGCTAAGTGAAAGCTATCACTACAATCAGCTGAGCTAGCCCTAGAAGTCATTGTGCCTGGTGAAAGATTCCCTTTAAAGCTCCTAGATTCCTATGAAACTCTTTAATGGGACACCTCCAATGAAGTGCCATTTATAACACCAGTGTCCCCCCCTTTGGTCCACCTAAAACATGAGAGCTTTGGAGCAACTGAAGCTCCTGCACCCCTATAGCGGTGCCACTGTCAGTATTTGTACATTTTTCACACAGGGAATAGGAATATGCACAGAGTGATGTGACCCAGATTAAAGGGGTTGTACAAGTTTATTGAAGGCAGGGATGCTATTAGACATAGAAGCAACTCATCCTCACCATCCCAAACCCCCTCCGTTCTAGCGCCTCCACCTTTCTCCGCGGTCTTTGTTTTCCTGACTGCAGTGGTCACATGCTGCTATACTGCCCATGATCACTGTAGCCAATCATTCACCGGGGTGGTCTTGTGCCGTGTGCCGCTGAAGCCAGGGAATGGCTGCAGCGGCCACATGCAGGATATGGACACACCATTGATGTAACCAAAACATTATGTTATGGCTGCAGTGGGGAGGAGGTTATGAGAGGAGCTGGAACTAAGAGGGTTTGGGGTGGTACTACTACGTTTTTATATTATTATAACAGCGTCCCTGACTTTTTATTTTATTTTAGAGTGAACTCAAACAACCCCTTTAAAAAGATTAAAATACCAACCTTTAGTACAAGTAGATAAATGGTAACATCTGCTTGGCTGACAATGCTTATAGCACCTTCCTTCCATAAGTAGCTAGTAAGACTATAAGACTCATTAAGACTATAGAGTATAAAACTCTCCCTATTCGGCTCACTATCCAACTTCAAGGTCAACCCTTCGAAGTCCCAAATTCTCCACACAGGTTTATCTCCCCTAACTCTTGCATCCCTCCGGATAAACTCCCCATTTAATTGGCAAACCCAGCTATTAACGTACCTGGGAGTCAGGATCTCCCCTCACCTGTCTGACCTATTCAGCTTGAACTTTAAACCTCTTCTAGCTTCTATACAAACCCAAATAGACTCACTTGATTTTCCATACCTTTCTTGGTTTGGAAGGAAAAATATTTTAATGTCCTTAATCATCCCCAGGCTCACCTACTTAATGCAAGTACTCCCCATAGAAATCCCCAAGTCTTTCTTTGTTTCTCTAAATAAGCTTATAAGAAAATTTATTTGGAGTGGTAAACACCCACGCATTTCATTCCTTACATTAACCAAGCCCAAAGCTAGGGGCGGCATTGGTCTTCCCGACCCAGAGACATACATGAAAGCTATACAGCTTTCTAGGGTTGTCGACTGGATTAGATTTCCCTCTTACAAATCCTGGCTCACAATAGAAAATGCCTTCCTACCCTCCCCTATTAGGGCTCTTATACTGGCCGACAAACTAACCCCCTCCCTTGGTTCTATTTCAAATCCTCTTATCCGAAGCACATTAAAGGTTTGGAGAAGTTTCTCGTCTTCGTCGAGGGTTTTAAATTTGCCCTCTCCCCTCCTCCGGATAGGAGATCTTGTGAATTTAGCTCCTAAGGACTTGAGGGATAGCAGCCCTTTGGCTTTACGTTCCCTCGATGTTCCTATATCTCGGCTCCTGGATCCAAATGGGTGTTTACTCTCAGACTTAGAAATTGGTAATGTCTTAGGCACACAGATCCACAACCCTGTCCTTATGAGCTTCATTAAAACTCAATCTCTCTTCCTCGCAAAAAAGACCTCCTCTCCCGACACTATTTGTTGGTTCGAAGAATTGGTCAGTAATAAGAAATACCCTCCTAAAATCATTTCCACAATTTATAAGAACCTGTTGTCACCCCCCTCTGTTCCCAAACCTGCGATAATTGGTCTGTGGGAAAAAGACCTCCAAAGAACCCTGACACCCCTTGAGATAACCAAAGCTTTAATTGCCCCGCATAAGATCTCCAGGTGTGTACGTATACAGGAAAACAGTTATAAGGTCCTTATGAGGTGGTATAAGACTCCAGATAAGACTTGCTTATATAGCCCTACTGCCTCAGATAGGTGCTGGCGATGCTGCAAAACTAAGGGTTCATTCCTACACATTTGGTGGTCTTGCGAGCTGATCAACCCGTGGTGGCTTACCTTGATCGGATTGTGTAATCGGATTTGTCAGACCTCCTTCCCTTGCTCACCGGACATGGCCCTATTGTCTTTGGGATTGGGGGGGGTCAACTCACGTAAACACACCCTCTTTTCGCTTTTGATGGCTGCGGCCAGATTAATTTTACCAACTTTTTGGCTGTCTTCTGATGTTCCTAGTGTAGAACATTGGTCTAATAGAGTCGACCAGATTTACAGAATGGAGGAGATCTCCCATTGGGAATCACGTACCAGACACACCTTCCTCCAGATCTGGTCCCCCTGGAAAGCCTACAGGAACTTCCCTTAAACCCCCCCTCCTCTGCCCCCTAGTCCCGGGCCCAATGGCTCAGTTCAATGTATTGGTGCACTGTCTCAATGCCGTATCTCCATACTAATAGCTCTCGTTCCTACACCGTGTCAATGCTACTGTCAATGCCACTGTCAATATTACTGTCAATAGCACTGTCAATGTTGCTGTCAATACTATTACCTCACCACCCTGTCACAAAGTTTGATCAACTTAATGTTTTGTTTACCTTTGTTTGTTACCTGCTTTTATGCGGCCTCCCAGGCCTTTCTCCATTTGTGCAAATGCATAATTTATTTTTTGCCTTTCAAATGTCAGTACCACATGTGTACAACTTTTTGTATTGTATACTAGTCAATGCTCTCTGTTACAATACTTGGCTATGAAAATATAAAAACAATAAAAATTGTTAATTATAAAAAAAGACTATAGAGTATAGTAGGCACTAAGCGGTCTCGCTATGCCAACACCAGCCATAAAACCTTTGTTTTATCTTATTTTGTTAATTATGAGCAAAGAAATGGAGGTGACAATGGTGAAAATAAATACTGACATGTTCTAGATCGGTTTACAGTTGTTACATAGCATATAAATTAACGAGGGTGTAAAAATTAGAGCGGAGGGTCTAAGTGTACGGCCACCTGGTCAGGTTTCTGCAAACCAGAACTAGGAGTGAATTCAAAAAAGAAGAGAAGTTGTATCTGTTCTTTATATTTTTTTTCTCCTTTTATGATCCATTGATCTTGATTTTGGCCAAAATGGCATGCAGGAACCCGACCAACAAAATGGACCTCAGGTGAGCCCATGGTTATAAATGGGGATGAGCGAATCGACTTCGGATGAAACATCCAAAGTCGATTCGCATAAAACTTAGTTTCAATACTGTACTGAGCGAGCGCTCCGTAAAGTATTAGAATGTATTGGCTCCGATGAGCCGAAGTTATTACTTTGCGAAGTCTCGCAAGACTTTGCATAATAACTTCAGAAATTGATTTATACTCTAAAAAAACATTTCCCAAACTCGGGTTCGGTTACAAGTGGTACCTTGGAACCGAACCCGAATTCGGGAAATATTTTTTTACAGTATAAATCAATTGCTGAAGTTATGCGAAGTCTCGCTGAACTGCGCGAAGTAATAACTTCGGCTCATCGTAGCCAATACATTCTAATACTTTACGGAGCGCTCGCTCAGTACAGTATTGAAACAAAGTTTTATGCGAATCGACTTCGGATGTCGATTTGCTCATCCCTAGTTCTAAACTTCAGAGTTTACAATGCAATTTAATGAGATGTTTCCTCCTAGAGGTGGGGAGGGGACATTCGAGCGTATGATTTCTGTGTGCGCCCGGGGCTTCTTGCTAGCGTCGTGCCCTGCACCTTTGAGAAACCTTATCTGTGTACATTTGTAGTACTGAATGGTAGGTGCATGAGTGGCGGCTTATCAGAGTGATGCACCTGTTCTTGCTCATAACATTGGGCTTTGTCTGCATCCTTCTGGGAGCTGCTAATTTCAGATGCTATTGTATCTGTATGACCTTGCATTTGTGTTGTGTACAGTATAGCATCATTACTTTTTACTCTATGAGGACTGGGAGAAATTGTACAGTTTGCAGTAAAATTTCGGTCAGATGGGAATATCACGTTTTAACATTGACAGGACATCGCCATCGACCCAAATCAAAAGTGCTTCAATTACCCTGAGAAAAGTTGTGAATGATATTGTGGAGTCTTCTAGGACTGTATACAACTCTTTTCAAGGTCTTTAAAGATGTTTTTGGACACTCTTTAACGGATAATCTACAGCATCCTCTGGAAAGGTCATCAGTATTTGATTGGTGGGGGTCCGACACCCGGGATTCCTGCCGATCAGCTGTTTGAGAAAGCGCAGAAGCTCCAGTCAGTGCCGCAGGCTTCTTGCAACTAAGGCTACTTTCACACTAGCGTTTTTGCGGTCCGTCATGGATCTGCAAAAACATTTCCGTTACCATAATACAACCGCATGAATCCGTCATAGACGGATCCGGTTGTATTATGTCTTTTATAGCCATTACGGATCCGTCATCAACACCATTAAAAGTCAATGTGGGATGGATCCGGTATTATAGACATTGTGTCAGAGAAAACAAATCCGTCCCCATTGACTTACATTGTGTGTCAGGACGGATCCGTCTTGCTCCGCACCACATCGCGGACAGAAAAACGCTGCTTGCAGCGTTATTCTGTCTGTGATGGGAGCACAACCAAATGGAAGGGAATTCATCCTGGTGCACTCCGTTTTATTCAGTCCAGTTTAGTCCCCATTGACAATGAATGGGGACAAAACTGAAGCATTTTCTTCCGCCATTGAGATCCTATGACGGATCTCAATAGCGGAATTGAAAACGTTAATGTGAAAGTAGCCTTATCCTAGGCCAGTGACATCATGTTCATTGGTCACGTGGCCTAGCTCAATCCCATTTAAGTGAATGGGGTTGACCTGCAATGCCAAGTAGTCACTATTAGGGATGAGCGAACCCGAACTGTATAGTTCGGGTTCGTACCGAATTTTGGGGTGTCCGTGACACGGACCAGAACCCGGACATTTTCGTAAAAGTCTGGGTTCGGGTTCGGTGTTCGTCGCTTTCTTGGCGCTTTTTGAAAGGCTGCAAAGCAGCCAATCAACAAGCATCATACTACTTGCCCCAAGAGGCCGTCACAGCCATGCCTACTATTGGCATGGCTGTGATTGGCCAGAGCACCATGTGACCCAGCCTCTATTTAAGCTGGAGTCACATAGCGCCGCCCGTCACTCTGCTCTGATTAGCGTAGGGAGAGGTTGCAGCTGCGACAGTAGGGCGAGATTAGGCTGATTAACTCCTCCAAAAGACTCCATCCATTGATCGATCTGCAGCTGTGGATGATTGAACTGCTGCTATTGAGTTGCTCACTGTTTTTAGGCTGCCCAGAGCGTTCTTCAGTCACTTTTTTCTGGGGTGATCGGCGGCCATTTTGTGTCTTGTGTTGCGCCAGCACAAGCTGCCACCAAGTGCATTTAACCCTCAATGGTGTGGTTGTTTTTTGGCTAAAGCCTACATCAGGGTGAAGCTGTCACACCAAGTGCATTTAACCAGCAATAGTCTGTTTATTTTTTGGCCATATACTACATCAGGGGCAAGCTGCGCCTGTCACCTAGTGCATTTAACCCTCAATGGTGTGGTTGTTTTTTGGCTAAAGCCTACATCAGGGTCAAGCTGTCACACCAAGTGCATTTAACCAGCAATAGTGTGTTTATTTTTTGGCCATATACTACATCAGGGGCAAGCTGTCACCAAGTGCATTTAACCCTCAATGGTGTGGTTGTTTTTTGGCTAAATCCTACATCAGGGTGAAGCTGTCACACCAAGTGCATTTAACCAGCAATAGTCTGTTTATTATTTGGCCATATACTACATCAGGGGCAAGCTGCGCCTGTCACCAAGTGCATTTAACCCTCAGTAGTGTGGTTGGTCAAGCTGTCACACCAAGTGCATTTAACCAGCAATAGTCTGTTTATTTTTTGGCCATATACTACATCAGGGGCAAGCTGCGCCTGTCACCAAGTGCATTTAACCCTCAGTAGTGTGGTTGGTCAAGCTGTCACACCAAGTGCATTTAACCAGCAATAGTGTGGTTATTTTTTGGCCATATCCCAGTCTAATTCTGTCAGTAAACGTATACCTGTCACCCAGCGCCTAAATACTAGGCCTCAAGTTTATATCCAGCTAAATCTGTCGTTACTGGTGTGGCTGGTCAAGTTATTTAGTGTCCGTCAAAGCACAGTTTTTGTTCTGGGTTGAAATACAATTCCCAATTTAGCAATTTCCTAATTTAGTGGTTTCTGCTGTATCAGAGCTATTTTAAA
Organism: Bufo gargarizans; assembly: GCF_014858855.1. NCBI lineage: Eukaryota > Metazoa > Chordata > Amphibia > Anura > Bufonidae > Bufo > Bufo gargarizans. The sequence continues at coordinate 446,451,825 of NC_058084.1, forward strand.
TCTATCCCTAAAAGGGTATATAATATTCAAGGTGCACATAGGGTCATTCTGAATAACTTCACACACACGCTACTGTGCATTTCCAAGTCTAATTCTGTCAGTAAATCTATACCTGTCACCCAGCGCCTAAATACTAGGCCTCAAATTTATATCCAGCTAAATCTGTCGTTACTGCTGTACTGTTGTGGCTGGGCAAGTTATTTAGTGTCCGTCAAAGCACATTTTTTGTTCTGGGTTGAAATACAATTCCCAATTTAGCAATTTCCTAATTTAGTGGTTTCTGCTGTATCAGGCCTACTTTAAATTTATCCCTAAAAGGGTATATCAGATTCAAGGTGCACATAGGGTCATTCTGAATAACTTCACACACATGCTACTGTGCATTTCCAAGTCTAATTCTGTCAGTAAATCTATACCTGTCACCCAGCGCCTAAATACTAGGCCTCAAATTTATATCCAGCTAAATCTGTCGTTACTGCTGTACTGTTGTGGCTGGGCAAGTTATTTAGTGTCCGTCAAAGCACATTTTTTGTTCTGGGTTGAAATACAATTCCCAATTTAGCAATTTCCTAATTTATTGGTTTCTGCTGTATCAGAGCTATTTGAAATCTATCCCTAAAAGGGTATATAATATTTAAGGTGCACATAGGGTCATTCTGAATAACTTCACACACACGCTACTGTGCATTTCCAAGTCTAATTCTGTCAGTAAACCTATACTTGTCACCCAGCGCCTAAATACTAGGCCTCAAATTTATATCCAGCTAAATCTGTCGTTACTGCTGTACTGTTGTGGCTGGGCAAGTGATTCAGTGTCCGTCAAAGCACATTTTTTGTTCTGGGTTGAAATACAATTCCCAATTAAGCAATTTCTTAATTTAGTGGTTTCTGCTGTATCAGAGCTATTTTAAATCTATCCCTAAAAGGGTATATCATATTCAAGGTGCACATAGGGTCATTCTGAATAACTTCACACACACGCTACTGTGCATTTTCAAGTCTAATTCTGTCAGCAAACCTAAACCTGTCACCCAGCGCCTAAATAATAGGCCTCAAATTTATAGTCAGCTAAATCTGTGGTTACTGCTGTGCCTGTATTAGTGTAATACGGTACCTAAATAGATAGCCAGATAGTGTTAGTTGTCTTTAAAAAAAGGCCTGAATTTGAATTCAATACATTGGGTTAAATAATATTTTTGTTGTTGTGGTGAACGATAACAATGAGGAAAACATCTAGTAAAGGACGCGGACATGGTCGTGGTGGTGTTAGTGGACCCTCTGGTGCTGGGAGAGGACGTGGCCGTTCTGCCACAGCCACACGTCCTAGTGTACCAACTACCTCAGGTCCCAGTAGCCGCCATAAATTGCAGCGATATTTGGTGGGGCCCAATGCCGTTCTAAGGATGGTAAGGCCTGAGCAGGTACAGGCATTAGTCAATTGGGTGGCCGACAGTGGATCCAGCACGTTCACATTATCTCCCACCCAATCTTCTGCAGAAAGCGCACAGATGGCGCCTGAAAACCAAGCCCATCAGTCTGTCACATCACCCCCATGCATACCAGGGAAACTGTCTGAGCCTCAAGTTATGCAGCAGTCTCTTATGCTGTTTGAAGACTCCGCTGGCAGGGTTTCCCAAGGGCATCCACCCAGCCCTTCCCCAGCGGTGGAAGACATAGAATGCACTGACGCACAACCACTTATGTTTCCTGATTATGAGAACATGGGAATACCACCTCAGCATGTCTCTGATGATGACGAAACACAGGTGCCAACTGCTGCGTCTTTCTGCAGTGTGCAGACTGAACAGGAGGTCAGGGATCAAGACTGGGTGGAAGACGATGCAGGGGACGATGAGGTCCTAGACCCCACATGGAATGAAGGTCGTGCCACTGACTTTCACAGTTCGGAGGAAGAGGCAGTGGTGAGACCGAGCCAACAGCGTAGCAAAAGAGGGAGCAGTGGGCAAAAGCAGAACACCCGCCGCCAAGAGACTCCGCCTGCTACTGACCGCCGCCATCTGGGACCGAGCACCCCAAAGGCAGCTTCAAGGAGTTCCCTGGCATGGCACTTCTTCAAACAATGTGCTGACGACAAGACCCGAGTGGTTTGCACGCTGTGCCATCAGAGCCTGAAGCGAGGCATTAACGTTCTGAACCTTAGCACAACCTGCATGACCAGGCACCTGCATGCAAAGCATGAACTGCAGTGGAGTAAACACCTTAAAAACAAGGAAGTCACTCAGGCTCCCCCTGCTACCTCTTCTGCTGCTGCCGCCTCTGCCTCTTCTGCTGCTGCCGCCTCGGCCTCTTCCTCCGCCTCTGGAGGAACGTTGGCACCTGCCGCCCAGCAAACAGGGGATGTACCACCAACACCACCACCACCTCCGTCACCAAGCATCTCAACCATGTCACACGGCAGCGTTCAGCTCTCCATCTCACAAACATTTGAGAGAAAGCGTAAATTCCCACCTAGCCACTCTCGATCCCTGGCCCTGAATGCCAGCATTTCTAAACTACTGGCCTATGAAATGCTGTCATTTAGGCTGGTGGACACAGACAGCTTCAAACAGCTCATGTCGCTTGCTGTCCCACAGTATGTTGTTCCTAGCCGGCACTACTTCTCCAAGAGAGCCGTGCCTTCCCTGCACAACCAAGTATCCGATAAAATCAAGTGTGCACTGCGCAACGCCATCTGTGGCAAGGTCCACCTAACCACAGATACGTGGACCAGTAAGCACGGCCAGGGACGCTATATCTCCCTAACTGCACACTGGGTAAATGTAGTGGCAGCTGGGCCCCAGGCAGAGAGCTGTTTGGCGCACGTCCTTCTGCCGCCAAGGATCGCAGGGCAACATTCTTTGCCTCCTGTTGCCACCTCCTCCTTCTCGGCTTCCTCCTCCTCTTCTTCCACCTGCTCATCCAGTCAGCCACACACCTTCACCACCAACTTCAGCACAGCCCGGGGTAAACGTCAGCAGGCCATTCTGAAACTCATATGTTTGGGGGACAGGCCCCACACCGCACAGGAGTTGTGGCGGGGTATAGAACAACAGACCGACGAGTGGTAGCTGCTGGTGAGCCTCAAGCCCGGCCTGGTGGTGTGTGATAATGGGCGAAATCTCGTTGCAGCTCTGGGACTAGCCGGTTTGACGCACATCCCTTGCTTGGCGCATGTGCTGAATTTGGTGGTGCAGAAGTTCATTCACAACTACCCCGACATGTCAGAGCTGCTGCATAAAGTGCGGGCCGTCTGTTCGCGCTTCCGGCGTTCACATCCTGCCGCTGCTCGCCTGTCTGCGCTACAGCGTAACTTCGGCCTTCCCGCTCACCGCCTCATATGCGACGTGCCCACCAGGTGGAACTCCACCTTGCACATGCTGGACAGACTGTGCGAGCAGCAGAAGGCCATAGTGGAGTTTCAGCTGCAGCACGCACGGGTCAGTCGCACTACGGAACAGCACCACTTCACCACCAATGACTGGGCCTCCATGCGAGACCTGTGTGCCCTGTTGCGCTGTTTCGAGTACTCCACCAACATGGCCAGTGGCGATGACGCCGTTATCAGCGTTACAATACCACTTCTATGTCTCCTTGAGAAAACACTTAGGGCGATGATGGAAGAGGAGGTGGCCCAGGAGGAGGAGGAGGAGGAGGAGGAAGAGGGGTCATTTTTAGCACTTTCAGGCCAGTCTCTTCGAAGTGACTCAGAGGGAGGTTTTTTGCAACAGCAGAGGCCAGGTACAAATGTGGCCAGCCAGGGCCCACTACTGGAGGATGAGGAGGAGGTGGAGGAGGATGAGGATGAAGCATGGTCACAGCGGGGTGGCACCCAACGCAGCTCGGGCCCATCACTGGTGCGTGGCTGGGGGGAAAGGCAGGACGATGACGATACGCCTCCCACAGAGGACAGCTTGTCCTTACCCCTGGGCAGCCTGGCACACATGAGCGACTACATGCTGCAGTGCCTGCGCAACGACAGCAGAGTTGCCCACATTTTAACGTGTGCGGACTACTGGGTTGCCACCCTGCTGGATCCACGGTACAAAGACAATGTGCCCACCTTACTTCCTGCACTGGAGCGTGATAGGAAGATGCGCGAGTACAAGCGCACGTTGGTAGACGCGCTACTGAGAGCATTCCCAAATGTCACAGGGGAACAAGTGGAAGCCCAAGGCCAAGGCAGAGGAGGAGCAAGAGGTCGCCAAGGCAGCTGTGTCACGGCCAGCTCCTCTGAGGGCAGGGTTAGCATGGCAGAGATGTGGAAAAGTTTTGTCAACACGCCACAGCTAACTGCACCACCACCTGATACGCAACGTGTTAGCAGGAGGCAACATTTCACTAACATGGTGGAACAGTACGTGTGCACACCCCTCCATGTACTGACTGATGGTTCGGCCCCATTCAACTTCTGGGTCTCTAAATTGTCCACGTGGCCAGAGCTAGCCTTTTATGCCTTGGAGGTGCTGGCCTGCCCGGCGGCCAGCGTTTTGTCTGAACGTGTATTCAGCACGGCAGGGGGCGTCATTACAGACAAACGCAGCCGCCTGTCTACAGCCAATGTGGACAAGCTGACGTTCATAAAAATTAACCAGGCATGGATCCCACAGGACCTGTCCATCCCTTGTGCAGATTAGACATTAACTACCTCCCCTTAACCATATATTATTGTACTCCAGGGCACTTCCTCATTCAATCCTATTTTTATTTTCATTTTACCATTATATTGCGAGGCTACCCAAAGTTGAATGAACCTCTCCTCTGTCTGGGTGCCGGGGCCTAAATATATGCCAATGGACTGTTCCAATGTTGGGTGACGTGAAGCCTGATTCTCTGCTATGACATGCAGACTAATTCTCTGCTGACATGAAGCCAGATCCTCTGTTACGGGACCTCTCTCCTCTGCCTGTGTGCTGGGCCTAAATATATGACAATGGACTGTTGCACTGGTGGCTGACGTGAAGCCTGATTCTCTGCTATCATATGAAGACTGATTCTCTGCTGACATGAAGCCAGATTGTCTGTTACGGGACCTATCTCCTCTGCCTGGGTGCCTGGGCCTAAATATATGACAATGGACTGTTGCAGTGGTGGCTGACGTGAAGCCTGATTCTCTTCTATGACATGCAGACTGATTCTCTGCTGACATGAAGACAGATTCTCTGTTATGGGACCTCTCTCCTCTGCCTGGGTGCTGGGCCTAAATATATGACAATGGACTGTTGCACTGGTGGCTGACGTGAAGCTTGATTCTCTGCTATGACATGCAGACTGATTCTCTGCTGACATGAAGACAGATTCTCTGTTATGGGACCTCTCTCCTCTGCCTGGGTGCTGGGCCTAAATATATGACAATGGACTGTTGCACTGGTGGCTGACGTGAAGCTTGATTCTCTGCTATGACATGCAGACTGATTCTCTGCTGACATGAAGCCAGATTCTCTGTTACGGGACCTCTCTCCTCTGCCTGGGTGCCTGGGCCTAAATATATGCCATTGGACTGTTCCAATGTTGGGGGACATGAAGCCTGATTCTCTGCTATGACATGCAGACTGATTCTCTGCTGACATGAAGACAGATTCTCTGTTACGGGACCTCTCTCCTCTGCCTGGGTGCTGGGCCTAAATATATGACAATGGACTGTTGCAGTGGTGGCTGACGTGAAGCCTGATTCTCTGCTATGACATGCAGACTGATTCTCTGCTGACATGAAGCCAGATTCTCTGTTACGGGACCTCTCTCCTCTGCCTGGGTGCTGGGCCTAAATATATGACAATGGACTGTTGCAGTGGTGGCTGACGTGAAGCCTGATTCTCTGCTATGACATGCAGACTGATTCTCTGCTGACATGAAGCCAGATTCTCTGTTACGGGACCTCTCTCCTCTGCCTGGGTGCCTGGGCGCCTGGGCCTAAATATATGCCATTGGACTGTTCCAATGTTGGGTGACGTGAAGCCTGATTCTGTGCTATGACATGCAGACTGATTCTCTGCTGACATGAAGACATATTCTCTGTTACGGGACCTCTCTCCTCTGCCTAGGTGCTGGGCCTAAATATATGACAATGGATTGTTGCAGTGGTGGCTGACGTGAAGCCTGATTCTCTGCTATGACATGCAGACTGATTCTCTGCTGACATGAAGACAGATTCTCTGTTACGGGACCTCTCTCCTCTGCCTGGGTGCTGGGCCTAAATATATGACAATGGACTGTTGCAGTGGTGGCTGACGTGAAGCCTTATTCTCTGCTATGACATGCAGACTGATTCTCTGTTACGGGACCTCTCTCCTCTGCCTGGGTGCTGGGCCTAAATATATGACAATGGACTGTTCCAATGTTGGGTGACGTGAAGCCTTATTCTCTGCTATGACATGCAGACTGATTCTCTGCTGACATGAAGCCAGATTCTCTGTTACGGGACCTCTCTCCTCTGCCTGGGTGCTGGGCCTAAATATATGACAATGGACTGTTGCAGTGGTGGCTGACGTGAAGCCTGATTCTCTGCTATGACATGCAGACTAATTCTCTGCTGACATGAAGCCAGATTCTCTGTTATGGGACCTCTCTCCTCTGCCTGGGTGCTGGGCCTAAATATATGACAATGGACTGTTGCAGTGGTGGCTGACGTGAAGCCTGATTCTCTGCTATGACATGCAGACTGATTCTCTGCTGACATGAAGACAGAACCTCTGTTACGGGACCTCTCTCCTCTGCCTGGGTGCTGGGCCTAAATATATGACAATGGACTGTTCCAATGTTGGGTGACGTGAATCCTGATTCTCTGCTATGACATGCAGACTGATTCTCTGCTGACATGAAGCCAGATCCTCTGTTACGGGACCTCTCTCCTCTGCCTGGGTGCTGGGCCTAAATATATGACAATGGACTGTTGCAGTGGTGGCTGACGTGAAGCCTGATTCTCTGCTATGACATGCAGACTGATTCTCTGCTGAAATGAAGACAGATTCTCTGTTACGGGACCTCTCTCCTCTGCCTGGGTGCTGGGCCTAAATATATGACAATGGACTGTTCCAGTGGTGGCTGACGTGAAGCCTGATTCTCTGCTATGACATGCAGACTAATTCTCTGCTGACATGAAGCCAGATTCTCTGTTATGGGACCTCTCTCCTCTGCCTGGGTGCTGGGCCTAAATATATGACAATGGACTGTTGCAGTGGTGGCTGACGTGAAGCCTGATTCTCTGCTATGACATGCAGACTGATTCTCTGCTGACATGAAGACAGAACCTCTGTTACGGGACCTCTCTCCTCTGCCTGGGTGCTGGGCCTAAATATATGACAATGGACTGTTCCAATGTTGGGTGACGTGAATCCTGATTCTCTGCTATGACATGCAGACTGATTCTCTGCTGACATGAAGCCAGATCCTCTGTTACGGGACCTCTCTCCTCTGCCTGGGTGCTGGGCCTAAATATATGACAATGGACTGTTGCAGTGGTGGCTGACGTGAAGCCTGATTCTCTGCTATGACATGCAGACTGATTCTCTGCTGAAATGAAGACAGATTCTCTGTTACGGGACCTCTCTCCTCTGCCTGGGTGCTAGGCCTAAATATATGACAATGGACTGTTCCAGTGGTGGCTGACGTGAAGCCTGATTCTCTGCTATGACATGCAGACTGATTCTCTGCTGACATGAAGCCAGATTCTCTGTTACGGGACCTCTCTCCTCTGCCTGGGTGCCTGGGCCTAAATATATGCCAATGGACTGTTCCAATGTTGGGTGATGTGAAGCCTGATTCTCTGCTATGACATGCAGACTGATTCTCTGCTGACATGAAGACAGATTCTCTGTGACGGGACCTCTCTCCTCTGCCTGGGTGCTGGGCCTAAATATATGACAATGTACTGTTGCAGTGGTGGCTGACGTGAAGCCTGATTCTCTGCTATGACATGCAGACTGATTCTCTGTTACGGGACCTCTCTCCTCTGCCTGGGTGCTGGGCCTAAATATATGACAATGGACTGTTCCAATGTTGGGTGACGTGAAGCCTGATTCTCTGCTATGACATGCAGACTGATTCTCTGCTGACATGAAGCCAGATTCTCTGTTACCGGACCTCTCTCCTCTGCCTGGGTGCTGGGCCTAAATATATGACAATGGACTGTTGCAGTGGTGGCTGACGTGAAGCCTGATTCTCTGCTATGACATGCAGACTGATTCTCTGCTGACATGAAGCCAGATTCTCTGTTACGGGACCTCTCTCCTCTGCCTGGATGCTGGGCCTAAATATATGACAATGGACTGTTGCAGTGGTGGCTGACGTGAAGCCTGATTCTCTGCTATGACATGCAGACTGATTCTCTGCTGACATGAAGCCAGATCCTCTGTTACGGGACCTCTCTCCTCTGCCTGGGTGCTGGGCCTAAATATATGCCAATGGACTGTTCCAATGTTGGGTGACGTGAAGCCTGATTCTCTGCTATGACATGCAGACTGATTCTCTGCTGACATGAAGCCAGATTTTCTGTTACGGGACCTCTCTCCTCTGCCTGGGTGCTGGGCCTAAATATATGAGACTGCTGGTATTCAGGGAAAAGGGGGGTTAGGATAACACCTACCTTCGGACCCTTTCCCTCCCCAACTTAACTTATAACAAAGGACACGGACAACCTTTCAACTTTATAACTCTCTTTTACTGGGTGATTGTCGGCCACAGCTCACATTATACAGGCAATTATAAACTCCTCCTTCGAACCACTCCTTCTGTGCGTGTGCCAACCCCTGAACATCAGAGGGCACGTGCTCCAGATCATCTCCCATCAAGCTTCAGATCTCCACATTGCTGCCAGCTGTGACTTCCTAATTCCGCACCACTAGGAACCTCGAAAAAAGGAAACACAAATTGACCAACCAGCATTAAAATAAAAAAAACCATAACACAGGGCGGGCGGGCGGGCGGGACCAGCTTCCTTCACCGGACAGAGGAAGAGGCAGGAGCAGGGGAGGGCGTATTTATCCTCCATAAAGGCCACCTCCCCTTCCCTCTATTAGCCACACCACCTTGCCATTTAACCCCTTCCCTTCCATTCCCCCATCTGCCACATAATCCACCAGGAAACATCCCTATATGGGCCCTCTGACCACCTTAGGGAAGGATGGGGGAACCATCAGTCCCTCATCACCCTCCCTAAACCTGTCGGGTGCTCTCCAGACTGCTGGTATTTAGGGAAAAGGGGGGTTAGGATAACACCTACCTTCGGACCCTTTCCCTCCCCAACTTAACTTATAACAAAGGACACGGACAACCTTTCAACTTTATAACTCTCTTTTACTGGGTGATTGTCGGCCACAGCTCACATTATACAGGCAATTATAAACTCCTCCTCCGAACCACTCCTTCTGTGCGTGTGCCAACCCCTGAACATCAGAGGGCACGTGCTCCAGATCATCTCCCATCAAGCTTCAGATCTCCATATTGCCGCCACGGAGGAGGCCGAATTATACAGGACTCCGACCACCACCCAGTAAAAACAAACCTTGCTCTATCCCGTCCTGGATGCCAGACAAAAATATATCTAAACCGATATCCGTCAGGTGCACACCATCAGGCCTCATCAACGCCCTGTTGTCTCCCTCCAGCTGACGGTGACGCACCGTCACACCCCCACGGGAACGCACAAAGCGTGAAATGCGAGCATTCAGCGTCTTCCGGCACCTCTCAAGTGCCTCACCATCACGAGCCCCGTGCCAGACCACTCGTGGAATAACCTCCGACCACACGATGACCAACTCTCTAAAGAAGGCCGGGAACCGCTCAATGTCAGATCGCATGAGCGCCATCAGTTCCATCAGCCGAAGGGCACACAAGTCGTTCAAACCCGCATGAATAACCAGTATCACCGGACCAGCGGACCGGAAACCCAAATCGACCACCTCCGGCAACAATTGCGACCACCGAAGGCCCCGAATACCTTTCCAAAAAACATCAACTTCCCTGAATCCCAAGGTCCGGCCTCCAGGCCTCCGCTCCGCTCTCTGTGCCGCCCAGAAAATATACGAATGGCCCAATAACCACACCACCGGACGAACCGCACCTAAAAGACAAAAAGAAAAACATAACCACCGTACACCCGCAACCACCGAACCCCTCTCATCCAAATATTATTATTATTTTTTTACACCAGCAAATCCGGCCGAATATAACGCGCAAAACAAGCAGAACGCCACCTACCAATCCGCATAACTTCGGCTTCAGCTAACCCCGCCCTAGCCGCCTCCGTTGCCGCCCCGATCCTAAAAGAATGAGTACCAAATTCACTAGGAACAACCCCCACCCGCCTCAGGCATTTGCGCAAAACCGAGGAAAACAGAAATTTCGTAAATGGGGACCCATCCGCGTGCGCGAGAAAATTCACTCCCCCCGTTCTGACAGCCATATACTCGCCTACCACCCTAACTGGGCAAGCTACCCCAACCACCGGTAAAATTGGCAACCACACCCCCGCCCCCAACTGATCCGTTTTCGACCTCTTGATATGTACTCTAAGAGCATTATTCGCCAACACCACATCCGACTGCAACAAACCCCCAGCTTTCGAACCGGATGGAGCAACCAATTCACCCACCCTCAGGGCTGCAAAAAAGGCCAAACAAAAACTAGCCGCCACCATAGCGCCCTCAAAGTCCGATGAACACACCGCCCCACAACAATCAATCATCTTGCAAAGCAGCGCGAAAGAAACAGGCCGTCTACTATCCCGCACCACATATTCCCTCCACCAACCTTTCATAGCCTGTCGCACCACAAACAACTTCGTCACATCCGTCCAACCACACAATTTGAAATAGAAAGCCACCCCAGCCAGCCGCCGCTGCGCAACATGAACAGAAACCCCCATAGTCCTCATTCTCAGCAACCACTCCACAGTCACCTCCAGGCGAACGTCATCACTCCCAACCACATTTCTCGCCCCGCACACCGCCAACCATTCAGCCCAGGCCTTACCATGTGCCTGCCACGTCGCTGGCGACACTGACGCACTAACGAGTGACATCAGCTGTTGACCACTACTTGCAACAGGAACTGAGGGCATACCAACCCATCCAACGCCGCCTCCGGATGCAACTCCCGAAACACCTGCCAATTAAAGCGAGAAAGAGCATCAGCGATCGGATTGTCAACCCCGGGAACATGCCTGGCCCTGAAATAAATATTCCGCTCCAAACAACGAAGCACCAAATGCCGCAGCAACGCCAGCACTGGAAGGGAGGAAGAAGACAGACAATTAATACACTGCACCGTACTTAAATTATCCGACCAAAAACAGACATGCCGGTTCTCTAAGCGTCCTCCCCAAATCTCCACCGCCACTACTATAGGGAACAGCTCCAACAGTGTAAGATTCTCAACCAAGCCCGACACCCGCCACTCCTCCGGCCAGGAAGCCGCACACCACTCCTTACCCAGTATCGTGCCAAAACCACCCGAGCCAGCCGCATCAGACCACAATTCCAACTCCGAGTTCGACACCATCTCACTGATAAAGCAAGTGTGCCCGTTGTAGGACCCCAGAAAGGACCTCCACACCCCCAGGTCAGCCTTCAATGACCTCGTGAGCCGAATGTGATGCCGAGGGGATCGGCACCCCCGCGTGGCCAAAGAGAGGCGCCGCGAAAAAACACGACCCATAGGCATGACCCGACACGCAAAGCAAAGCAAACCCAGGAGGGACTGGAGTCACCTTGTCAACCACCAAAAAACCCTCAATCAAACCCGCTAAAGTATTCAATTTGTCTGCAGGAAGCCGAAACACCATAGCCACAGAATCAATTTCAATCCCTAAAAAGGAAAGACAAGTAACCGGACCCTCCGTCTTTTGCGCCGAAATAGGGACTCCAAAACGTGCCATCATCCCCAAAAACGTGGTCAGCAGGAGGTGACAGCCGTCGCCCTCCTGCGGACCCACAAAAAGGAAATCATCGAGGTAGTGAATCACTGACGTCAAACCAGCCTCCACCCGAACAACCCATTCCAAGAAGGAGCTGAACATCTCGAAATAATGGCACGAAATGGAGCACCCCATAGGCAAACACATGTCATAATAGAACAGGCCCTTAAAGCAACCGCCAAGCAAATGGAAACAATCAGGGTGAATGGGCAAAAGCCGAAACGCAGATTCAATATCCGACTTCGCCATTAGGGCACCCCGACCCGCATCCCTCACCAATGCCACCACCCTATCAAATGATACATACGTTACAGACGCCTCCTCCGGAGGATAGCGTCATTCACGGACATACCCCGTGGATGAGACAAATGATGTATGAGACGAAATTTACCCTGCTCTTTCTTGGGAACAACACCCCACGGCGACACCCGCAAATTAGCAAACGGAAGAGGCAACAAAGGGCCCCGCCATCCTACCCGCGGCCACTTCCTTCCGCAGCTTCTCCGCCAAAACCTCCGGATGCTCCCTAACAGACTTAAGGTTATCAGAGAAAACCGGGGACCTATTAAGAACAAACGGTATAAAGAAACCCTCAGAAAAACCATCACGAAGCGTACCTGCCGCCGCCCTATTGGGGTACCTGTCTAGCCACGGCGCCATCTCTACCACGCTGACCGGCGTCCTTCTGCTCAAAGACAGGAGGGACTCTTCCGGGCCTAACCTGGGACCTATTACATCTCCCCGCTCCGTGAGGGCCACCGCAGGCCGAGCATTCATGTTTATACTTGCACAGACCGGCGTATTTGCAAAACCCCTCATTGAACAACCAGCATGCGCCCGGTCGTCTAACGGCCACTGATCCCTGAGCTGTGGAAACCCTGACACCAGCGGCCGCCCCTGAAAAGGGAGGGGGTCGCTGCGACACCATAAGCCGAAGCCACACATCCGTGGCCTTAACCCCCCATCCCAACTCCGGTTGCAGCGCCAACCGCCTCCTAAATTCCTGATCATACCTCCACCATGCACTGCCCCCATGCGCCTTATATGCACTATATATAGTATCCAGGTATATGAACAACTCCACACAGCGCTCAGGATGACGCTGACCCATAACACAACCTAAAACAACAAACGCCTGTAACCAGTTGTTCATAGTCCTGGACACTTTCATCCGCCTGTCATACGGCTTGTCCAAAAAGCGTTTCTCCTTATCCACCGTGTGTTGGTCCACCGATATCAAGGACCAAATGTCCACATATTGGTTCGACCAAATCTTCTCCCTCACCGTGTCCTCCAAATGCGAACCCAAAGGACTAACCCCACAGAAAAAGGAATCCTTGTGCACGCCCGCCAGCACCGGAGGGGAGGGCCCCGCCGGGGGGGAAACCGGGTCGCCCGTCACCGGCACGGCTACCGGCGATACAGCCACCGACGCCGCCGGCGACGAGGAGGCAGGCAATCTCTCCAACAAGGACTTCAACAACGCTTCCAGCCCAGCAGTAGCCCCACTATTGCCCCACGCCCCAGCAAAGCGGTACTCACCAGCAAGAGGAGGAGCAGGCGCCGCCATCGCAGGAACAGCACCGACATCTCCACGCACCGCCAAATTCACCAGGCTAGCGGCCCTGGACACTTCAACCGGAATCGGCCGATCCCGTCGGGAACGCGGTGAACGCACAGACTCCCCTGAGGCGCCCGATGACCCATCTGAGGACGACGGGGAGCGCCACCGAGAGGATCTGGACTGCCTACTATGCCTAGACGACCGGGATCCACGCCGCTGACGGTGACTACGGCGATACCGCCGCCCCCCACTCCTGCCATCCACCGATGAGGAGGGGGACAATGACACCTCCCTGCGCCTGCGGGCCCGGACATGGGCGGAGGGGGCAGCAAGTGGCTGGCTAATTGGGAGGGGGGGGGGCAATTGTGGGGCACTCATCACAATATCGCTGCCCACAGCCGAGGAAGGCATAATGGCCCCTTGCAGACCAGGCCCTGCACCCCCCAACAAAACGTGCACCGGATCCCCCTGTACCACACACCCTGAACTGGGAGGAGGAGGAGGTAACAATGGGGCAGGCTGAGAATCAGGAGGGGTGGGGGGCCTATCCCTTTCATCCAGGGCACTGTGACTGGACCCCATGACACCCGAACGCCCGCCTGCACCGCCGCTGTAAACCGCGACTGGAGCGGCAAAACGGGCGGAAGCGGAAGGGGCGGAGCCACCTGCCGGCGGCGCGAGTCAGACCCCGGCCGCCGAACAGAAGCAGCGCGCCTGCGCACAGGGACCTCGGCCGCCGCAGCACGGGAGGAAGGAGGTGAATGCCCCAAACGGACCGGCGGCCGGTGAGTACGACCTGACCGCCGCTCCGCCGGCGCATCGCCGAACGCACTGGCGGCGCCACCGCCGCATCCGAAACAGCAGGCACAGGAGGGACCGAGGAAGCAGGAGCGCTAAGGCCGCTCAAAAAAGAGCGCAGCCAGCCTTCCCCTTCCTCGCTAAACCTAGCCAGGAGCGCTTCACGTAAGTGAACATCTCCTGCGGCCATGACTCTTGGAGACAGGGAGCTAGCAGACCTACCAGCTTCCTTCACCGGACAGAGGAAGAGGCAGGAGCAGGGGAGGGCGTATTTATCCTCCATAAAGGCCACCTCCCATTCCCTCTATTAGCCACACCACCTTGCCATTTAACCCGTTCCCTTCCATTCCCCCATCTGCCGCATAATCCACCAGGAAACATCCCATATATGGGCCCTGTGACCACCTTAGGGAAGGATAGGGGAACCATCAGTCCCTCATCACCCTCCCTAAACCTGTCGGGTGCTCTCCACAATGGACTGTTGCAGTGGTGGCTGACTTGAAGCCTGATTCTCTGCTATGACATGCAGACTGATTCTCTGCTGACATGAAGACAGATTCTCTGTTACGGGACCTCTCTCCTCTGCCTGGGCCTAAATATATGCCAATGGACTGTTCCAATGTTGGGTGACGTGAAGCCTGATTCTCTGCTATGACATGCAGACTGATTCTCTGCTGACATGAAGACAGATTCTCTGTTACAGGACCTCTCTCCTCTGCCTGGGTGCTGGGCCTAAATATATGACAATGGACTGTTGCAGTGGTGGCTGACGTGAAGCCTGATTCTTTGCTATGACATGCAGACTGATTCTCTGCTGACATGAAGACAGATTCTCTGTTACGGGACCTCTCTCCTCTGCCTGGGTGCCTGGGCCTAAATATATGCCAATGGACTGTTCCAATGTTGGGTGACGTGAAGCTTGATTCTCTGCTATGACATGCAGACTGATTCTCTGCTGACATGAAGCCAGATCCTCTGTTACGGGACCTCTCTCCTCTGCCTGGGTGCTGGGGCCTAAATATCTGAGAATGGACTGTTCCAGTGGTGGGTGACGTGAAGCCAGATTCTCTGCTATGGGACCTCTCTCCAATTGATATTGGTTAATTTTTATTTATTTTATTTTTATTTTTATTCATTTCCCTATCCACATTTGTTTGCAGGGGATTTACCTACATGTTGCTGCCTTTTGCAGCCCTCTAGCCCTTTCCTGGGCTGTTTTACAGCCTTTTTAGTGCCGAAAAGTTCGGGTCCCCATTGACTTCAATGGGGTTCGGGTTCGGGACGAAGTTCGGTTCGGGTTCGGATCCCGAACCCGAACATTTCCGTGAAGTTCGGCCGAACTTCTCGAACCCGAACATCCAGGTTTCCGCTCAACTCTAGTTATGTTATTTTAGTGTGATTAATCAGGTACCTTAATTGTTAAATAAACTATTTCAATATATTGGCTAGTGTTTTATGTGAACCCAGATGTAGGTGTGCCCCCTTATTTTTCTGTATAATGGTTTCCATTTATATCTACCCCACTAATCTAGGGTGGTAATGTAGTAGCTGTGGGCTTTCTTTATTCCTCCCAACAGCTCCATCCCCTTATCGGCAGCCTCGGTACTTTGCTGACAGACATAGGCACGCATACCTCAGGTTACTTGGTTACGTTTACACGTCACTGAGGCTGCGTTCATTGTTGGCAGTCCTGGGCCTGGCGCCGCCCGGCCATATGCGCCTGCGCACTGGACTTGAGAGCCGCACCTCCGTCGACCCGATCATGTGACATGGTCTAGTCACGTGGGCCGGCGTCACTCCCATGCACAGAGGGAGGCTCTCATCCCCTTCCTTTTAAATACAGCGCGCCATTAGCGTCTGTCAGACCTACATTTGGTCAAATCCTTAACAAATGTCAAATAAGTTCACAATTTGTGAGTGGGGCACTGTGAACACCAGTGCCCACGACCCTGGACATCTGCGACACGCTTCTCCGGGAGCTTTGTGAGTACTATGCCTCATCCATCATTTATGTAGGCCGTGTGGAATCGTTTTGCCCATATTTTTATATACTTTTTTACTTTTTGCAGGTGTATTGTGGAACAACGCCATACGCATCACTGTAGTAATATTCTATCTTGCCATATACTGTGGGGTTGTGTCATAAGTGCCCCTCCCCCCCCCCCCCCTTTAGTAGATAGATTTGCTTAATACTAAGCCCCGTGTACCCTGACTATTCATGGGGCTTTTTTAGTATATACAGCAGCCTTCTGATATGTTCATTTGATGAAACACGTTGGGACACGCGAACATATTGTAGCCATATATTTTATGTTACATTCCATTACCCTGATCAGATACCCAGTTTAGCCTCTGGATACCTTGTGGAGGGCTGGATAGGGATTCTTGATCAGGGTGAGGTTCCGGACGGGGCCACCCCTTGTGGGGCACCGACCTTGTGTTAGGTCACTAGGACTACTACCAACACTTCATACATTGCGAATAGTGAGATTCTCAATGAAACCGGTAAGACCATTCCGTGTTTATATAGTGTCCCTACCGTCCCGGCACCTTCTCATGGGACTTGGACTCAGGGACCCCATGCCTTCTCCTGCATGCACCTAGACTGGTGTGTATTCAGGCCTTGGGTGGGTTGCATCTAGCCTGGTGTGTCGCTGCGCCCATAGGTGGAACACCAACTTAGGTCCTACACTTGTTTGTCTTTCATTGTTTGTAAGGGGTATTTTAACTCCCAGTCGCGGGAGTATCTTTGAATGCATTAAAAGTTAAGTTTTACTATGTAACTGCGCCCCTTTCTTTGACTTTGATTTTTTAAAGCCCCCTTCATATTTAAAAATGTGGCGCGCATAGCGTGTTGCGCTAATTCTTTTGCTTGACCATTTCTAAAAGCTCGGTAGGAGCGGAAAAATGCGGGCGCGCAACGCGCCGTGTACAATTTTTTAGCCCCGCCCATTATTAAAAGCCTATCCTACATATAATAGGCCACTCCCAACAAACACTGTACAGCTGAAATTCTATTGTTGAGACCTGTCTCTACACATCATACGGAGAGGGGAGGCCTGTCCTGGCTGCACTGCCTGCTTTACATTATACAATAGACAACAGCAGGCTACAGCCAGGAAGCTCCTCCGCTCTCCTCCCTCCCCAGATCCTGCTTAAGGCCTGTGGTTCCCCCCACCATCTGCCACCCGCCCGTGGCCTGCTGCCCACCTTGGCCGTCCTCACCCAGCTCTGAATCCTACTTCTGCAAATAGCAGGTGGAGGAGCCGAAGCATCTCCTCTCCTACATAGCGCCACATACCTCTTACATCCAGTTATGTCAACTTTGTTGTAGACGTTCTCTTTCCTCATCTTCTCCATTCAGACCAGACCGCCATGATGATTTTTCAGCCATCTCCCGTCTCTGTAGGGATTGACAAACAGACATTAGTTTCCCACATTTCCATCATCTTCACATCTTCTGAACACCCTTTCCTGCCACCCCCAATACTATACTGCAGAAACAGTCCCCCTGGAAATACTACTACCACACAGATAGTGCCCCCCAATACTATACTGCAGAAACAGTCCCCCTGGAAATACTACTACCCACACAGATAGTGCCCCAATACTGTGCCCGCTGTGCCCCCAATACTATACTGCAGAAACAGTCCCCCTGGAAATACTACTACCACACAGATAGCGCCCCCTTCAACAATTATTGGCACACAGTGCTCTAAAAAATAACTGAGCTTGTCAGGAACGGCCTCTTTAAGGCAGCCGCTGGGATCTATACAGTGGATGCAAAAGGCTCTGCCTACTGTGTAGTTCCAGCCCCGATGCAGCTCCTATTCATTAAATGGTAGCTGATCCGCAGTACCCCTGCATAGCCACTACACAGTGGACGGAGTCTTCTGCTTTCGGGTCCTTCCACTGTAGATGCACCAGCGTCTATGTAGATGATTAGTAGGAGGACTTCTCTGACCTGATATTGATGACCTAACTGAAGATAGATCAATAATATCTAAGTACTGGAAAGCCCCTTTAATAAATAAGTGAGAGGAAACCAAACAGCGTAATGTATATACAGGCAGTAAAGGAGAGGTGTGTGTCCCAAATAAGTGTTTGAAGTGGCACTCCCATAAAAATTTCTTCTCTGACCTGTTAGAAAGGTACATTATGTAAATTGTAGTGAAGATAATTTTATAACCAGAAACTATATTTGTAAGTTATACCCTCACTTCTAATCCTCAGCTGTGTCATGTGACCAACACTCTGACCTCCAACTGACACAGGACAGGAAGTCAGTTACTTCTTTATTCATTCCTACGAGACTGACATTGAGGCTGCCATAGGAATACAGAAACTAGCTTCCTGTCCACACATAAGATGCCGTGTTATTTAGAGAGTCAGAGTGTTGGTCAGATGACACAGCTCAGGGTCAGAAGGGAGGTTATAACTCACAAATACAGTCACTGGTGAGAAGATTACCTTCACTACAGTTTACATCATGTACCTTTCTAACAGGTCCGAGAATAATTTTTTTTTTATTGGAATGCTTCTTTAAAGGGGTATTCCGGTTACCAAAAATATGACTTGTGTTTTAGACTACTTCATTATCAATAATTACCTAATATAGTGTAAATTTCACATATTTACCGTTCAGTAGTTATAAAAGTAGTTTTCTTCCTCTGCTACCCACTGTGTTTCCTCATAAATTACCATGGCATCGACCTGTAGTTCTGAGCCTTTGTTAGGTCGAGCATGCTCAGTGCGTTGCTATCAGTTCTCTAGCTAAATGTCTTGTGAAACAAAGGGCATGTTAGTGTGCTGGTGATAACTGAGTAGAGGGGGCGTGGCCGGACGGTATATCAGGCAGCCAATCAGTAAACATATCAGCACTCAGAGCAGGAAAGCTAGGGATTGTGGGGATTGTAGTTTTGTGAGGGAAGATCAGGCGTCATGATACTCTGTGTATTGCAGGCTCACACAGGAGCTAGACAAATGGATGGCGAGGTAAATTGAAGCTCTGGTTATATGTATAGGTATGGGTTGGGTCACAGCTTGCAGCCTCAATGCAGTTTTTAAAAAATGTACTTACTTTACTGGAATACCCATTTAAGCCCAAAAAATAAAATGGCTGCAACATGAACTAATAATAAGCACACTATTTCTTGACACATAATTAAATGTAATGAACACAAATAAAATCAAATATATGATACATTCCCTTTAAGGACATTTTCCTTAAGATAAATAACACGGGCCACCAACCGGGCACCAAAGCCCTGGAGGTTGCCAATAATCTTTAACACCTGGCTTGTTCTCATACAAAGACACTGAAAGCCGAGACTTGAATTTTCCTAGAGGCTACAGAGCAGACAATGAAACATGCAGGCTGCGAGTTCAATGCACGGAAGAAGGGTTTTACAGCGCCTGACTGGATAAGTTGGTTGGGATCCAGCATTTCAAGCCTTTGAAGCTAAATCTGTATCAGTTTGTATACAGTCTGTATGATGAGCAGAAGGGATGGTTCTCACCACATTGTCCATCAAACATATTGTACAAGGGTATAGGCAGGCATGGGATTCAGCCAGTTCCCTCCAGTTCTCTAGATCCGGTTGTTAAAATTACAACTGGATCGGAGAACCGTGTTACCGACTGAGTCACGATCCGGTGCTCAGGGCAGCTGGAGATGTTCGCTTCCATTGCTTTGCGCGCTGTTGATAGTTTAGCTCCTTAGTTGGGTGGTATGTGTGTGTAGTGTATATATGGTGTATTTATCTATGCGTACCATGTATATGGTGTATTTATGTGTGTTGCCTATATATGGTGTATGTACAGATGTAGCAGGGTTAACACACAAACTCTTAACTCAAATTTCTTAACTCATCGTGTTATCTTGAAACAAAAGCCATTGAAAAGCAATTGAAGGTGTTTGCTTAACACATTTAGTTTAGATAACACGTCTCATAAAGCATGTGTGTTAACTCTACTACATCTGTACTGTATATGTAAACATGTTGTCGTGACTCCGTGTGTCCACCGTTGAGTAGGGAACCCGTTGTTAAAAATTTGATCCCACCTCTGTGCATGGTGTCATCCCTTGTGGCTCCTATAGGGTCCTTGTAGAGAGGGAACCAATTTCGGGTTGGTCTTGTTCTCATTTGATGAGGAGGACACTAGGGCTTCTTAGTGAAGGTGGTTTGGATGGTGGTGGTGTCAAGCAAGGAGCCTGATATCTATCTTTGCTACAAGGCTACATTTATATATAACAAATATTCCAGAAGTTCTTTTAAATTGTATCTGGCCGTATTACTGGAGCACAACACAGTTTCGTAACATTGTATGTAAGGCCTCATGCACACTACAGTATTTTTTCACGGTCCGCAAAACGGGGTTCCGTTGTTACGTGATCCGTGTCCGTTTTTGTTTCCGTGTGTCTTCCTTGATTTTTGGAGGATCACCAGACATGAAGGAAAGAAAAAAAAAATCTAAGTCAAGTTTGCCATGCAAATGATAGGACAAAAACGGACGCGTATGACAATCTTGTGTGCCTCCGTGTTTTTTCACGGACCCATTGACTTGAATGGGTCCGTGAACCGCTGTCCATGAAAAAAATAGGACAGGTCATATTTTTTTCACGGACTGGAAACACGGATCACGGACACGGATGACAAACGCTGCATTAGCCGAGTTTTCCACGGACCCATTGAAAGTCAATAAGTCCGCAGAAAATCACGGAAAACGGAACAACGGACACGGGACACAACAACAGTCGTGTGCATGAGGCCTAACTCTATTTAGTTCTCGCTAATACTTTTTTTTGTTATTCTTTCAGCTTTATGATTTTCATGATCTCACATTTTTAGCTCAGTGTGAAATGAATGGGCACCAGCTTTTACTGAGCCTTTATCTCCCATTGTGTCGGAGGCTTTGAATTCTGTTACAGCGGTGACATCCATTGTTCTTAGCGAAGTATTGACTGACAGTGTTTGCATGTATTGCTATTCTCCTGCTTCCAAAGACAAGCAGGTATTTTCCTGTCTTTTGTGTAGGTCTCACAGCTTTTGTTACAAGACGCTCATCGTCAGCAGGGCCTGAAGGTCGCTGACAGGTCATATTTTAAGTGCCATGTTCAACATAGGTTATTAAAAATATCACCTAATATCTGACCCTTGTGCATTGCAATTGCCTTAAAGGAGATGTTTCTTTTTTTTATTCTATGACTGTAATCTAATTTTTTATATTTAAAATGTATGTCCTTTACATGATTATGGGGGCTGTTATCTTGCCTGAACTGCTGCAATATCAGTTCCAGAGATTTGTTTTAGGCCTATTGCACACGACCGTATGGCTTTTTCAGTGTTTTGCGATCCGTTTTTCACGGATCCGTTGTTCTGTTTTTTTTTTCCGTTGTGTTTCCGTTTCTGTTCCGTTTTTCCGTTCCGTGGCATATACAGTATACAGTAATTACATAGATAAAATTGGGCTGGGCATAACATTTTCAATAGATGGTTCAGCAAAAAACGGAACGGAAACGGAAGACATACGGATGCATTTCCATATGTGTTCCGTTTTTTTTGCGGACCCATTGACTTGAATGGAGCCACGGAACGTGATTTGCGGGCAATAATAGGACATGTTTTATCTTTAAACGGAACGGAAAAACGGAAATATGGAAACGGAATGTATATGCAGTACATTCCGTTTTTTTTGCGGAACCATTGAAATGAATGGTTCCGTATACGGAACGCAAAAAACAGCCAGTAAACGGGGAAAAAAACCGGTCGTGTGCAATAGGCCTTAGACACACGACCAGAGATGAGCGAAGTTTACAAAAATTCTAATTCCAATTACTTCATCATGAAGTGCATTTCTTTGTAAGAAGGGGCACAATGGCGGGAAACGGAAATTGCACCGTCCCCATCATTGAACCCCTCATATGCCGCGGTCATCACTGATCACAGCATCTGAGATTTAAAAAAAAAAGAAGGCTTTCAGGGGTTAACCGGTTAAAAAAATAAAATAATAATCACTTTTCCCATTTGAGCTCAAAAAGGCCGCAGCGGCCATCTTGATTGAAGATCCCGCGTGAGCTATCAAGTGATGTCATCACACTAGTCGACGTGGTGAGGTAATACAGTACGTCACCCCGTACGAGATTTCGCATAGGATCTTCAATTAAGATGGCCATGCACAAATGGATGAGGTGAGTATGATTTTATTTTTACCGCCATTTCAGTGAAAATTGATTTGTTACCACAAAGCATGAGGAAATGTGCGGCTTTGAGGCAAATCGAATTTTCCCTGAAATTCGAATCTCAGTCCACTTTGGATACTTCGGTTCACTCAATATTACACACGACCGTATGTATTTTGCGGTTCGCAAATTGTGGATCCGCAAAATACAGATACCATCCGTGTTGCAACCGCTTTTTTTATGGAACCATTGACTTCAAAGGGTCCGTGGTCCACATTTTGCGTCCAAGTATAGGACATATTCTATCTTTTTGCAAAACGGACATATGCAAGCAGAAACACATGGATCATCAGTGTGCTTTCCGTAGACGTATGTCCATTCCGCAAAATGCAGACCACAGAGCCATTGAAATGAATGGGTACGCAAAATCAATGCAGGTGGCACACACACTGCATCCGTATTTTGAAGATCCGAAGTTTGTGGTGGTTGACAATACAGACACTGTGGTGGGCATGAGGCCTTATAATAGAGACCTTGACATTAGAAACAACATTAAATGACCATTGGCTTTTAGGGTGTTCTGTGTAATATCTGCTCTTCTAGAAGCACTCCCACAAAAACAAACATTTCTATTCTCGGACCTGTTAGAAAGGTACATGATGTAAACTGTAGTGATGGTAATCTTCTTACCAGTGACTGTATTTGTGAGTTATAACCCTCCTTCTGATCCTCAGCTGTGTCATGTGACCAACACTCTGACTCTCCAAATAACACAGCATCTTATGTGTGGACAGGAAGCCACTTCCTTATATGGGCAATGGATGCCTCAATGTCAGTCTCAGGTCTATTGCACACGACCGCATGGCTTTTTCAGTGTTTTGCGGTCCGCCAAAAATAGATCCGCAAAAAATATGGATGACATCCATGTGCATTCCGTTTTTTGCGGAACGGAACATCTGGCCCCTAATAGAACAGTACTATCCTTGTCCGGTATGCGGACAATAATAAGACATGACAATTCTGGATAACGGATGGCTCACCCAACCAATAGCGTGTATAGGTGCTCAGGTTTAGCTGATTCACCCAATCAGAAAAAGTGGAATATATTTATAATAATAGGACATGTTCTATCTTTGAATGGAAAAACAGAAATACGGAAACGGGATGCATACTGAGTACATGCTGTTTCTTTTGCGGACACATTGAAATGAATGGTTCCGTATACGGTCCGTATACGGAACGCAAAAAAAACGCAAAATGGAACGGAACGTGTGCATGAGGCCTCATAGAAATGAATAGAGAAACTGACTTCCTGTTCTGTGTCAGTTGGATACGCAGAGTGTTGGTCACATGACACAGCTGAGGATCAGAAGGGAGGTTATAACTCTCTGGTAAAAAGATTACCTTCACTACAGTTTACATTATGTACCATTCTAATGGGGCAGAGAATAAAATATTTTGTGGGAGTGCATCTTTAAAACTTTTGAGTCTCAATACAAAATTGTAAAGAGGGCCCCTTACCTACACATGGGACATTTATAATTCTTGGGGGAAAGAAAGGATCGGGCATGTTGAATTCTTTGGTTCTCAAGAAAGATAAGTTGCCACCTCTCCCTACACTTGGTCGAGGCGATAATAGAGGTGTAACCTTATATTGCTCACTTCTGATGACAATAAGATGACTGTTGACCCTGTCCCTGTGTTCACCGCACAAGCTGAAAAGTGGCAGACTGTTGTGTGTGCCTAGCGGACTGTGTAAAATATACTGTATTTCAGGATTTTTTTTTCATATTATAAAGAGTGACATGGAAAAAACTTTCTTAACAATAGGTCATTTTTTTTCTTATGTGCATTTACAAAAGGTTGACGATCCTGTTATAGTTCATCTGTATCTACAGAAAGTAGAGGTCTTCACAGTTGACATGGATACAGTCATAATGACCAATTAATATAACATGAAAGGGTTTTCTCTTTACCTGAATCTACGTTAGTCTTGGTCCAGGAGCTGACGTTCACTTATTTTCTGAATGAATAGATTCTGCAGCTTGGTACTAGATGTAGACTCACCTAGTGGTCCATTAAAAAGCATTGTTCCCATTGCCTGGCCCGTACAGGCTACAGAAATGCCTAATTTAGAGATGTTGCCAAAAACTAATGGGTCGAGATGTTTAAAGGGGCTGTCCTTTCTTCTTCTAAAGATTCTTTTAAACATTCAGCTGATTGAGGAGAGTTTGGCTCTAGAAATCCCATTAATTTGCTGCTCGGTTTGGGGAAAGCTGCCAGCAGACACATATCCATTGTAGTGGTGGCTGCTGGATAAATGTGATATTACACACTTAGCTTATTCTTCTGGCTTATAGACGAGGGTCTCCAGCCAGGCATTACCTTCCATTTTGGGTCTCAATTAGGGATGAGCGAACTCGAACTGTATAGTTCGGGTTCGTACCGAATTTTGGGGTGTCCGTGACACGGACCCGAACCCGGACATTTTCGTAAAAGTCCGGGTTCGGGTTCGGTGTTCGTCGCTTTCTTCGCGCTTTTGTGACGCTTTCTTGGCGCTTTTTGAAAGGCTGCAAAGCAGCCAATCAACAAGCGTCATACTACTTGCCCCAAGAGGCCATCACAGCCATGCCTACTATTGGCATGGCTGTGATTGGCCAGAGCACCATGTGACCCAGCCTCTATTTAAGCTGGAGTCACATAGCGCCGCCCGTCACTCTGCTCTGATTAGCGTAGGGAGAGGTTGCGGCTGCGACAGTAGGGCGAGATTAGGCAGATTAACTCCTCCAAAGGACTTGATTAACTGATCGATCTGCAGCTGTGGATCATTGAGCTGCTGATCCTCAATTGCTCACTGTTTTTAGGCTGCCCAGACCGTTTGTCAGTCACATTTTTCTGGGGTGATCGGCGGCCATTTTGTGTCTTGTGGTGCGCCAGCACAAGCTGCGACCAAGTGCATTTAACCCTCAATGGTGTGGTTGTTTTTTGGCTAAAGCCTACATCAGGGTGAAGCTGTCACACCAAGTGCATTTAACCAGCAATAGTCTGTTTATTTTTTGGCCATATACTACATCAGGGGCAAGCTGCGCCTGTCACCAAGTGCATTTAACCCTCAATGGTGCGTTTGTTTTTTGGCTAAAGCCTACATCAGGGTGAAGCTGTCACACCAAGTGCATTTAACCAGCAATAGTCTGTTTGTTTTTTGGCCATATACTACATCAGGGGCAAGCTGCGCCCGTCACCAAGTGCATTTAACCCTCAGTAGTGTGGTTGGTCAAGCTATCACACCAAGTGCATTTAACCAGCAATAGTCTGTTCATTTTTTGGCCATATACTAAATCAGGGGCAAGCTGCGCCCGTCACCAAGTGCATTTAACCAGCAATAGTCTGTTCATTTTTTGGCCATATACTACATCAGGGGCAAGCTGCGCCCGTCACCAAGTGCATTTAACCCTCAGTAGTGTGGTTGGTCAAGCTGTGACACCAAGTGCATTTAACCAGCAATAGTCTGTTCATTTTTTGGCCATATACTACATCAGGGGCAAGCTGCGCCCATCACCAAGTGCATTTAACCAGCAATAGTGTGGTTATTTTTTGGCCATATCCCAGTCTAATTCTGTCACTAAATCCATACCGGTCACCCAGCGCCTAAATACTAGGCCTCAAATTTATATCCCGCTAAATCTCTCGTTACCGCTGTCCTGTTGTGGCTGGGAAAGTTATTTAGTGTCCGTCAAAGCACATTTTTTGTTCTGGGTTGAAATACAATTCCCAATTTAGCAATTTAAAAATTTAGTGGTTTCTGCTGTATCAGAGCTATTTGAAATCTATCCCTAAAAGGGTATATAATATTCAAGGTGCACATAGGGTCATTCAGAATAACTTCACACACCCGCTACTGTGCATTTCCAAGTCTAATTCTGTCACTAAACCCATACCTGTCACCCAGCGCCTAAATACTAGGCCTCAAATTCATATCCAGCTAAATCTGTCGTTAGTGCTGTAGCTGGGCGAGTTATTTAGTGTCCGTTCAAGCACATTTCTTGTTCTGGGTTGAAATACAATTCCCAATTTAGCAATTTAAAAATGTAGTGGTTTCTGCTATATCAGAGCTATTTGAAATCTATCCCTAAAAGGGTAGATCATATTGAAGGTGCACATAGGGACATTCAGAATAACTTCACACACCCGCTACTGTGCATTTCCAAGTCTAATTCTGTCACTAAACCCATACCTGTCACCCAGCGCCTAAATACTAGGCCTCAAATTTATATCCAGCTAAATCTGTCCTTAGTGCTGTAGCTGGGCGAGTTATTTAGTGTCCGTTCAAGCACATTTCTTGTTCTGGGTTGAAATACAATTCCCAATTTAGCAATTTAAAAATGTAGTGGTTTCTGCTGTATCAGAGCTATTTGAAATCTATCCCTAAAAGGGTAGATCATATTGAAGGTGCACATAGGGACATTCAGAATAACTTCACACACCCGCTACTGTGCATTTCCAAGTCTAATTCTGTCACTAAACCCATACCTGTCACCCAGCGCCTAAATACTAGGCCTCAAATTTATATCCAGCTAAATCTGTCCTTAGTGCTGTAGCTGGGCGAGTTATTTAGTGTCCGTTCAAGCACATTTCTTGTTCTGGGTTGAAATACAATTCCCAATTTAGCAATTTAAAAATGTAGTGGTTTCTGCTGTATCAGAGCTATTTGAAATCTATCCCTAAAAGGGTAGATCATATTGAAGGTGCACATAGGGACATTCAGAATAACTTCACACACCCGCTACTGTGCATTTCCAAGTCTAATTCTGTCACTAAACCCATACCTGTCACCCAGCGCCTAAATACTAGGCCTCAAATTCATATCCAGCTAAATCTGTCCTTAGTGCTGTAGCTGGGCGAGTTATTTAGTGTCCGTTCAAGCACATTTCTTGTTCTGGGTTGAAATACAATTCCCAATTTAGCAATTTAAAAATTTAGTGGTTTCTGCTGTA
Source organism: Bufo gargarizans (assembly GCF_014858855.1). NCBI lineage: Eukaryota > Metazoa > Chordata > Amphibia > Anura > Bufonidae > Bufo > Bufo gargarizans. Next base: position 446,479,271 of record NC_058084.1, read on the forward strand.
TCAGAGCTATTTGAAATCTATCCCTAAAAGGGTAGATCATATTGAAGGTGCACATTGGGTCATTCAGAATAACTTCACACACACCCGCTACTGTGTATTTCCAAGTCTAATTCTGTCACTAAACCCATACCTGTCACCCAGCGCCTAAATACTAGGCCTCAAATTTATATCCAGCTAAATCTGTCCTTAGTGCTGTAGCTGGGCGAGTTATTTAGTGTCCGTCAAAGCACATTTTTTGTTCTGGGTTGAAATACAATTCCCAATTTAGCAATTTCATAATTTAGTGGTTTCTGCTATATCAGAGCTATTTGAAATCTATCCCTAAAAGGGTATATAATATTCAAGGTGCACATTGGGTCATTCAGAATAACTTCACACACACCCGCTACTGTGTATTTCCAAGTCTAATTCTGTCACTAAACCCATACCTGTCACCCAGCGCCTAAATACTAGGCCTCAAATTTATATCCAGCTAAATCTGTCCTTAGTGCTGTAGCTGGGCGAGTTATTTAGTGTCCGTTCAAGCACATTTCTTGTTCTGGGTTGAAATACAATTCCCAATTTAGCAATTTCATAATTTAGTGGTTTCTGCTATATCAGAGCTATTTGAAATCTATCCCTAAAAGGGTATATAATATTCAAGGTGCACATAGGGTCATTCAGAATAACTTCACACACACGCTACTGTGCATTTCCAAGTCTAATTCTGTCACTAAATCCATACCGGTCACCCAGCGCCTAAATACTAGGCCTCAAACGCAGCCGCCTGTCTACAGCCAATGTGGACAAGCTGACGTTCATAAAAATGAACCAGGCATGGATCCCACAGGATCTGTCCGTCCCTTGTCCAGATTAGACATTAACTACCTCCCCTTAACCATATATTATTGGACTCCAGGGCACTTCCTCATTCAATCCTATTTTTATTTTCATTTTACCATTATATTGCGAGGCTACCCAAAGTTGAATGAACCTCTCCTCTGTCTGGGTGCCGGGGCCTAAATATATGCCAATGGACTGTTCCAATGTTGGGTGACGTGAAGCCTGATTCTCTGCTATGACATGCAGACTGATTCTCTGCTGACATGAAGCCAGATCCTCTGTTACGGGACCTCTCTCCTCTGCCTGTGTGCTGGGCCTAAATTTATGAAAATGGACTCTTACAGTGGTGGGTGACGTGAAGCCTGATTCTCTGCTATGATATGAAGACTGATTCTCTGCTGACATGAAGCCAGATTGTCTGTTACGGGACCTCTCTCCTCTGCCTGGGTGCTGGGCCTAAATATATGCCAATGGACTGTTGCAGTGGTGGCTGACGTGAAGCCTCATTCTCTGCTATGACATGCAGACTGATTCTCTGCTGACATGAAGCCAGATTGTCTGTTACGGGACCTCTCTCCTCTGCCTGGGTGCTGGGTAGTGTTGAGCGCGAATATTCGAAAAGCTAATTTTTTTCGCGAATATCGCAACTTCGCGATTTCGCGAATATTTCGAATATAGTGCTATATATTCGTAAAAACGAATATTCGTTTTTTGTTTTTTCCCCCCCCCCCACAAAATTACAGTACACATATAATTGATTGTTTCCCAAAGGTCCAACAGCTCAGATCTTACTCACATTGCCTAGAAAGTGATTGAGGCGCGAATCTTCGTAAGGCGATTTTATTAGCGCACATGCGAATATCGGCACGTCCCAGAACAGAGGCAAAGGGCTTTGCATTCATACATTAGTGAATTGAGTTGCGAATCTTCGTAAGGCGATTTTATTAGCGCACATGCGAATATCTACACTTGTCCCAGAACAGAGGCAAAGGGCTTTGCATTCATACATTAGTGATTGAATTGAGCTGCGAATCTTCGTAAGGCGATTTTATTAACGCAAATGCAAATATCTACACTTGTCCCCAGAACAGAGAGGCAAAGGCCTGTGCATTCATATAGTATAGCACCATATTCGCGAATACGTAGAACTTCGTAAAATTCGATTTACGAATATTCGTATTTTTTATTTTACTTTCCACCTTACAGATTACATTGATCTGTACTCTGTCAACTACTGTCATCACCCCCCACTGTATCTCGATTGATTCCCAAAAGTCTCACATTCCCTAGAAAGTGATTGAGGTGCGAATCTTCGTAAGGCGATTTTATTAGCGCACATGCGAATATCGGCACGTCCCAGAACAGAGGCAAAGGGCTTTGCATTCATACATTAGTGAATTGAGTTGCGAATCTTCGTAAGGCGATTTTATTAGCGCACATGCGAATATCTACACTTGTCCCAGAACAGAGGCAAAGGGCTTTGCATTCATACATTAGTGATTGAATTGAGCTGCGAATCTTCGTAAGGCGATTTTATTAACGCAAATGCAAATATCTACACTTGTCCCCAGAACAGAGAGGCAAAGGCCTGTGCATTCATATAGTATAGCACCATATTCGCGAATACGTAGAACTTCGTAAAATTCGATTTACGAATATTCGTATTTTTTATTTTACTTTCCACCTTACAGATTACATTGATCTGTACTCTGTCAACTACTGTCATCACCCCCCACTGTATCTCGATTGATTCCCAAAAGTCTCACATTCCCTAGAAAGTGATTGAGGTGCGAATCTTCGTAAGGCGATTTTATTAGCGCACATGCGAATATCTACACTTGTCCCAGAACAGAGGCAAAGGGCATTGCATTCATACATTAGTGATTGAATTGAGTTGCGAATCTTCGTAAGGCGATTTCATTAGCGCACATGTGAATTTTGCATAGCATATGTATTATGCGATGCGAAAATTCGAATTATCGCATATGCGAAATAATAACGAATTTGAATAATCGCGAATATTTTACGAATATTCTTTCGAATATTCACAAAATTTCGCAAATTCGAATATGGGACATGCCGCTCAACACTAGTGCTGGGCCTAAATTTATGACAATGGACTGTTGCAGTGGTGGGTGACGTGAAGCCTGATTCTCTGCTATGACATGCAGACTGATTCTCTGCTGACATGAAGCCAGATTGTCTGTTACGGGACCTCTCTCCTCTGCCTGGGTGCTGGGCCTAAATATATGCCAATGGACTGTTGCAGTGGTGGCTGACGTGAAGCCTCATTCTCTGCTATGACATGCAGACTAATTCTCTGCTGACATGAAGACAGATTCTCTGTTACGGGACCTCTCTCCTCTGCCTGTGTGTGTGCTGGGCCTAAATATATGCCAATGGACTGTTGCAGTGGTGGCTGACGTGAAGCCTCATTCTCTGCTATGACATGCAGACTGATTCTCTGCTGACATGAAGCCAGATTCTCTGTTACGGGACCTCTCTCCTCTGCCTGTGTGTGTGCTGGGCCTAAATATATGCCAATGGACTGTTGCAGTGGTGGCTGACGTGAAGCCTCATTCTCTGCTATGACATGCAGACTGATTCTCTGCTGACATGAAGCCAGGTTCTCTGTTACGGGACCTCTCTCCTCTGCCTGTGTGTGTGCTGGGCCTAAATATATGCCAATGGACTGTTGCAGTGGTGGCTGACGTGAAGCCTGATTCTCTGCTATGACATGCAGACTAATTCTCTGCTGACATGAAGACAGATTCTCTGTTACGGGACCTCCCTCCTCTGCCTGGGTGCTGGGCCTAAATATATGCCAATGGACTGTTGCAGTGGTGGCTGACGTGAAGCCTCATTCTCTGCTATGACATGCAGACTAATTCTCTGCTGACATGAAGACAGATTCTCTGTTACGGGACCTCTCTCCTCTGCCTGGGTGCCGGGGCCTAAATATCTGAGAATGGACTGTTCCAGTGGTGGGTGACGGGAAGCCAGATTCTCTGCTATGGAACCTCTCTCCAATTGATTTTGGTTAATTTTTATTTATTTAATTTTTATTTTAATTAATTTCCCTATCCACATTTGTTTGCAGGGGATTTACCTACATGTTGCTGCCTTTTGCAGCCCTCTAGCTCTTTCCTGGGCTGTTTTACAGCCTTTTTAGTGCCGAAAAGTTCGGGTCCCCATTGACTTCAATGGGGTTCGGGTTCGGGACGAAGTTCGGATCGGGTTCGGATCCCGAACCCGAACATTTCCGGGATGTTCGGCCGAACTTCTCGAACCCGAACATCCAGGTGTTCGCTCAACTCTAGTCTCAATCCAAAAGCTTAAAGAGAGCCCCTTTCCTAGAGTACACATGGGCCATTTATCATTCTAATGGGGAAGTTGGGGAAAGAAAGGATTGGGCATGTTGAATTCCAACATGCCTAATCATTTGTTCTCAAGAGAGATAAGCTGCCACCAAACATGTCCGGTGGTGGTGTCCTTTTCTCTCCCCATGAAAAACACATATAGGGTCAATTATCAAACTGGTGTAAAGTAGAACTGGTTTAGTTGCCCATAGCTACCAATCAGATTCCACCTTTTGACGGCTCCTTTGGAAAATGAAAGGTAAGATCTGATTGGTTGCTATGGGCAAACTAAGCCAGTCAGGGCCGCACCGCCAATTAGGCGAGGTGAGGCGATCGCTTCAGGCGGCGCGGCCCTGGTGACAATTGGGGCGGTAGTGGCAGGGCACAGGGAGATGAGTGCTTCCATTGTGGAAGCGCTCATCTCCATAGTCATCTGTATCGCCGTCCTCAGGACAGCAATACAGATGGATGTGCTGCGGCGGGACAAGGGAGGGAGAGGTGTCTACCTTCCCCGTTCTTCTGATAGGCTGCAGGCCTAGTGTCTGCAGCCTATCAGAGGCCGGTGCAGACAGCGCGATGATGTCATCGCGCCGCCTGAGCCGTACAGCGCGGGGACTCAGGCTGGAAGAGGTCTGCATCGCATCGCTGCCAGCCTCATGGAGGTAAGTATATGTGTTTTGTTTTTTTATGTGGTACATGTTTGGGGGTGCACTGTGGGGGCACTTCTTATTGGCACATAATTGGGGGGTCATCTATGGGGGGGGGACTTCTCACTGGCACATGATTGGGGGCATCTATGGAGGGGCACTTCTTACTGGCACATGATTGGGGGGCATCTATGGGGGTACTTCTTACTGTCACATTATTGGGGGCACTACGTGGGCACTTTTTACTGGCACATTATTGTGTGGCACTATGGGGGAATTTCTTACTAGCACATTATTGGGGGACACTATGGTGGCATCTACTGAGGCCACAAAGAAGGGGTATTTTATATGGGGGTCTCTGTATAGGGGCATTTCATACTGGGACACATTATGGTGGGTACTATGGGGAAGGGGGAAGAGGAGTACTATGGGGCTATCTACAAGAGGACACTAAGAAGGGGTATTTTATACTTGCAAATTATGGGGGACACTGAGGGGATCTATTGGGCACTATATAGGGGCATTTTATACTGGTACATTATGAGGGGCACTAGGGAGGAAGGGGGGAGAGGAGCACTATGGGGGCATTTACTGGGGGCACAATATATAGGCGTATTTTATACTGGTACATTATGAGGGGCACTAGGAGGAAGGGGAGAGAGGAACACTATGGGGCATTTACTGGGGGCACTATATAGGGGTATTTTATACTGGCACATTATGGGGGCACTATGGGGACATTAGCTAAACTGGAGGCATTAAAAGGGGGTATTTTTTACACTGGCACACATTATAAGGGGGCATTTTTTGTACTGTCACATTATAAGGAGAATTGTTACTACTGGAGGGCATTGTGGTGGGCTTTATTAGTGCTGGGGGTCTATGGGGAACATGATTACTAGTAAGGGCACTATGGGAGCATTATTACTTCTGGGTCACAGTGGGAACATGTTGGGGGCACTGTAGGAGCACTATTACTACCATGTGTGCTCTAGCGGAGAATTATTACTATTAGTGGGATTTTGGGAAGCACTATTACTGTGGGGGCACCTTGGCACAGTATCAGCTTACCACAATTATTTTTGGGGGACGTTATGTTTACACTATTAGTGTCAGGGGCACTATTTGCTGGGCGCAGTTATTTTAGAACACTGTGTGCCAATAATTATTGAAGGGCACTAGCTGCATGGTACTTGTATTAACAGGGGGTTTATCTGTTTCTGCAGTATAATATTGGGGAGCACAGCGGCACAGTATTGGGGGTGGTAGGATGATTTGTCCAGAAGATGGGAGGATGATGGAAAAGTGGTAAACTAAATTTTTTTGGGTCAAACTGCAGAGACGAGAAATGGCTTAAGAATGGTGGTCTGGTCTGAAGGTCTGAAAGGAGAAGACGAGGAAAGAGAACATCTACGTCAAAAGAGACGTCACTGGATGTAAGAGGTATGGAGCGCTGTATTACCCTGTATGTTCTATAAATATATACGTAATGTTAGGAGGGAAGGGGTTAGGTTGAGAATTTGGTATGGGGATGGGAGGCTTTTTTTTTTTTAGTTTTCGCCTCAGGCAGCAGAAAGACTAGGTGCACCCCTGAAGCCAGTTCTACTTTACACCAGTTTGAATTATTACTATTATTTCAGAAGAAAGTAAAAATAGGGACCCGTGCACATGGACCTTGTAAAAAGTGCCACATAGAGTACCACCAATAAGTCATTTTATGGGCACATAGGCAGTCTGTGTGCCATGCATTGCATCTAGGGGAAAACACATTTCTACTGTAATGTTACGCACAATGGGGGAGATTTATCATAACTGGTGTAGAGGAAAACTGGCTTAGTTGTCCATAGCAACCAATCAGATTCCTCCTTTTTTTTTTTCCAAAGAAGCTGTGAATAATGAAAGGTGGAATCTGATTGGTTGCCCGGGGCTTTGCACCAGTTTCCCCCTTTCACAGGCAGACAAACATAAAGAGCAGGCCCACAGCAGTGTATGGACACAATATTATAACCTGTACACATCCAAAATACAGCAGTGTGACAAGATGGAGAATGCAAGGCCTCTAGTCCTCTAATGGTATATGCAGATGATAAAAAAATAGGAAACCATGACTCGGAAAAACACATTTAGGCCTCTTTCACACGACCGTTTTTTTTTTCCGTTTTGCGGGCCGTTTTTTGCGGTCCGTATACGGTCCGTATACGGAACCATTCATTTCAATGGTTCCGCAAAAAAAACGGAATGTACTCCGTGTGCATTCCGTTTCCGTATTTCCGTTTTTCCGTTCCGTTTAAAGATAGAACATGTCCTATATTTGGCCGCAAATCACGTTCCGTGGCTCCATTAAAGTCTATGGGTCCGCAAAAAAACGGAATGCATACGGAAATGCATCCGTATGTCTTCCGTATCCGTTCCGTTTTTGCGGAACCATCTATTGAAAATGTTATGCCCAGCCCAATTTTTTATATGAAATTACTGTATACTGTATTTGCCATACGGAAAAACGGAACGGAACAACGGAACGGAAACGGAAGCACAACGGAAACAAAAAACGGAACAACGGATCCGCGAAAAACGGACAGCAAAACACTGAAATGGACATACTGTCGTGTGAAAGAGGCCTAACTGGGATCTAGTCTTTGGCCACTTTCACACAGTCAGCGTTTGGTCAGTGTTTGATCAGTGGTTTTCATCGGTGTTTGTGAATAGGGTTGAGCAAATTGAAGTAGCCGAAGTGGACATCGATCAGAATTTTAGGGTAGATCCGATTCACAGTAAGCCGAATTTCCTCGTGCTTTGTGGTAACTAATCAATTTTCCCTGAAATGGTGTAAAAAAAAAAAAAAAAAACACGTGCTCACCTCATCCATTTGAGCATGAAGAGGCTGCCACGAGCATCTTGACTGAAAATCCCGCACTAAATCTTGTGTGCAGTGACGTATGACGTCAACAAGCCGGCCAGAGTGATGAAGTCATCACGCACCATGCGAGGTTTCGTGCGGGATCTTCAATCAAGATGGCCGCAGCGGCCTCTTTACACTCAAATGGATATGGTATTATTTTTTTTTAAACCCTGAAAAGCCTCCATTTTTTACATCAGATGACGCGATCAGCGATGAGCACGGCATCTGAGGGGTTCAATGACGGGGGTGGGGGGCATCACAATTGCCGTTCCCAGTCATTGCACATGCTACTTACAAAGCAATGGACTTCTTTCTGTTGCGGATTGCATGCAGTCGTGCATGTATTCATTAGGTTTTCCAAGCAATTAAGTTTTTGGTTGGCCTTAGGCCTCATGCACACGACAGTATTTTTTTGCGGTCCGCAAAACGGGGTTCTGTTGTTCCGTGATCCGTGTCCGTTTTTGTTTCTGTGTGTCTTCCTTTATTTTTGGAGGATCTCCAAACATGAAGGAAAGTAAAAAAAAAATCAAAGTTTAGTTTGCCATGCAATTGATAGGAAAAAAACAGACGCGGACGCACGGACGCGGATGACAATCTTGTGTGCATCCGTGTTTTTTCACGGATCCATTGACTTGAATGGGTCCGCGAACCGTTATCCGTGAAAAAAATAGGACAGATCATATTGTTTTCACGGACTGGAAACACGGATCACGGACGCAGATGACAAACGGTGCATTAGTCGATTTTTCCACGGACCCATTGAAAGTCAATGGGTCCGCAGAAAATGGAACAACGGACACAGGACACAACAATGGTCGTGTGCATGAGGCCTTATTCACACGTCAGTGTTCGGTCAATGATTTCCATCAGTGATTATGAGCCAAAACAGAACAAGAGCCTCCATAGAGATATAGGCTACATGCACACGACCGTATGTGTTTTGCGGTCCACAAATTGCGAATCCGCAAAAATAACGGATGACATCCATATGCCGTTTAGCAATGCCTAAAACGGACAAGAATAGGACATGTTATTTTTTTTTTGTGGAGCTACGGAACGGACATACGGACGCGGATAGCACATGGTGTGCTGTCCGGATTTTTTGCAGACCCATTGAAATGAATGGGTCCGCATTCTAACCGCAAAAAAACAGTACAGACATGAAAAAAAATATGTTCGTGTGCATCTAGCCAAAATGGAAAGATTTTCTCCTGTTCTGGGTTTAGAGCTGCACCTGGTTTTGGCTCCCAATCACTGATGGAAATCACTGACCGAACACTGACGTGTGAATGAGGCCTTAGGCTGGATTTATCAAACTGATGTAAAGGAAAATTGACTTAGTTGCCCATTTAGTTCCACATTTCATTTTCCAAAGGAACCCTGAAAAATAAAAGGTGGAATCTGAATGGTTGCTATGGGCAACAAAGCCAGTTTTAAACCCAGTTTTAATAAATTTACCCCTAGGTTTTCTGATGCAGCTTTTGGATTAAAAAACAGGAGTGGATTCAAAAAAAGCAATGAGGTAGTATCTATCCTTTAGGCCTCATGCACACAACAGTAACCTATGTAGCGGTCTGCAAATTGCAAAAAAATGTGACGCTCATGTTGCATACTTTTTTTGCAGACTCATTGTAACAATGCCTATTCTTGTCCGCAAAACGGACAAGAACAGGACATGTTCTATCTTTTTTGCAGATATGCAGAAAGGACATACGGATGCGGACAGCCCACGGTGCGTTGTCCGCATTTTTTGTGGACCCATTGAAATGAATGTGTCAGCATCCAATCTGCTAAAAATGCAAATTGGATGCAGAACAAAAATACAGTCGTGTGAATGGCGCCTTATGCTTACTCTCCCTTTTGGATCCACACTCTGCTTTGGTTTTAAAAACTGCATCAGAAAACCTGAATGTGGAAACCCAGCCTTCTAATTGCAGGAGCTGTTTCTATAGCGCGTTAGTAAAGGTTGCTATTATGGCACACAGATCTTGAAAACATATTGAATAGGACCCTATTATATAGTGTATAGAGCACCTGACTGTAATACAGCATACATTATATTGCTGAAGTGGACTCTTACTGGATTGATTAATGCATTTGTAAGAGGCTGTTCACATCTCGTATTCGCTGTCTGTCAAGTGTATACGTACTGTAGCAATACTATAAAATCTTATTGAAACATTTTGCTTGATGTATCTATAGACTATAATTGGCCAAGCATAGTGCAATAGAGCATATATTTGACTATACTTGTCCCTGTTCACATTTCAATACGCTTTTTTTAGAGCTAGACCCCACTATACTGTCCTGCAAAACAATGTTTACTTAGCATATACTTTCTTTTACCATTACAATCCTTGGGAGATGGATGGAAATGCAAAACCTTACATTTCCATCTTTTTAATATTTTTTAACAATTAAATTGAAAAAAAAAAAGAAAAGAAAAAAACGCCACAAAAGCCGCATCCCACCTACTTCCTTGGATAGACATGAAATCTTTATTTAAAAAAAAGGAAATGTTACAGTTAAAACGGATACTTTTTTTGTAAATAAAACGTAACTGACAAAAATTAGGGCATTACATTAACCACCTCAGCCCCCCTAGCTTAAACCCCCTTAATGACCAGACCACTTTTTACACTTCGGCACTACACTACTTTCATGGTTTATTGCTCGGTCATACAACTTACCACCCAAATGAATTTTACCTCCTTTTCTTCTCACTAATAGAGCTTTCATTTGGTGGTTTTTCATTGCTGCTGACATTTTTACTTTTTTTGATGATAATCAAAATTGACCAAAATTTTTCAAATAAAACTACATTTCTATATAAATGTTTCTGTAAATTTATTATTCTACATGTCTTTGATAAAAAAATGCAATAAGTGTTTATTTATTGGTTTGGGTAAAAGTTATAGCGTTTACAAACCATGGTGCAAAAAAATTTATTTACGCACTTTGACTATCTGAGCACCTGTCATGTTTCCTGAGGTTCTACAATGCCCAGACAGTAGAAACACCCCACAAATGACCCTATTTCGGAAAGTAACAAAAAATAAAAGTGGAATCGCACTCACCAGGACTTGAGGTCTTCCGGTATGCAACAGCCTACCTGGAGTCCAAGATTCATCAGGGCTCCTTAGTGAAGAATCCAAAAACGAGAAGAAGGAGGCAGCATGACCGGTAAAAATCCCTTTAATGCGGGAACCGCCAAGTGAACAGACGTGCAAGTTTGTGACGTTTCGGCTGCAACACAGCCTTTTGTAAGAAAAAAAAAAAAATAATAATTTTCCGCTAACTTGTGACAAAAAATAAAAACTTCCATGAACTCACTATGCCCATCAGCGAATACCTTAGGGCAGTGATGGCGAACCTATGGCACGGGTGCCAGAGGCGTGTTTGATAAAGGCTGTGTTGCAGCCGAAACGTCACAAACTTGCACGTCTGTTCACTTGGCGGTTCCCGCATTAAAGGGATTTTTACCGGTCATGCTGCCTCCTTCCTATTTCGGAAAGTAGACACCCTAAGGCAGTGATGGCGAACCTTTTAGAGACCGAGTGCCCAAACTGCAACCTAAACCCACTTATTTATCACAAAGTGCCAACACGGCAATTTAACCTGAATACCAATCTAGTGTATCTTCCATGTACTTTATCATTTAGCTATAATAACTGCCTACATTCAGTGCTCTGACTATGCCGTTCATAGCACGCCCTTCGCTGATAAATGGCAGGAAAAGTCTAAGGCTTATTGATACAACATAGACTTTTTCCAGAGGTGCGGGTGCCTACAGAGAGGGCTCCGAGTGCCGCCTCTGGCACCCGTGCCATAGGTTCGCCATCACTGCCCTAAGGTATTCGCTGATGGGCATAGTGAGTTCATGGAAGTTTTTATTTTTTGTCACAAGTTAGCGGAAAATTATTATTTTTTTTTTTTTCTTACAAAGTCTCATAATCCACTAACTTGTGACAAAAAATAAAATTTTACATGAACTCACGGAATACTTTGGGGTGTCTTCTTTCCAAAAAGGGGGGCACATTTGGGGTATTTATAATGCCCTTCCATTTTAGGGGACCTAAAGCGTGAGAGGTAGTTTGGAATCCAAATGCGTAAAAATGCCCTGTGAAATCGTAAAGATACTCATTGGAATTTGGGCCCCTTTGCGCACCTAGGCTGCAAAAAAGTGTCACACATGTGGTATCACCGTACTCAGGAGAAGTAGGGCAATGTGGTTTGGGGTGTATTTTTACATATACCCATACTGTGTGTGACAAATATCTCTGTAAATGACAACTTTAAAACAAAAATTATACAAAGTTGTCAATTTAAAGAGATATTTCTCTCACCCAGCATGGGTATATGTAAAATTACACCCCAAAACACATTGCCCTACTTCTCCTGAGTAGGGCGATACCACACGTGTGACACTTTTTTGCAGCCTAGGTGCGCAAAGGAGCCCAAATTCCAATGTGTACCTTTTAGGAGGGCATTTTTAGGCATTTGGATTCCAAACTACTTCTCACGCTTTAGGGCCCCTAAAATGCCAGGGCAGTATAAATACCCCACAAGTGACCCCATTTTGGAAAGAGGACACCCCAAGATATTCTGTGAGGGGCATGGCGAGTTTATAGAAGTTTTTTTTTTTGGCACAGGTTAGCGTAAATTTTTTTTTTTTCTTACAAAGTCTCATATTCCACTAACTTGTGACAAAAAATTAAATTTTACATGAACTCGCCATACCCCTCACGCAATATCTTGGGGTGTCTTTTTTCCAAAATGGGGTCACATGTGGGGTATTTATACTGCCCTGGCATTTTAGGGGCCCTAAAGCGTGAGAAGAAGTCTGGAATCCAAATGTCTAAAAATGCCCTCCTAAAAGGTACTCATTGGAATTTGGGCCCCTTTGCGCACCTAGGCTGCAAAAAAGTGTCACACATGTGGTGTCACACATGTGTTTTGGGGTGTATTTTTACATATACCCATACTGTGTGTGAGAAATATCTCTGTAAATGACAACTTTAAAAAAAAAATTATACAAAGTTGTCAATTTACTGAGATATTTCTCACACACAGCATGGGTATATGTAAAAATGCACCCCAAAACACATTGCCCTACTTCTCCTGAGTACGGCGATACCACATGTGTGACACTTTTTTGCAGCCAAGATGCGCAAAGGGGCCCAAATTCCAAAGAGTACCTTTAGGATTTCACAGGGCATTTTTGCGCATTTGGATTCTGTTAGGGGTATGGTGAGTTCATGTAAGATTTTATTTTTGTCACAAGTTAGTGGAATATGAGACTTTGTAAAAAAAATAAAAATTAATTTCCACTAACTTGTGACAAAAAATAAAATAAAATTCTATGAACTCGCCATGCCCCTCAAAAGTGATCTTTATAGCGCCGCAGCGATTTTACTGTGTTTTTGCAGTGATCAGAAAAAAATATTCTGTCACTGCGGTGGGGCGGACTGAACGCAAGTGTGCGCACAAGATCAGGCCTGATCGGGCGAAGACTGCGTTTTTTGTAGAGCCTATAGAACATGTCCTATTCTTGTCCGCAATTGCGGACAAGAAAAGGCATTTTCTATATAGAAACATAGAAACATAGAATGTGTCGGCAGATAAGAACCATTTGGCCCATCTAGTCTGCCCAATATACTGAATACTATGGATAGCCCCTAGCCCTATCTTATATGAATGATGGCCTTATGCCTATCCCATGCATGCTTAAACTCCTCCACTGTATTTGCAGCTACCACTTCTGCAGGAAGGCTATTCCATGCATCCACTACTCTCTCAGTAAAGTAATACTTCCTGATATTACTTTTAAACCTTTGCCCCTCTAATTTACAACTATGTCCTCTTGTAGCAGTTTTTCTTCTTTTAAATATTCTCTCCTCTTTTACCTTGTTGATTCCCTTTATGTATTTAAAAGTTTCTATCATATCCCCTCTGTCTCGTCTTTCTTCCAAGCTATACATGTTAAGGTCCTTTAATCTTTCCTGGTAAGTTTTATCCTGCAATCCATGTACCAGTTTAGTAGCTCTTCTCTGAACTCTCTCCAAAGTATCAATATCCTTCTGGAGATATGGTCTCCAGTACTGAGCACAATACTCCAAATGAGGTCTCACTAGTGCTCTGTAGAGCGGCATGAGCACCTCCCTCTTTCTACTGGTAATTCCTCTCCCTATACACCCAAGCATTCTGCTAGCATTTCCTGCTGCTCTATGACATTGTCTGCCTACCTTTAAGTCTTCTGAAATAATGATCCCTAAATCCCTTTCCTCAGATACTGAGGTTAGGACTGTATCACTGATTTTATATTCTGCTCTTGGGTTTTTACGTCCCAGGTGCATTATCTTGCACTTATCAACATTAAATTTTAGTTGCCAGATTTTTGACCATTCCTCTAGTTTTCCTAAGTCCTTTTCCATTTGGTGTATCCCTCCAGGAACATCAACCCTGTTACAAATCTTTGTGTCATCAGCAAAAAGACACACCTTACCATTGAGGCCTTCTGCAATTTCGCTGATAAAGATATTAAACAATATGGGTCCCAGAACAGATCCCTGAGGTACCCCACTGGTAACAAGACCTTGGTCTGAATATACTCCATTGACTACAACCCTCTGTTGCCTGTCCCTCAGCCACTGCCTAATCCATTCAACAATATGGGAGTCCAAGCCCAATGACTGCACTTTATTGATAAGCCTTCTATGTGGGACAGTATCAAAAGCCTTACTAAAGTCCAGATAAGCGATGTCTACTGCACCTCCTCCATCTATTATTTTAGTCACCCAATAAAAATTTTTTTTTACAAAAAAAGATTAGTTTGACATGATCTCCCTGAAGTAAACCCATGCTGTTTTTCATCTTTCAATCCATGGGATTTTAGATGTTCCACAATCCTCTCCTTAAGTATGGTTTCCATTAATTTCCCACTATTGATGTCAGGCTTACTGGCCTATAGTTGCCCGATTCCTCCCTACTACCTTTATTGTGAATGGGCACAACATTTGCTAATTTCCAATCTTCTGGGACGACTCCTGTTGCCAGTGATTGGTTAAATAAATCTGTTAATGGTTTTGCTAGTTCACCGCTGAGCTCTTTTAATAGCTTTGGGTGTATCCCATCAGGCCCCTGTGACTTATTTGTATTAATTTTAGACAGTTGACTTAGAACCTCTTCCTCTGTAAAGACACATGCATCAAAAGATTCATTAGTCTTCTTTCCTAACTGAGGTCCTTCCCCTTCATTTTCCTTTGTAAAAACTGAACAGAAGTATTCATTGAGGCAGTCAGCTAGTTCTTTATCTTCTTCCATATACCTTCCTTCTTTTGTTTTTAATTTGGTAATTCCTTGTTTTAGTTTCCTTTTTTCATTTATGTATCTGAAGAATGCCTTATCGCCTTTTTTCCCTGACTGAGCTAATTTCTCTTCTGCCTGTGCTTTAGAAGCTCTTATAACTTGTTTGGCCTCTCTCTGCCTAATCTTATAAATTTGCCTGTCATCCTCATTTTTTTTTTTTATAATTCCTAAATGCTATCTTTTAGTTTTTAATTATTTTGGCCACTTCTGCTGAGTACCACAGTGGTCTCTTCCTTTTTTTGCTTTTACTGACAAGCCTAATGCAATTTTCTGTTGCCTTTAATAGTGCTACTTTTAAGTAGTCCCATTTCTCCTGGACTCCAATGAAACGGTTCCAGTCTGATAGGGACTCGTATACCACTTATCTAATTTTAGAAAAGTCAGTTTTTCTAAAATCTAAAACTTTTGTTTTTGTGTGGTGTGACTCAGTCACTGTATTTATAGTAAACCACACTGACTGGTGATCACTAGATCCCAAGCTTTCCCCTACAGTAATATCAGATACCAAATTCCCATTTGTGAATACTAAATCTAAAATGGCCTCCTTCCGGGTTGACTCCTCCACTACTTGCTGTAGAGATCATCCCAGTAGAGAATTTAGAATATCTGTACTCTTGGCAGAACTAGCTATTTTGGTTTTCCAGTTTACATCTGGAAGATTTAAGTCTCCCATAATGGTAACTTCCCCCTTCAATGTCATTTTAGCTATTTCCTCAACTAGTAGATCATCTAATTCTTGACTTGGCTAGGTGGTCTATATATCACACCTACACGAGTTACCTTATGATTATCAAGCTGCAAGGTAACCCAAACTGACTCTAAATTGTTCTCGCTAACTTGTATCAAATTAGATTTTATGCTATCTTTCACATACAGTTCTGGCAATGTGCGGATCCGCAAAATGCGGAAAGCACATTGCCGTGTCCGTGTTTTGCGGATCCGCGGATCCGCAAAACACATACGGACGTCTGAATGGAGCCTTACAGGGGGGTGATCAATGACAGGGGGGTGATCAGGGAGTCTATATGGGGTGATCAGCGGTTAATATGGGGTGATCGCTGCTGGCAGGCTGTAGATCAACTTCTCAGCTTAGCATTGCTGTGAACGCGCGCGCATTCACGCGAAATCTCACGAGATGGCGCGCCGATGCGTCTACGAGGAATAACTCGGCCACCCGCAGGACGCATCCCTGCATTAAGCGGTCGGGAGGAGGTTAAATGTATACTTTTAACCCCTAACCAACATCTGCCAAACATGTACAGCAGATATTGGATCTTGAACCCCTTAACACAAAATGCTAAACATGTACGGTATTACAGTGCTAGGGATGTATAAAGCGAGCTCACATGCTGAGCTTACTCCATACATGGCGAGTGCCAGCTGTATAATACAGCCAGCACCCCAGCAGTGACTGTGATTGGCGATGAGGCTGATCCTGGTCATTTAACCCCTCTGATGCCACTGTCAATAGTGACCGCTGCATACTGAGACAGAAGGAGGAGATTCTCTCTGTCCTACAATATGAGCCCCTGCGAAAAAATCACAGGGCTCCAATCAGTTGCCGTGACAGCCTGGGGACTGGTGAGGGCTCCCAGGTCTGTCATGCCTAGCTGCCTGAAAAGCCATGACCAAGGCACAGCCTGACAGGCAGCTTGTGAAAACCCCATAGACTGCAATAGTATTCCATTTCAGTCTAAGGCAGGGGTGCACAACCTTTTTTGGTCTGGGGGCAGCATTGTCACATCGTTCTATTTCAAGGAGCTGCAAATAAAAAAAATGTTATTCGGCGCTTATCTGCCTATTACACAAGCCAGTGCAAAGTGACTGGGGAGGTATGATTGCTACCACAGTCATTCCGCCTTCATTTAGTTATATTGATTATTGGTAGCACATCCCTGATTAGACAGAGATGTGCTGCAGATAATTGTACATCTTTCATCCTGATAAAATATGCAAATCAGTCGCCAAATTCCTTGTTCATCGACTGATCAGCTGCACGATTATACTGGCCAGATATAAGATATGAGCCTTCCTACGAACACTTGTTCCCAGTACTTGTCCCGAATATAGTGTTGCAGCATGGCCCCTGAAACCAAAGAGTTATGCTTACATGCTCCCCACCGCCCTGGTCCTTCGCACTGCCCCTGCCGTTTACACCTGTCAGTGCACGGACATGGTCATACACCACTCCAGCCAATGACTGGCTTACACGGTGATGTGGCCACAAGCAGCATGTCACTGCTGAAGCCAGTCATTGGCTGGAGCGGTGTATGTGACCATGACAGGTGTAAACAGCACAGGAACCGGAAGATGGAGACAGCACAGAGGACCAGAGCGGCGTGGAGCATGTAATTATGAATCTTTTATTTCAGGGGCCATGCTGCAGCAACTTGATAAAAATTATTTTTATCAGAAAAGTGGTGACATATCCTTCCTGACTACTACTCTTAAATCAGTGCTTTCCTTCACTTCAGAGGATGGTGCTCCCTGGTTATTACCACCTTCTGCCAGTTACAGGCGCCATAACCAGTAAGCACTTTACCTTGCTAGTGGGGAAGGCGCTTATTGGTTAACGCTTGAATGACCAGGCCTGAAAAGGCCTTAATGACCAGACACTTTTTTGTGATTTAGCGCGCGTGTTGGTTCAAACGGTTGTAGCTATCTTATTTGTTGGACTACCAAAATAATTTTTGCAACAATTTTTATTTGGGGGAAACTGTACAAAACGTTTTTTTTTTTTGTTTTTTTTTTAAACTCTAGCTCCTTATTCTTTAAATATGCAAACTGACACCAAAATAAATTATTATAATTAGTTCCCTATTTTGTGTAGGCTGTTTTGTTATATAATATGTATAGTTTCAGGGTAGGTGTGGGCACAGGGCCTGCTCCCGGGCCATGTCAACTATGCGTTGTGTCAGAGGAACCCACTGACTCGACGAAGACCAAGTCAACAATTCAAGCACCGCTGGGTTGCTGGTCAAGACACGACCGCTAAATGACACCGGGAGCTCAGGCCTCTCACTGCGATTCCTACTGCCACACCCTTTTCTTCTGCTGCCTGAGACTAAAAACATTTTGGCCACTGCCCGTTCCCTTTGAAGGACCTGTCTGACATACTGTATAATAAAATAATTAAATTAAAATTAAATTAAAATAATACCCCCCAAAAAAGGCTGTAGTGTAGTGTTACTTGCTGAACGGCAATTAAGACATATATATATATATACAGTCATGTGAAAAAATTAGGACACCCTTTGAAAGCATGTGGTTTTTTGTAACATTTTTAATGAAAGGTTATTTCATCTCCGTTTCAACAATACAGAGAGATTAAAGTAATCCGACTAAACAAAGAAAACTGAAGAAAAGTCTTTTCAAGATCTTCTGTAATTGTCATTCTACAAAAATGCCTATTCTAACTGAGGAAAAAGATAGGACACCCTTGCCCCTAATAGCGAGTGTTACCTCCTTTGGCTGAAATAACTGCAGTGAGACGGTTCTTGTAGCCATCTACCAGTCTTCGACATCGGTCTGAGGAAATTTTACCCCACTCCTCAATGCAGAACTTTTTCAGCTGTGAGATGTTTGAGGGGTTTCTTGCACGTACAGCCCTTTTCAAGTCACCCCACAGCATCTCAATGGGATTCAAATCTGGACTTTGACTTGGCCATTCCAGGACTCTCCATTTCTTCTTTTTCAGCCAATCTTTGGTTGATTTACTAGTATGTTTTGGGTCATTGTCATGTTGCATGGTCCAGTTCCGCTTCAGTTTTAATTTTCTAACTGATGGTCTCACATGTTCTTCAAGCACCTTCTGATACACAGTAGAATTCATCGTGGATTCTATGATGGTGAGCTGACCAGGTCCTGCTGCAGCAAAGCAGCCCCAAACCATGACACTTCCACCTCCATGCTTCACAGTTGGTATGAGGTTCTTTTCTTGGAATGCTGTGTTTGGTTTACGCCAAACATGTCCTCTGCTGTTGTGTCCAAATAATTCAATTTTGGACTCATCTGTCCAAAGAACATTATTCCAGAAGTCCTGGTCTTTGTCAACTTTATATCTGGCAAATGTCAGTCTGGCCTCGATGTTTCTCTTGGAAAGCAAAGGTTTCCTCCTTGCACACCTCCCATGCAAGTTAAACTTGTACAGTCTCTTTCTGATTGTAGAGGCATGTACTTCTACATCAACAGTAGCCAGAGCCTGCTGTAGTTCTCGAGATGACACTTTAGGGTTTTTGGAGACCTCTTTTAGCATCTTGCGGTCTGCTCTTGGGGTGAACTTGCTGGGGCGACCAGTCCTGGGCATGTTGGCAGTTGTTTTGAAAGCCCTCCACTTGTAGACTATCTTCCGGACAGTGGAATGGCTGATTTCAAAATCTTTTGAGATCTTTTTAAATCCCTTCCCAGACTCATAGGCTGCTACAATCTTTTTTCTGAAGTCCTCTGACAGCTCTTTTGCTCTCACCATGGTGCTCACTCTCACTTCAACAGTCAGGAGCACACCAAACTAAATGTCTGAGGTTTAAATAGGGCAAGCCTCATTCAACATGCAGAGTAACGATCTACTAATTATGTGCACCTGGTGTGATATACCTGTGTGAGATCTGAGCCAATTTAAGAGGGAATACATGTGAGGGTGTCCTATCTTTTTCCTCAGTTAGAATAGGCATTTTTGTAGAATGACATTTACAGAAGATCTTGAAAAGACTTTTCTTCAGTTTTCTTTGTTTAGTTGGATTACTTTAATCTCTCTGTATTGTTGAAACGGAGATGAAATAACCTTTTATTAAAAATGTTACAAAAAACCACATGCTTTCAAAGGGTGTCCTAATTTTTTCACATGACTGTATATATATATATATATATATATATTTATTTTATTTTTTTGATTAATGAACTCCCCCCCCCCCCAAAAAAAAAAAAAGAATAACAATCACAATTCACTGCAGAAGGTCAATTAAGACATATTCTTTTTCCTATTTCTACATCCCAAAAAAAGAAATCACAATTCACCGCAGAACGGCTAATGGGACATACGTATATTTTCTTTCAATACACTGCGTAAATGGCTGTAGTACAATTTAACTTCACCACCGAACGGCACTTGTGACATATATGTAAAATGAACCCAAAACGGCTAATGGGACATGCGTATCTTTCCTATTAATACACCCCATAAATGGCTGTAGTACAATGTAACTTCACCACTGAACAGTAATTATGACATATATTTATTCCTTTTTTTTCCCTATTAATACACCCCTCCCCCCCCAAAAAAAAGTTAAAGAATGTAAAATCAACACAGAATGGCTAATAGAACATACGTATCTTTCCTATTAATACACCCCGTAAATGGCTGTATCACACAGACCTTGCACCCCAATCACAAGCTGGAATTAGCGATGTATCATATAGTGCAAACAACCTAAAATCAGCAGTATAACACCAGTTTGGATCCCCAATTAGTGCAGCAAGGTGTAATAGAATCGCTCCTTTTACTCAGGCTGCACACTCTCCTATTGCACCTGTTCTTCTTTTATAGTGTAGATGATGCCTCCCTATCCTTTCCCTACACCTTGACAAATTTTTCCCTGAACTTGTAAATAATTTTTTCAGCACAATGAAGTCTTTCCTGGCACTGTCCCTAGCGCCTGCTGACGTCTCTCCCTGCACTAAGTACACTGGAAAATGGCAGAATCCAAAATGGCTGAGGCTATTTATATGGCTGTGACATCACAGGGCTGGCTGGCTGCTGATTGGCTGCATGCATAGCATTGGGGGTGATCCCTCATTGCCAGAGTTCTTTGCTCCATGTCCTAACACGTGCAGCAGCCATTTTAGGAAAAAATGCGATTCGTTACCACGAAGTGTGAGGAAATTCTGATTCGGTGCGAATAGAATTTTTCCTGAAATTCGGATCGAATTCCACTTTGTCAACTTCGATTCACTCATCTGTAATTTTTTTTCACTTGGTCTTTATTAAAAATGATGAGACGTTTTCCCTGCACAGCTTTGAGTTTATCTACTAGCAGGATTTGTATTTTCTCTCTGCTCCATCAGGCAGGGAGCTGACAGGATCCTGATCTCTGACCTTAGAAACACCCATTAAAGCTCAGTTCTTATCTTACTGATAAGAATGTAGATTAAAGGGAACCTGTCACCTCCAAAAATGATATAAACTGCCAGCATTACCTTATAGCAGCCCCCAGTCTGTTATTGATCATGTGTGTGAGACAGAAATTTGATACTTGAGAAAAACGCTTTTTTAATCTCCATGAGCGCTCTGTTTCCTGTGAGCTTGAAGTCAAGGGGGCAGCATCCTCCTTGCTTCAAATCAAGCAAATCCCGCCTGTGACGAACTGCGACCGCCGCGGCCACAATACGTCACGAAACCGTCACAGCGCCCCTAGTGGTCAATCTGCAAACAGGCCTCCCAGCCACTTTCAGCACACCGACAGTCTAACTTGAGTCCGTACAGTCGATAGGCTGAAAGCGCAGGGAGTGGACCGCCGATTGACCGCAAGTAAGCGTGTGCGCGACCGGACTGGAACCACACACAGGGTAGTTTAACTGCCACCACCTTTCAATTTATGGGAGCAAGGAACCCGCTATCTAGATAACAGAACCGAGTAGTTTTCTCTTCGGAGAGGCTAGGGTAAGTTTTTGCAGTGTTTGAAAACAGGCATATGGCTAGAGAAATGACTTGGAGGTCATTTATTATATATCTACAGTCATGTGAAAAAATTAGGACACCCTTTGAAAGCATGTGGTTTTTTGTAAAATTTTTAATAAAAGGTTATTTCATCTCCGTTTCAACAATACAGAGAGATTAAAGTAATCCAACTAAACAAAGAAAACTGAAGAAAAGTCTTTTCAAGATCTTCTGTAAATGTCATTCTACAAAAATGCCTCTTCTAACTGAGGAAAAAGATAGGACACCCTCACATGTATTCCCTCTTAAATTGGCTCAGATCTCACACAGGTATATCACACCAGGTGCACATAATTAGTAGATCGTTACTCTGCATGTTGAATGAGGCTTGCCCTATTTAAACCTCAGACATTTAGTTTGGTGTGCTCCTGACTGTTGAAGTGAGAGTGAGCACCATGGTGAGAGCAAAAGAGCTGTCAGAGGACTTCAGAAAAAAGATTGTAGCAGCCTATGAGTCTGGGAAGGGATTTAAAAAGATCTCAAAAGATTTTGAAATCAGCCATTCCACTGTCCGGAAGATAGTCTACAAGTGGAAGGCTTTCAAAACAACTGCCAACATGCCCAGGACTGGTCGCCCCAGCAAGTTCACCCCAAGAGCAGACCGCAAGATGCTAAAAGAGGTCTCCAAAAACCCTAAAGTGTCATCTCGAGAACTACAGCAGGCTCTGGCTACTGTTGATGTAGAAGTACATGCCTCTACAATCAGAAAGAGACTGTACAAGTTTAACTTGCATGGGAGGTGTGCAAGGAGGAAACCTTTGCTTTCCAAGAGAAACATCGAGGCCAGACTGACATTTGCCAGAGATAAAGTTGACAAAGACCAGGACTTCTGGAATAATGTTCTTTGGACAGATGAGTCCAAAATTGAATTATTTGGACACAACAGCAGAGGACATGTTTGGCGTAAACCAAACACAGCATTCCAAGAAAAGAACCTCATACCAACTGTGAAGCATGGAGGTGGAAGTGTCATGGTTTGGGGCTGCTTTGCTGCAGCAGGACCTGGTCAGCTCACCATCATAGAATCCACGATGAATTCTACAGTGTATCAGAAGGTGCTTGAAGAACATGTGAGACCATCAGTTAGAAAATTAAAGCTGAAGCGGAACTGGACCATGCAACATGACAATGACCCAAAACATACTAGTAAATCAACCAAAGATTGGCTGAAAAAGAAGAAATGGAGAGTCCTGGAATGGCCAAGTCAAAGTCCAGATTTGAATCCCATTGAGATGCTGTGGGGTGACTTGAAAAGGGCTGTACGTGCAAGAAACCCCTCAAACATCTCACAGCTGAAAAAGTTCTGCATTGAGGAGTGGGGTAAAATTTCCTCAGACCGATGTCGAAGACTGGTAGATGGCTACAAGAACCGTCTCACTGCAGTTATTTCAGCCAAAGGAGGTAACACTCGCTATTAGGGGCAAGGGTGTCCTATCTTTTTCCTCAGTTAGAATAGGCATTTTTGTAGAATGACATTTACAGAAGATCTTGAAAAGACTTTTCTTCAGTTTTCTTTGTTTAGTCGGATTACTTTAATCTCTCTGTATTGTTGAAACGGAGATGAAATAACCTTTTATTAAAAATGTTACAAAAAACCACATGCTTTCAAAGGGTGTCCTAATTTTTTCACATGACTGTATATACAATACAAATTATCACGATGCACAGTAATTATTAACACAATAATTAAGGAAAGTATAGTCCACTAAACAAAAAGGGAGAAAAGAAAGAAAATACTTATTTTCCGCAGAAGAGATGTCTGTTGGTGAAATAGTCCGTTGCAGGGATACAGTCCAAGAAACCTTTGTCTAGTGTAATCCGAATATGCCTACAGCCCACAGGTTCTCTGGCTGAGGCCCTCTTCAGGTGTTGTTAAAAGTGGAGAACTCCTTTAGCAGATTCTAGGTCTTTGTTATAAAGGGTCCCAGAATCAAGGCGGGGAATTGAGAGTCCGCCTGCTGGGGCAGGCTGTATTCCTGAGGTGAATGTCAGTTCTGAAATATGGTATGTTCCATATCGCGGGATGTCTCCGCTGTACGCAAGTAACAAGCACATATTCACATTCCCCACAAAATATGGAGTTTAGGGATACCAAATATGACTATTATACCTGGTTCTATGATGGGGTAACACCATAACTTTACCTGGGCACCTCCCAGAGTTATGTTTGTCCTATGTACACGTCCAGTGAATTCTGAGTGACACGATGATGTAATTTTTACGTCCGTAAGATGCATGGTCTCTCATAAAAAGGTAAAAATCATATCTCAGATTCATGTGTCAATCTGGGAACCTTGGTGCCGGCCTGTCTGAATCAAGCTATCTTACAAACCCCTTATGGCAGCAACACCAAATGGCTCCCCCCAGGTGCAGTCTTCACACCTAGCTGTGATATCTCTGCAGAAAGGGAAGATCTTTTGTCAACCTAAGGAAGCCAGCTGTAATTGCGTTATCTGCTGGGCATCTATTGACTGGCTTGAACAAAAGGACTATTTTGTTCTCTGGGTACAACAGAAGGAGACGCTCTGAGTAATCAAATTGTAGGTTCTGGGGCCTAGGGAAATAAATACTGTTTAATAGATCTACTGATCAATAAGGGAGTGTAATATTGATAATATTGGGAGGACAGTTCAATATTCTCGCGGATCATCCGTGACACCGCCTCTTACCCGCACCCTCTTGAATATGATTTACATTTTTTCCATTCCTTGGGATCGCGCAAGTCTGGCGCCTGCACGGTGCACCCCTTGTGACTGCACGATCCCGTCTCGGGCTCCCGCAGTCAGCTGGGCATAATTTTCTCACTGTGCATGCGCCAGCTAGATTTGGTGCGCACCGGCAAGAACGACCGTGCGCGCCCGAGGTATATTTTATTGATAACTTTATTTTGTCTGTATACAGCTGCATAGATATCTGTTTTTATTCATATGCAAATTAGTAAGTGAGTACCAGGAAGCAAGGCTGAATCCTTTGAGCACTGCTTTGCAACAACCCTGGTGCTCTGCACACTCCCCCTCCTCTTGATTGACAGGGCTAGACATCATCATACTGAAAGCATTGCTATAGTATGTCCTAGAGATATGTGCTAGAATGTACTGTAAATATCATATACTCTCTGTACTATAGCTTCACCACACTGAGATATGTTCAGAGAGCTAATCAACATATTACTGATTTATTTACAGGCACAATACATGATTATAAATACACCAGTAAGATGTATTAGCTTATAAGTAGGTTTGAGCTAATCCATCTTCGGATCAGAGATCAGAAGTTGATTCGTTCAAATACTTCTATTTTAATGCTATATCCATACAGCATTAAAATGTGTTGGCTCTGTGGAGGCTCGGTACCAAAGCACAGTTCGGATTGCTATTTTAAATTGTTTTTCAATACGCAAAAGGTCTTTGGTTCTACGGAGCCAATACATTTTAATGCTGTACAGATACGCGTTGAAATCAAAGTATTTGAATAAAGCGACTTCAGATTTATGATCCGAAAGTCGATGCGCTCGAGCCTACTTATAAGCATAAAAAAAGATGCATCTTTATTAGTGTTGAGCGTGAATATTCGAAAAGCTAATTTTTATCTCTAATATCATCACTTCGAGAATTCGCGAATATTTAGAATATAGTGCTATATATTCGTTATATCGAATATTCGTCAATTTTTCCATCTGAACCCATGATTCCTCCCTGCTTAAGTTGCTTGTAGTTCAATGACTCATTGGCCCACAAGCAAGAAGCAGGGAGGAATCATGTGTTCAGATGGAAAAAATGACGAATATTCTGAAAACGAACATATAGCACTATATTCTATAGTGCTATATATTCGTTTTTGACCCACGCCTGTATTGATCATGTAATATTTGCATATTACGCGATCATTACCTTGCCGATTTTCGAGTAAAAAAAAAAGAATGTAGAATATAACAAATATTTAAATTCGCAAATATTCAACGAATATTCTACAAAATATTAGCGAAATATCACAAATTCAAATATGACCCCTGCCGCTCACTTATCTTTATGTGGTAATCCTATAGATTAGTAGTATGTGGTCTGCCATGCATGTTCAAGTCCCAGGAGAGACTTAGGCCTCATGCACACAACCGTTGTTTGGGTCTGCATCCGAGTCACCGTTTTGGCGGCTCGGATGCGGACCCATTCACTTCAATAGGGCCGCAAAAGATGCGGACAGCACTCTGTGTGCAGTCCGCATCCGTTGCTCTGTTCCGCAGCCCCGCTAATTTTTTTTAACATGTCCTATTCTTGTCCGCGGTTTGCGGACAAGAATAGGCATTATATTGACGGCCACCTGTTCCGTACCGCAAATTGCTGAAGGCACCCAGGCGGCTTCCGTTTTTTGCAGATCCGCGGTTTACTATATTGAAAATAGTGTTATTTTTGTTTTGTTCTTCTTAGAAACCTAAAACCTATTACTGTTTATTTATAGGCACAATATATAATTATAAAGAAATCAGCAATATTTATTAGCTTTCTAAAAAAATATATATATACCGTATATTCTCAATATGATAATTATATAGACTTTTACCATGGGTTAACTGGGGAAGATAAAAACATTGCAGTTAGGGATGAGCGAACCCGAACTGTATAGTTTGGGTTCGTACCGAATTTTAGGGTGACCGTGACACGGACCCGAACCCGGACATTTTCGTAAAAGTCCGGGTTCGGGTTCGGTGTTCGTCGCTTTCTTGGCGCTTTTTGAAAGGCTGCAAAGCAGTCAATCAACAAGCGTCATACTACTTGCCCCAAGAGGCCGTCACAGCCATGCCTACTATTGGCATGGCTGTGATTGGCCAGAGCACCATGTGACCCAGCCTCTATTTAAGCTGGAGTCACATAGCGCCGCCCATCACTCTGCTCTGATTAGCGTAGGGAGAGGTTGCGGCTGCGACAGTAGGGCGAGATTAGGCTGATTAACTCCTCCAAAAGACTCCATCCATTGATCGATCTGCAGCTGTGGATGATTGAACTGCTGCTATTAAATTGCTCACTGTTTTTAGGCTGCCCAGAGCGTTTTTCAGTCACTTTTTTCTGGGGTGATCGGCGGCCATTTTGTGTCTTGTGTTGCGCCAGCACAAGCTGCCACCAAGTGCATTTAACCCTCAATGGTGTGGTTGTTTTTTGGCTAAAGCCTACATCAGGGTCAAGCTGTCACACCAAGTGCATTTAACCAGCAATAGTCTTTTTATTTTTTGGCCATATACTACATCAGGGGCAAGCTGTCACCAAGTGCATTTAACCCTCAATGGTGTGGTTGTTTTTTGGCTAAATCCTACATCAGGGTGAAGCTGTCACACCAAGTGCATTTAACCAGCAATAGTCTGTTTATTTTTTGGCCATATACTACATCAGGGGCAAGCTGCGCCTGTCACCAAGTGCATTTAACCCTCAGTAGTGTGGTTGGTCAAGCTGTCACACCAAGTGCATTTAACCAGCAATAGTCTGTTTATTTTTTGGCCATATACTACATCAGGGGCAAGCTGCGCCCGTCACCAAGTGCATTTAACCCTCAGTAGTGTGGTTGGTCAAGCTGTCACACCAAGTGCATTTAACCATCAATAGTGTGGTTATTTTTTTGGCCATATCCCAGTCTAATTCTGTCAGTAAACGTATACCTGTCACCCAGCGCCTAAATACTAGGCCTCAAGTTTATATCCAGCTAAATCTGTCGTTACTGGTGTGGCTGGTCAAGTTATTTAGTGTCCGTCAAAGCACAGTTTTTGTTCTGGGTTGAAATACAATTCCCAATTTAGCAATTTCCTCATTTAGTGGTTTCTGCTATATCAGAGCTATTTGAAATCTATCCCTAAAAGGGTATATCAGATTCAAGGTGCACATAGGGTCATTCTGAATAACTTCACACACACGCTACTGTGCATTTCCAAGTCTAATTCTGTCAGTAAACCTATACCTGTCACCCAGCGCCCAAATACTAGGCCTCAAATTTATATCCAGCTAAATCTGTCGTTACTGCTGTAATGTTGTGGCTGGGCAAGTTATTTAGTGTCCGACAAAGCACATTTTTTGTTCTGGGTTGAAAAACAATTCCCAATTTAGCAATTTCCTCATTTAGTGGTTTCTGCTGTATCAGAGCTATTTGAAATCTATCCCTAAAAGGGTATATCAGATTCAAGGTGCACATAGGGTCATTCTAAATAACTTCACACACACGCTACTGTGCATTTCCAAGTCTAATTCTGTCAGTAAACCTATACCTGTCACCCAGCGCCTAAATACTAGGCCTCAAATTTATATCCAGCTAAATCTGTCGTTACTGCTGTACTGTTGTGGCTGGGCAAGTTATTTAGGGTCCGTCAAAGCACATTTTTTGTTCTGGGTTGAAATACAATTCCCAATTTATCAATTTCCTCATTTAGTGGTTTCTGCTGTATCAGAGCTATTTGAAATCTATCCCTAAAAGGGTATATAATATTCAAGGTGCACATAGGGTCATTCTGAATAACTTCACACACACGCTACTGTGCATTTCCAAGACTAATTCTGTCAGTAAACCTATACCTTTCACCCAGCGCCTAAATACTAGGCCTCAAATTTATATCCAGCTAAATCTGTCGTTACTGGTGTGGCTGGTCAAGTTATTTAGTGTCCGTCAAAGCACATTTTTTGTTCTGGGTTGAAATACAATTCCCAATTTAGCAATTTCCTAATTTAGTGGTTTCTGCTGTATCAGAGCTATTTGAAATCTATCCCTAAAAGGGTATATCAGATTCAAGGTGCACATAGGGTCATTCAGAATAACTTCACACACACGCTTCTGTGCATTTCCAAGTCTAATTCTGTCAGTAAACCTATACCTGTCACCCAGCGCCTAAATAATAGGCCTCAAATTTATAGTCAGCTAAATCTGTGGTTACTGCTGTGCCTGTATTAGTGTAATACGGTACCTAAATAGATAGCCAGATAGTGTTAGTTGTCTTTAAAAAAAGGCCTGAATTTGAATTCAATACATTGGGTCAAATAATATTTTTGTTGTTGTGGTGAACAATAACAATGAGGAAAACATCTAGTAAAGGACGCGGACATGGTCGTGGTGGTGTTAGTGGACCCTCTGGTGCTGGGAGAGGACGTGGCCGTTCTGCCACAGCCACACGTCCTAGTGTACCAACTACCTCAGGTCCCAGTAGCCGCCAGAATTTACAGCGATATTTGGTGGGGCCCAATGCCGTTCTAAGGATGGTAAGGCCTGAGCAAGTACAGGCATTAGTCAATTGGGTGGCCGACAGTGGATCCAGCACGTTCACATTATCTCCCACCCAGTCTTCTGCAGAAAGCGCACAGATGGCGCCTGAAAACCAAGCCCATCAGTCTGTCACATCACCCCCATGCATACCAGGGAAACTGTCTGAGCCTCAAGTTATGCAGCAGTCTCTTATGCTGTTTGAAGACTCCACTGGCAGGGTTTCCCAAGGGCATCCACCCAGCCCTTCCCCAGCGGTGGAAGACATAGAATGCACTGACGCACAACCACTTATGTTTCCTGATTATGAGAACATGGGAATACCACCTCAGCATGTCTCTGATGATGACGAAACACAGGTGCCAACTGCTGCGTCTTTCTGCAGTGTGCAGACTGAACAGGAGGTCAGGGATCAAGACTGGGTGGAAGACGATGCAGGGGACGATGAGGTCCTAGACCCCACATGGAATGAAGGTCGTGCCACTGACTTTCACAGTTCGGAGGAAGAGGCAGTGGTGAGACCGAGCCAACAGCGTAGCAAAAGAGGGAGCAGTGGGCAAAAGCTGAACACCCGCCGCCAAGAGACTCCGCCTGCTACCCCAAAGGCAGCTTCAAGGAGTTCCCTGGCATGGCACTTCTTCAAACAATGTGCTGACGACAAGACCCGAGTGGTTTGCATGCTGTGCCATCAGAGCCTGAAGCGAGGCATTAACGTTCTGAACCTTAGCACAACCTGCATGACCAGGCACCTGCATGCAAAGCATGAACTGCAGTGGAGTAAACACTTTAAAAACAAGGAAGTCACTCAGGCTCCCCCTGCTACCTCTTCTGCTGCTGCCGCCTCGGCCTCTTCTGCTGCTGCCGCCTCGGCCTCTTCCTCCGCCTCTGGAGGAACATTGGCACCTGCCGCCCAGCAAACAGGGGATGTACCACCAACACCACCACCACCTCCGTCACCAAGCATCTCAACCATGTCACACGGCAGCGTTCAGCTCTCCATCTCACAAACATTTGAGAGAAAGCATAAATTCCCACCTAGCCACCCTCGATCCCTGGCCCTGAATGCCAGCATTTCTAAACTACTGGCCTATGAAATGCTGTCATTTAGGCTGGTGGACACAGACAGCTTCAAACAGCTCATGTCGCTTGCTGTCCCACAGTATGTTGTTCCTAGCCGGCACTACTTCTCCAAGAGAGCCGTGCCTTCCATGCATAACCAAGTATCCGATAAAATCAAGTGTGCACTGCGCAACGCCATCTGTGCAAGGTCCACCTAACCACAGATACGTGGACCAGTAAGCACGGCCAGGGACGCTATATCTCCCTAACTGCACACTGGGTAAATGTAGTGGCAGCTGGGCCCCAGGCGGAGAGCTGTTTGGCGCACGTCCTTCCGCCGCCAAGGATCGCAGGGCAACATTCTTTGCCTCCTGTTGCCACCTCCTCCTTCTCGACTTCCTCCTCCTCTTCTTCCACCTGCTCATCCAGTCAGCCACACACCTTCACCACCAACTTCAGCACAGCCCGGGGTAAACGTCAGCAGGCCATTCTGAAACTCATATGTTTGGGGGACAGCCCCCACACCGCACAGGAGTTGTGGCGGGGTATAGAACAACAGACCGACGAGTGGTTGCTGCCGGTGAGCGGCCTGGTGGTGTGTGATAATGGGCGAAATCTCGTTGCAGCTCTGGGACTAGCCGGTTTGACGCACATCCCTTGCTTGGCGCATGTGCTGAATTTGGTGGTGCAGAAGTTCATTCACAACTACCCCGACATGTCAGAGCTGCTGCATAAAGTGCGGGCCGTCTGTTCGCGCTTCCGGCGTTCACATCCTGCCGCTGCTCGCCTGTCTGCGCTACAGCGTGACTTCGGCCTTCCCGCTCACCGCCTCATATGCGACGTGCCCACCAGGTGGAACTCCACCTTGCACATGCTGGACAGACTGTGCGAGCAGCAGCAGGCCATAGTGGAGTTTCAGCTGCAGCACGCAAGGGTCAGTCGCACTACGGAACAGCACCACTTCACCACCAATGACTGGGCCTCCATGCGAGACCTGTGTGCCCTGTTGCGCTGTTTCGAGTACTCCACCTACATGGCCAGTGGCGATGACGCCGTTATCAGCGTTACAATACCACTTCTATGTCTCCTTGAGAAAACACTTAGGGCGATGATGGAAGAGGAGGTGGCCCAGGAGGAGGAGGAGGAGGAAGAGGGGTCATTTTTAGCAGTTTCAGGCCAGTCTCTTCGAAGTGAGGCCAGGTACAAATGTGGCCAGCCAGGGCCCACTACTGGAGGATGAGGATGAGGTGGAGGAGGATGAGGATGAAGCATGGTCACAGCGGGGTGGCACCCAACGCAGCTCGGGCCCATCACTGGTGCGTGGCTGGGGGGAAAGGCAGGACGATGACGATACGCCTCCCACAGAGGACAGCTTGTCCTTACCCCTGGACTGCCTGGCACACATGAGCGACTACATGCTGCAGTGCCTGCGCAACGACAGCAGAGTTGCCCACATTTTAACGTGTGCGGACTACTGGGTTGCCACCCTGCTGGATCCACGGTACAAAGACAATGTGCCCACCTTACTTCCTGCACTGGAGCGTGATAGGAAGATGCGCGAGTACAAGCGCACGTTGGTAGACGCGCTACTGAGAGCATTCCCAAATGTCACAGGGGAACAAGTGGAAGCCCAAGGCCAAGGCAGAGGAGGAGCAAGAGGTCGCCAAGGCAGCTGTGTCACGGCCAGCTCCTCTGAGGGCAGGGTTAGCATGGCAGAGATGTGGAAAACTTTTGTCAACACGCCACAGCTAACTGCACCACCACCTGATACGCAACGTGTTAGCAGGAGGCAACATTTCACTAACATGGTGGAACAGTACGTGTGCACACCCCTCCACGTACTGACTGATGGTTCGGCCCCATTCAACTTCTGGGTCTCTAAATTGTCCACGTGGCCAGAGCTAGCCTTTTATGCCTTGGAGGTGCTGGCCTGCCCGGCGGCCAGCGTTTTGTCTGAACGTGTATTCAGCACGGCAGGGGGCGTCATTACAGACAAACGCAGCCGCCTGTCTACGGCCAATGTGGACAAGCTGACGTTCATAAAATTGAACCAGGCATGGATCCCACAGGACCTGTCCATCCCTTGTGCAGATTAGACATTAACTACCTCCCCTTAACCATATATTATTGTACTCCAGGGCACTTCCTCATTCAATCCTATTTTTATTTTCATTTTACCATTATATTGCGAGGCTACCCAAAGTTGAATGAACCTCTCCTCTGTCTGGGTGCCGGGGCCTAAATATATGCCAATGGACTGTTCCAATGTTGGGTGACGTGAAGCCTGATTCTCTGCTATGAGATGCAGACTAATTCTCTGTTGACATGAAGCCAGATTCTCTGTTACGGGACCTCTCTCCTCTGCCTGTGTTCTGGGCCTAAATATATGACAATGGACTGTTCCAGTGGTGGGTGACGTGAAGCCAGATTCTCTGCTATGGGACCTCTCTCCAATTGATATTGGTTAATTTTTATCTATTTTATTTTTATTTTTATTCATTTCCCTATCCACATTTGTTTGCATGGGATTTACCTACATGTTGCTGCCTTTTGCAGCCCTCTAGTCCTTTCCTGGGCTGTTTTACAGCCTTTTTAGTGCCGAAAAGGTCGGGTCCCCATTGACTTCAATGGGGTTCGGGACGAAGTTCGGATCGGGTTCGGATCCCGAACCCGAACATTTCCGGGAAGTTCGGCCGAACTTCTCGAACCCGAACATCCAGGTGTTCGCTCAACTCTAATTGCAGTCTCTATTAAGATCCAAACCTGGGATCTCTACAAACAAAACCAAGCACTTATCACAAAGCTATAGCATTACCACAGGTTATATGCATAGAAAAATCATGCATTTCTATAACACATATTACTGGTGTATTTCTAATTATTTATTGTGCCTGTGAATAAAGCAGTGATATGTATATTAGCTTTCTGAGAATATTTAAATGTGGTGAAGCCATAGAACATAGAGTATATGCTATGCAGATGCTAGGACACAGCTCTGCCCTCAGCAAGCTGATGTCTAACCCTGTCAATAAAGTGGAGGGGGAGTGTTCAGAGCAGTGCTCAAAGGATTCAGCTCTGCCTCCTGGTGCTCCAACTTGCTCATTTGCATATGAATAAAAATGCAGATATCTCTGCAGTTGTTTAGCATGCAGACAAAAGAAAGGTATAGTTTTAATCAGCATGATGAACCCTACCAGGCAGTATGTCTGATTTAATAGGGTTGATCCTGGTGACAGAGCCTCTTTAAGGGTTTAAAGATGGTACCCGCTCAATAGTTGAGTAGGCACTCTAGCTGGTGGATGACTACTATGTTATATAGCAAGGACCTGCTAGCTGTGTCCATGATCTCAGTGTCCATATTTAACTCCAATCATGGACATTTAATTTAGAATTGTTTTCCAGCTCCCCAAAATAACATATAGAATATGAAATGGTGCCATTAGAAAATACAACTTGTGCCATAGCCCTCATGTGGCTATAAGAAAGGAAACAGATTAAAGGGGTTGTGAAGGCCATATATATTAATGACCTATCGTCAGGATACACCTGGCACCCCCGCCGATCAGCTGTTTGATGAGCAAGTGACGCTCCATGCGATTGCTGCTTCCTGTTCATTACACTACACGTCGTCTCCTCTGGAGTTGTGGTAATTACACTGCACTTGTATTTACACCACACCGCCAAAACTTCCGAGACGATGGGCAGTGTAATGAAACAGCTGATTAGCGGGGATGTTGGGTGCCGATCAGATATTGATGACCTATCCTGAAGATATTTCATCAATATATAAGGCCTTCCCAACCCCAATAAGGCTTTTGGAAGGCAGGGAGTAAAAAACGAATAAAATTTGTGATTATCCATGAAGGGAAGGGGTTAAAAAGTGAGACGTATGCATAAAAGTGCTTTATCTTCTGTGTATGTTTAGCCTATATGCTAAACATACATTAAAAACAAGATCTGAAGATCCCATTAGACACTAGAACAGGTACCATATGTTTTAAAGCAGCTAGTGTAATACAACAGCGATGAACTGGGTCTCACTTACACGTGCACTCGGAGATGCTGCCATATCTAGAAGATCATCAGATGTCTTTTGAGTATCATCTTTACTGACCTCAGTTTAACCATTCAAGAAGAGCTTCCCCCATGATATGATGTGACACCTGTACCATGAGCTGGTTAGGAGAAAACGTTAAGTTTAGAAGGTCTCGTTTTACCACCCATTACAGGTTAAGATGAAAAACCACATTGTAACCATCTTCAATTTATTTGTTCATTCACTTTCCCGAATATGAACATATATTTCTACCTCCTGCTAAATAATAATTTTTTCAGTTGTCAGATATAGGGACAGTGCCCAAGATCTACATTATCTTTACCCTTGCCGACAAGATGGTGGACCAAATCACATTTGACCGTGATAAAACGGTTAAGTTGTTATTTTGGGCTGTTTTATATGATATAGATCCTAATATAGGTTATGTTTTATGAGGGATAGTTTGTGAATTTTTTAGTTGTCATCCTATAAGCCAGGTTCTTTGCAGATGTACAGTAGGAGCAGATACGCAGTTACAAAGGGTGCAGGCACTTTTGGTTTCGGTAATTAATACTCAGCTTTACTGAATGGTATGGTAGTTTATCAAGGTGACTTGAGAATAGAGTTGAGCGAACACCTGGATGTTCGGGTTCGAGAAGTTCGGCCGAACATCCCGGAAATGTTCGGGTTCGGGATCCGAACCCGATCCGAACTTCGTCCCGAACCCGAACCCCATTGAAGTCAATGGGGACCCGAACTTTTCGGCACTAAAAAGGCTGTAAAACAGCCCAGGAAAGAGCTAGAGGGCTGCAAAAGGCAGCAACATGTAGGTAAATCCCCTGCAAACAAATGTGGATAGGGAAATGAATTAAAATAAAAATTAAATAAATAAAAATTAACCAAAATCAATTGGAGAGAGGTTCCATAGCAGAGAATCTGGCTTCCCGTCACCCACCACTGGAACAGTCCATTCTCAGATATTTAGGCCCCGGCACCCAGGCAGAGGAGAGAGGTCCCGTAACAGAGAATCTGTCTTCATGTCAGCAGAGAATTAGTCTGCATGTCATAGCAGAGAATGAGGCTTCACGTCAGCCACCACTGCAACAGTCCATTGGCATATATTTAGGCCCAGCACCCAGGCAGAGGAGGGAGGTCCCGTAACAGAGAATCTGTCTTCATGTCAGCAGAGAATTAGTCTGCATGTCATAGCAGAGAATGAGGCTTCACGTCAGCCACCACTGCAACAGTCCATTGGCATATATTTAGGCCCAGCACACACACAGGCAGAGGAGAGAGGTCCCGTAACAGAGAATCTG
Source organism: Bufo gargarizans (assembly GCF_014858855.1). NCBI lineage: Eukaryota > Metazoa > Chordata > Amphibia > Anura > Bufonidae > Bufo > Bufo gargarizans. The sequence continues at coordinate 446,514,716 of NC_058084.1, forward strand.
GCTTCATGTCAGCAGAGAATCAGTCTGCATGTCATAGCAGAGAATGAGGCTTCACGTCAGCCACCACTGCAACAGTCCATTGGCATATATTTAGGCCCAGCACCCAGGCAGAGGAGGGAGGTCCCGTAACAGAGAATCTGTCTTCATGTCAGCAGAGAATTAGTCTGCATGTCATAGCAGAGAATGAGGCTTCACGTCAGCCACCACTGCAACAGTCCATTGGCATATATTTAGGCCCAGCACCCAGGCAGAGGAGGGAGGTCCCGTAACAGAGAATCTGTCTTCATGTCAGCAGAGAATTAGTCTGCATGTCATAGCAGAGAATGAGGCTTCACGTCAGCCACCACTGCAACAGTCCATTGGCATATATTTAGGCCCAGCACACACACAGGCAGAGGAGAGAGGTCCCGTAACAGAGAATCTGGCTTCATGTCAGCAGAGAATCAGTCTGCATGTCATAGCAGAGAATGAGGCTTCACGTCAGCCACCACTGCAACAGTCCATTGGCATATATTTAGGCCCAGCACACACACAGGCAGAGGAGAGAGGTCCCGTAACAGAGGATCTGGCTTCATGTCAGCAGAGAATCAGTCTGCATGTCATAGCAGAGAATCAGGCTTCACGTCAGCCACCACTGCAACAGTCCATTGTCATAAATTTAGGCCCAGCACCCAGGCAGAGGAGAGAGGTCCCGTAACAGACAATCTGGCTTCATGTCAGCAGAGAATTAGTCTGCATGTCATAGCAGAGAATGAGGCTTCACGTCAGCCACCACTGCAACAGTCCATTGGCATATATTTAGGCCTAGCACACAGGCAGAGGAGAGAGGTCCCGTAACAGACAATCTGGCTTCATGTCAGCAGAGAATCAGTCTGCATGTCATAGCAGAGAATGAGGCTTCACGTCACCCACCACTGCAACAGTCCATTGGCATATATTTAGGCCTAGCACACAGGCAGAGCAGAGAGGTCCCGTAACAGACGATCTGGCTTCATGTCAGCAGAGAATCAGTCTGCATGTCATAGCAGAGAATGAGGCTTCACGTCAGCCACCACTGCAACAGTCCATTGGCATATATTTAGGCCTAGCACACAGGCAGAGGAGAGAGGTCCCGTAACAGACAATCTGGCTTCATGTCAGCAGAGAATCAGTCTGCATGTCATAGCAGAGAATGAGGCTTCACGTCACCCACCACTGCAACAGTCCATTGGCATATATTTAGGCCTAGCACACAGGCAGAGCAGAGAGGTCCCGTAACAGACGATCTGGCTTCATGTCAGCAGAGAATCAGTCTGCATGTCATAGCAGAGAATGAGGCTTCACGTCAGCCACCACTGCAACAGTCCATTGGCATATATTTAGGCCTAGCACACAGGCAGAGGAGAGAGGTCCCGTAACAGACAATCTGGCTTCATGTCAGCAGAGAATCAGTCTGCATGTCATAGCAGAGAATGAGGCTTCACGTCACCCACCACTGCAACAGTCCATTGGCATATATTTAGGCCTAGCACACAGGCAGAGCAGAGAGGTCCCGTAACAGACGATCTGGTTTCATGTCAGCAGAGAATCAGTCTGCATGTCATAGCAGAGAATGAGGCTTCACGTCAGCCACCACTGCAACAGTCCATTGGCATATATTTAGGCCTAGCACACAGGCAGAGGAGAGAGGTCCCGTAACAGACAATCTGGCTTCATGTCAGCAGAGAATCAGTCTGCATGTCATAGCAGAGAATGAGGCTTCACGTCACCCACCACTGCAACAGTCCATTGGCATATATTTAGGCCTAGCACACAGGCAGAGCAGAGAGGTCCCGTAACAGACAATCTGGCTTCATGACAGCAGAGAATCAGTCTGCATGTCATAGCAGAGAATGAGGCTTCACGTCACCCACCACTGCAACAGTCCATTGGCATATATTTAGGCCTAGCACACAGGCAGAGCAGAGAGGTCCCGTAACAGACGATCTGGCTTCATGTCAGCAGAGAATCAGTCTGCATGTCATAGCAGAGAATGAGGCTTCACGTCAGCCACCACTGCAACAGTCCATTGGCATATATTTAGGCCTAGCACACAGGCAGAGGAGAGAGGTCCCGTAACAGACAATCTGGCTTCATGTCAGCAGAGAATCAGTCTGCATGTCATAGCAGAGAATGAGGCTTCACGTCACCCACCACTGCAACAGTCCATTGGCATATATTTAGGCCTAGCACACAGGCAGAGCAGAGAGGTCCCGTAACAGACAATCTGGCTTCATGACAGCAGAGAATCAGTCTGCATGTCATAGCAGAGAATGAGGCTTCACGTCACCCACCACTGCAACAGTCCATTGGCATATATTTAGGCCTAGCACACAGGCAGAGCAGAGAGGTCCCGTAACAGACGATCTGGCTTCATGTCAGCAGAGAATCAGTCTGCATGTCATAGCAGAGAATGAGGCTTCACGTCACCCACCACTGCAACAGTCCATTGGCATATATTTAGGCCTAGCACACAGGCAGAGCAGAGAGGTCCCGTAACAGACAATCTGGCTTCATGTCAGCAGAGAATCAGTCTGCATGTCATAGCAGAGAATGAGGCTTCACGTCACCCACCACTGCAACAGTCCATTGGCATATATTTAGGCCTAGCACACAGGCAGAGCAGAGAGGTCCCGTAACAGACGATCTGGCTTCATGTCAGCAGAGAATCAGTCTGCATGTCATAGCAGAGAATGAGGCTTCACGTCAGCCACCACTGCAACAGTCCATTGGCATATATTTAGGCCTAGCACACAGGCAGAGGAGAGAGGTCCCGTAACAGACAATCTGGCTTCATGTCAGCAGAGAATCAGTCTGCATGTCATAGCAGAGAATGAGGCTTCACGTCACCCACCACTGCAACAGTCCATTGGCATATATTTAGGCCTAGCACACAGGCAGAGCAGAGAGGTCCCGTAACAGACAATCTGGCTTCATGACAGCAGAGAATCAGTCTGCATGTCATAGCAGAGAATGAGGCTTCACGTCACCCACCACTGCAACAGTCCATTGGCATATATTTAGGCCTAGCACACAGGCAGAGCAGAGAGGTCCCGTAACAGACGATCTGGCTTCATGTCAGCAGAGAATCAGTCTGCATGTCATAGCAGAGAATGAGGCTTCACGTCACCCACCACTGCAACAGTCCATTGGCATATATTTAGGCCTAGCACACAGGCAGAGCAGAGAGGTCCCGTAACAGACAATCTGGCTTCATGTCAGCAGAGAATCAGTCTGCATGTCATAGCAGAGAATCAGGCTTCACGTCAGCCACCACTGCAACAGTCCATTGTCATAAATTTAGGCCCAGCACCCAGGCAGAGGAGAGAGGTCCCGTAACAGACAATCTGGCTTCATGTCAGCAGAGAATTAGTCTGCATGTCATAGCAGAGAATCAGGCTTCATGTCAGCCACCACTGCAACAGTCCATTGGCATATATTTAGGCCTAGCACACAGGCAGAGGAGAGGTTCATTCAACTTTGGGTAGCCTCGCAATATAATGGTAAAATGAAAATAAAATAGGATTGAATGAGGAAGTGCCCTGGAGTCCAATAATATATGGTTATGGGGAGGTAGTTAATGTCTAATCTGGACAAGGGACGGACAGGTCCTGTGGGATCCATGCCTGGTTCATTTTTATGAACGTCAGCTTGTCCACATTGGCTGTAGACAGGCGGCTGCGTTTGTCTGTAATGACGCCCCCTGCCGTGCTGAATACACGTTCAGACAAAACGCTGGCTGCCGGGCAGGCCAGCACCTCCAAGGCATAAAAGGCTAGCTCTGGCCACGTGGACAATTTAGAGACCCAGAAGTTGAATGGGGCCGAACCATCAGTCAGTACGTGGAGGGGTGTGCACACGTACTGTTCCACCATGTTAGTGAAATGTTGCCTCCTGCTAACACGTTGCGTATCAGGTGGTGGTGCAGTTAGCTGTGGCGTGTTGACAAAACTTTTCCACATCTCTGCCATGCTAACCCTGCCCTCAGAGGAGCTGGCCGTGACACAGCTGCCTTGGCGACCTCTTGCTCCTCCTCTGCCTTGGCCTTGGGCTTCCACTTGTTCCCCTGTGACATTTGGGAATGCTCTCAGTAGCGCGTCTACCAACGTGCGCTTGTACTCGCGCATCTTCCTATCACGCTCCAGTGCAGGAAGTAAGGTGGGCACATTGTCTTTGTAGCGTGGATCCAGCAGGGTGGCAACCCAGTAGTCCGCACAGGTTAAAATGTGGGCAACTCTGCTGTCGTTGCGCAGGCACTGCAGCATGTAGTCGCTCATGTGTGCCAGGCTGCCCAGGGGTAAGGACAAGCTGTCCTCTGTGGGAGGCGTATCGTCATCGTCCTGCCTTTCCCCCCAGCCACGCACCAGTGATGGACCCGAGCTGCGTTGGGTGCCACCCCGCTGTGACCATGCTTCATCCTCATCCTCCTCCACCTCCTCCTCATCCTCGTCCTCCTCGTCCTCCAGTAGTGGGCCCTGGCTGGCCACATTTGTACCTGGCCTCTGCTGTTGCCAAAAACCTCCCTCTGAGTCACTTCGAAGAGACTGGCCTGAAAGTGCTAAAAATGACCCCTCTTCCTCCTCCTCCTCCTCCTCCTGGGCCACCTCCTCTTCCATCATCGCCCTAAGTGTTTTCTCAAGGAGACATAGAAGTGGTATTGTAACGCTGATAACGGTGTCATCGCCACTGGCCATGTTGGTGGAGTACTCGAAACAGCGCAACAGGGCACACAGGTCTCGCATGGAGGCCCAGTCATTGGTGGTGAAGTGGTGCTGTTCTGTAGTGCGACTGACCCGTGCGTGCTGCAGCTGAAACTCCACTATGGCCTGCTGCTGCTCGCACAGTCTGTCCAGCATGTGCAAGGTGGAGTTCCACCTGGTGGGCACGTCGCATATGAGGCGGTGAGCGGGAAGGCCGAAGTTACGCTGTAGCGCAGACAGGCGAGCAGCAGCAGGATGTGAACGCCGGAAGTGCGAACAGACGGCCCGCACTTTATGCAGCAGCTCTGACATGTCGGGGTAGTTGTGAATGAACTTCTGCACCACCAAATTCAGCACATGCGCCAAGCAAGGGATGTGCGTCAAATTGGCTAGTCCCAGAGCTGCAACGAGATTTCGCCCATTATCACACACCACCAGGCCGGGCTTGAGGCTCACCGGCAGCAACCACTCGTCGGTCTGTTGTTCAATACCCCGCCACAACTCCTGTGCGGTGTGGGGCCTGTCCCCCAAACATATGAGTTTCAGAATGGCCTGCTGACGTTTACCCCGGGCTGTGCTGAAGTTGGTGGTGAAGGTGTGTGGCTGACTGGATGAGCAGGTGGAAGAAGAGGAGGAGGAAGCCGAGAAGGAGGAGGTGGCAACAGGAGGCAAAGAATGTTGCCCTGCGATCCTTGGCGGCGGAAGGACGTGCGCCAAACAGCTCTCCGCCTGGGGCCCAGCTGCCACTACATTTACCCAGTGTGCAGTTAGGGAGATATAGCGTCCCTGGCCGTGCTTACTGGTCCACGTATCTGTGGTTAGGTGGACCTTGCTACAGATGGCGTTGCGCAGTGCACACTTGATTTTATGGGATACTTGGTTGTGCAGGGAAGGCACGGCTCTCTTGGAGAAGTAGTGCCGGCTGGGAACAACATACTGTGGGACAGCAAGCGACATGAGCTGTTTGAAGCTGTCTGTGTCCACCAGCCTAAATGACAGCATTTCATAGGCCAGTAGTTTAGAAATGCTGGCATTCAGGGCCAGGGATCGAGGGTGGCTAGGTGGGAATTTACGCTTTCTATCAAATGTTTGTGAGATGGAGAGCTGAACGCTGGCGTGTGACATGGTTGAGACGCTTGGTGACGGAGGTGGTGGTGGTGGTGGTGTTGGTGGTACATCCCCTGTTTGCTGGGCGGCAGGTGCCAACGTTCCTCCAGAGGCGGAGGAAGAGGCCGAGGCGGCAGCAGCAGAATAGGCCGAGGCGGCAGCAGCAGAAGAGGTAGCAGGGGGAGCCTGAGTGACTTCCTTGGTTTTAAGGTGTTTACTCCACTGCAGTTCATGCTTTGCATGCAGGTGCCTGGTCATGCAGGTTGTGCTCAGGTTCAGAACGTTAATGCCTCGCTTCAGGCTCTGATGGCACAGCGTGCAAACCACTCGGGTCTTGTCGTCAGCACATTGTTTGAAGAAGTGCCATGCCAGGGAACTCCTTGAAGCTGCCTTTGGGGTGCTCGGTCCCAGATGGCGGCGGTCAGTAGCAGGCGGAGTCTCTTGGCGGCGGGTGTTCTGCTTTTGCCCACTGCTCCCTCTTTTGCTACGCTGTTGGCTCGGTCTCACCACTGCCTCTTCCTCCGAACTGTGAAAGTCAGTGGCACGACCTTCATTCCATGTGGGGTCTAGGACCTCATCGTCCCCTGCATCGTCTTCCACCCAGTCTTGATCCCTGACCTCCTGTTCGGTCTGCACACTGCAGAAAGACGCAGCAGTTGGCACCTGTGTTTCGTCATCATCAGAGACATGCTGAGGTGGTATTCCCATGTCCTCATCATCAGGAAACATAAGTGGTTGTGCGTCAGTGCATTCTATGTCTTTCACCGCTGGGGAAGGGCTAGGTGGATGCCCTTGGGAAACCCTGCCAGCGGAGTCTTCAAACAGCATAAGAGACTGCTGCATAACTTGAGGCTGAGACAGTTTCCCTGGTATGCATGGGGGTGATGTGACAGACTGATGGGGTTGGTTTTCAGGCGCCATCTGTGCGCTTTCTGCAGAAGACTGGGTGGGAGATAATGTGAACGTGCTGGATCCACTGTCGGCCACCCAATTGACTAATGCCTGTACCTGCTCAGGCCTTACCATCCTTAGAACGGCATTGGGCCCCACCATATATCGCTGTAAATTCTGGCGGCTACTGGGACCTGAGGTAGTTGGTACACTAGGACGTGTGGATGTGGCAGAACGGCCACGTCCTCTCCCAGCACCAGAGGGTCCACTAACACCACCACGACCATGTCCACGTCCGCGTCCCTTACTAGATGTTTTTCTCATTGTTATGGTTCACCACAACAACAAATATATTATTTGGCCCAATGTATTGTATTCAAATTCAGCGGGATATAAATTTGAGGCCTAGTATTTAGGCGCTGGGTGACCGGTATGGATTTAGTGACAGAATTAGACTTGGAAATGCACAGAAGCGTGTGTGTGTGAAGTTATTCTGAATGACCCAATGTGCACCTTGAATATTATATACCCTTTTAGGGATAGATTTCAAATAGCTCTGATATAGCAGAAACCACTAAATTATGAAATTGCTAAATTGGGAATTGTATTTCAACCCAGAACAAGAAATGTGCTTGAACGGACACTAAATAACTCGCCCAGCTACAGCACTAAGGACAGATTTAGCTGGATATGAATTTGAGGCCTAGTATTTAGGCGCTGGGTGACAGGTATGGGTTTAGTGACAGAATTAGACTTAGAAATACACAGTAGCGGGTGTGTGTGAAGTTATTCTGAATGACCCAATGTGCACCTTGAATATTATATACCCTTTTAGGGATAGATTTCAAATAGCTCTGATATAGCAGAAACCACTAAATTATGAAATTGCTAAATTGGGAATTGTATTTCAACCCAGAACAAAAAATGTGCTTTGACGGACACTAAATAACTTTCCCAGCCACAACAGGACAGCGTTAACGAGAGATTTAGCAGGATATAAATTTGAGGCCTAGTATTTAGGCGCTGGGTGACAGGTATGGGTTTAGTGACAGAATTAGACTTGGAAATACACAGTAGCGGGTGTGTGTGAAGTTATTCTGAATGACCCAATGTGCACCTTGAATATTATATACCCTTTTAGGGATAGATTTCAAATAGCTCTGATATAGCAGAAACCACTAAATTATGAAATTGCTAAATTGGGAATTGTATTTCAACCCAGAACAAGAAATGTGCTTGAACGGACACTAAATAACTCGCCCAGCTACAGCACTAAGGACAGATTTAGCTGGATATGAATTTGAGGCCTAGTATTTAGGCGCTGGGTGACAGGTATGGGTTTAGTGACAGAATTAGACTTAGAAATACACAGTAGCGGGTGTGTGTGAAGTTATTCTGAATGACCCAATGTGCACCTTGAATATTATATACCCTTTTAGGGATAGATTTCAAATAGCTCTGATATAGCAGAAACCACTAAATTATGAAATTGCTAAATTGGGAATTGTATTTCAACCCAGAACAAAAAATGTGCTTTGACGGACACTAAATAACTTTCCCAGCCACAACAGGACAGCGTTAACGAGAGATTTAGCAGGATATAAATTTGAGGCCTAGTATTTAGGCGCTGGGTGACAGGTATGGGTTTAGTGACAGAATTAGACTTGGAAATACACAGTAGCGGGTGTGTGTGAAGTTATTCTGAATGACCCAATGTGCACCTTGAATATTATATACCCTTTTAGGGATAGATTTCAAATAGCTCTGATATAGCAGAAACCACTAAATTATGAAATTGCTAAATTGGGAATTGTATTTCAACCCAGAACAAAAAATGTGCTTTGACGGACACTAAATAACTTTCCCAGCCACAACAGGACAGCGTTAACGAGAGATTTAGCAGGATATAAATTTGAGGCCTAGTATTTAGGCGCTGGGTGACAGGTATGGGTTTAGTGACAGAATTAGACTTAGAAATACACAGTAGCGGGTGTGTGTGAAGTTATTCTGAATGACCCAATGTGCACCTTGAATATTATATACCCTTTTAGGGATAGATTTCAAATAGCTCTGATATAGCAGAAACCACTAAATTATGAAATTGCTAAATTGGGAATTGTATTTCAACCCAGAACAAGAAATGTGCTTGAACGGACACTAAATAACTCGCCCAGCTACAGCACTAAGGACAGATTTAGCTGGATATAAATTTGAGGCCTAGTATTTAGGCGCTGGGTGACAGGTATGGGTTTAGTGACAGAATTAGACTTGGAAATGCACAGTAGCGGGTGTGTGAAGTTATTCTGAATGTCCCTATGTGCACCTTCAATATGATCTACCCTTTTAGGGATAGATTTCAAATAGCTCTGATATAGCAGAAACCACTAAATTATGAAATTGCTAAATTGGGAATTGTATTTCAACCCAGAACAAGAAATGTGCTTGAACGGACACTAAATAACTCGCCCAGCTACAGCACTAAGGACAGATTTAGCTGGATATAAATTTGAGGCCTAGTATTTAGGCGCTGGGTGACAGGTATGGGTTTAGTGACAGAATTAGACTTGGAAATACACAGTAGCGGGTGTGTGTGAAGTTATTCTGAATGACCCAATGTGCACCTTGAATATTATATACCCTTTTAGGGATAGATTTCAAATAGCTCTGATATAGCAGAAACCACTAAATTATGAAATTGCTAAATTGGGAATTGTATTTCAACCCAGAACAAGAAATGTGCTTGAACGGACACTAAATAACTCGCCCAGCTACAGCACTAAGGACAGATTTAGCTGGATATGAATTTGAGGCCTAGTATTTAGGCGCTGGGTGACAGGTATGGGTTTAGTGACAGAATTAGACTTGGAAATACACAGTAGCGGGTGTGTGTGAAGTTATTCTGAATGACCCAATGTGCACCTTGAATATTATATACCCTTTTAGGGATAGATTTCAAATAGCTCTGATATAGCAGAAACCACTAAATTATGAAATTGCTAAATTGGGAATTGTATTTCAACCCAGAACAAGAAATGTGCTTGAACGGACACTAAATAACTCGCCCAGCTACAGCACTAAGGACAGATTTAGCTGGATATGAATTTGAGGCCTAGTATTTAGGCGCTGGGTGACAGGTATGGGTTTAGTGACAGAATTAGACTTGGAAATGCACAGTAGCGGGTGTGTGAAGTTATTCTGAATGACCCTATGTGCACCTTGATACAGGTGCACCTCTGATACAGCAGAAACCACTAAATTTTTAAATTGCTAAATTGGGTATTGTATTTTAACAGGTGCACCTCTGATACAGCAGAAACCACTAAATTTTTAAATTGCTAAATTGGGTATTGTATTTTAACCCAGAACAAAAAATGTGCTTTGACGGACACTAAATAACTTTCCCAGCCACAACAGGACAGCGGTAACGAGAGATTTAGCGGGATATAAATTTGAGGCCTAGTATTTAGGCGCTGGGTGACCGGTATGGATTTAGTGACAGAATTAGACTGGGATATGGCCAAAAAATAACCACACTATTGCTGGTTAAATGCACTTGGTGATGGGCGCAGCTTGCCCCTGATGTAGTATATGGCCAAAAAATGAACAGACTATTGCTGGTTAAATGCACTTGGTGTCACAGCTTGACCAACCACACTACTGAGGGTTAAATGCACTTGGTGACGGGCGCAGCTTGCCCCTGATTTAGTATATGGCCAAAAAATGAACAGACTATTGCTGGTTAAATGCACTTGGTGTGATAGCTTGACCAACCACACTACTGAGGGTTAAATGCACTTGGTGTGACAGCTTCACCCTGATGTAGGCTTTAGCCAAAAAACAACCACACCATTGAGGGTTAAATGCACTTGGTCGCAGCTTGTGCTGGCGCACCACAAGACACAAAATGGCCGCCGATCACCCCAGAAAAATGTGACTGACAAACGGTCTGGGCAGCCTAAAAACAGTGAGCAATTGAGGATCAGCAGCTCAATGATCCACAGCTGCAGATCGATCAGTTAATCAAGTCCTTTGGAGGAGTTAATCTGCCTAATCTCGCCCTACTGTCGCAGCCGCAACCTCTCCCTACGCTAATCAGAGCAGAGTGACGGGCGGCGCTATGTGACTCCAGCTTAAATAGAGGCTGGGTCACATGGTGCTCTGGCCAATCACAGCCATGCCAATAGTAGGCATGGCTGTGATGGCCTCTTGGGGCAAGTAGTATGACGCTTGTTGATTGGCTGCTTTGCAGCCTTTCAAAAAGCGCCAAGAAAGCGTCACAAAAGCGCGAAGAAAGCGACGAACACCGAACCCGAACCCGGACTTTTACGAAAATGTCCGGGTTCGGGTCCGTGTCACGGACACCCCAAAATTCGGTACGAACCCGAACTATACAGTTCGAGTTCGCTCATCCCTACTTGAGAACCATAGTCAAGTCATAGTCAATCACACAATCTTCTCATAAGGAGAGGGACAGTTCTTAACTGTTAGTAAAACAGTCTACTCAAACTCACAAAGACAATGCTACAAAAGTGGCAATTAGTGATGAGCGAAGTATTGTAAAATTTGATTTGGCTGCTTTGCCGAATTTTACCCAAAAATTGCTTTCTGACAAATTACTTTGTCATGCTGCACATTTCTTTGTAAGTAGTGGGTGCAATGACAGGGAGCAGCGATTGCGCCGCTCCCCGTCATTGTACCTCTCAGATGCCGCGTTCATAGATGATCGCGGCATCTAACAGTAATAACAGATTAAAATAAACCAAAAAAAAAATTGAATCATACTTACCTCATCCATTTGATCGCAACGAGTTGGCTGCCGCCATCTTGATTGAAGATCTAGCGTGAAATCTGCCATGCCCCGTGATGACGGGAGTAAGGAAGTTTGTTTGTAGCACAGCCTTTAGTCAGTACTGCTTCTTTAGTAGTACATTGTCACACACCTACTATGTTTAAATTACTGTGGCTCAACAAAAAACAGGCCTGGAGGCAGGGCTGGTGCAAGGATTTTTGCCACCCTAGGCAAAAGCTAATTTTGCCGCCCCTTGTCTCCGCCCATTGATCACGCCTTGCCTCCGCCCATTGATAACGCCTTGCCTCCGCCCATTGATCACGCCCTTTGATCCACCCACAGACCCCCATCAGACCTAAGATAAGCCCAAAGACCCCCCTCAGCCCCCATTCAGACCTCAGATAAGCCCAAAGACCCCCTCACTCAGCCCCCAATGCCCCCCATCAAAACTTAAATCATTGCGGCAGGCAGAACTAACTATATACTACAATACTTACCTAGAACGCTGCGGCTCCTCTTCCTCGTGCTCCCGTCTTCCCGCCGGCGCTGCACTGTCACCTGACAGCGTGCAGCGTCAGGTCATAGTGTGTGCACTACGTCCTGATGCTGTACACGCTCAGGAGGATAGTGCAACGCCGGGGCCGCCGCCGCGAGGGAGCTGGGACAGTGTAAGTTTAAAGGGGCGGGGCTGGCTGCGCAGGCGTGCGTGTTGGGTCCGGACAGGGATCACCCCATCAGACATATCACCTGCCGCACCCCCCTCACAACGCCACTCTGCTACTTTGACTTCTATTGCGGCCAGAGCGCCGGCGCCCCCAGCAAGAGTGCACTCTATGCGGTGGCCTACTCTGCTTATGGGTGGCACCGGCCCTGCCTGGAGGGAAACTGCATGAAACAAACAAAAAAATAAATAAATACGTGTGCTCTGGTGCTCTGCTGGTCTTTCTTTACTGTGCTGCAGCAATGTGATCACACGTTAAAGGGTTTTCCACTGCAAAAGGGTTTTATGTGAATTTCCTGCATGAATGCTGTCAAATGGCCATTTCACTACCAAAAATGAAAATTCCTAACAAATGTGATGCTGAAATTAACACATTTGTGAGGCTTTATTTTTCAGTTAATTTTACCTTTCTGGTGTCTGTATTCAGCCCTTAGCAACCCTTTTTCTCTGTGCCTCTATTTTAGCATCTTCCTAAGATGGCCTCTGTTGCACTTCCTGTGGTGATCTTCGCCATGTCCTTGAGGCTATCCTGTATTTCCCTCACCTCCCATAAGCCCTTGCTCTCCTCACATGAAATAACGGGACCAATCAGAATGCAGATAACCTCCCACCTACCACAGAGCAATGTGTATCCTCTCACATACAGCTAACCAGAGACATACAAGACCAATCAAAATGCAGATAATCTCCCACCTATCCCAGAGCAGTGTGTATGTAACGCCCCCAAGTGGCATTACCATGCCCACTCCCTGCTTCTGTTTAGGCATGTCAATAATAATGTCATTTTAATACAATTTATTTCAGGTCCTCCACATTGTACATTTCCTGTTATTCATCTTATTTTGTTAATGTAATGTGCCGACAGTGCTACACTAGAAGAGAGTGGAACTACACTGAACAAAAATATAAAAGTAACACTTTTGGTTTTGCTCCCATTTTGCATGAGCTGAACTCAAAGATCTAAAACATTTTCTACACACACAAAAGACCCATTACTCTCAAATATTGTTCACAAATCTGTCTAAATCTGTGTTAGTGAGCACTTCTCCTTTGCCGAGATAATCCATCCCACCTCACAGGTGTGGCATATCAAGGTGCTGATTAGACAGCATGAATATTGCACAGGTGTGCCTTGGACTTCTCACAATAAAAGGCCACTCTGAAATGTGCAGTTTGATCACACAGCACAATGCTACAGATGCCGCAACATTTGAGGGAGCGTGCAATTGGCATGCTGACTGCAGGAATGTCTACCAGAGCTGTTGCCTATGCAATGAATGTGCATTTCTCTACCATAAGCCGTCTCCAAAAGCGTTTTAGAGAATTTGGCAGTACATCCAACCAGCCTCACAACCGCAGACCACGTGTAACCACAACAGCCCAGGACCTCCACATCCAGCATGTTCCCCTCCATGATCGTCTGAGACCAGCCACCCGGACAGCTGCAGCAACAATCGGTTTGCATAACCAAATAATTTCTGCACAAACTGTCAGAAACCGTCTCAGGAAAGCTCATCTGCATGCTCATCGTCCTCATCGGGGTCTGGACCTGACTGCAGTTCGTCATCGTAACTGACTTGAGTGGGCAAATGCTCACATTCTATGACGTCTGGCACGTTGGATAGGCATTCTGTTCATGGATGAGTCCCTGTTTTCACTGTTCAGGGCAGATGGCAGACAGCATGTGTGGAGTCGTGTGGGTAAGCGGTTTGCTGAAGTCAACTTGTGGATCGAGTGGCCCATGGTGGCGGTGGGGTCATGGTATGGGCAGGCGTATGTTATGGACAAATGAACACAGGGGCATTTTATTGATGGCATTTTGAATGCACAGAGATACTGTGACGAGATCCTGAGGCTCATTGTTGTACCATTCATCCACGACCATCACCTCATGTTGCAGCATGATAATGTACGGCCCCATATTGCAAGGATCTGTACACAATTCCTGGAAGCTGAAAACATCCCAGTTCTTGCATGGCCAGCATACTCACCGGACATGTCACCCGTTGAGCATGTTTGGGATGCTCTGGATCGGCGTATACGATAGCTTGTTCCAGTTCCTGACAATATTCTGCAACTTTGCACAGCTACTGAAGAGGAGTGGACCAACATTCCACAGGCCACAATCAACAACCTGATCAACTATATGTGACGGAGATGTACTGCACTGCGTGAGGCAAATGGTGGCCACACCAGATACTTGCTGGTTTTCTGCACATTTCAGAATGGTCTTTTATAGTGGGCAGTCTAAGGCACACCTGTGCAATATTTATGCTGTCTAATCAGCACCTTGATATGCCACACCTGTGAGGATTATCTCAGCAAAGGAGAAATGCTCGCTAACACAGATTTAAACAGATTTGTGAACAATATTTGAGTAGATGCCGATCACATGAGACGTCGACCCGGCCACACAAGCCGCTCAGCTTACAGTGGGAAGAAGCAGTATGCTGGGGACCACAGCATTGTTATTGCACAGCGACAAGCTTGACCACAGGGTGAGTTCCGCTTGACTGCCGCGTGGGACGCCACTGGCAGAAGCAGACATTGAGCCACCGAAAAAACTGAGTAACTACAAGTCCACAATACCACACACTGTTTTTCCTGGCATAACCATAACTCACTCTGTTGGTGCAAATTACTTATACTATCAAGTGTCCACAATTGACTTTGGACCGATCCAATAACTTGCAACATTTATCATTATATTTTATTATTTATATATTTTACTTTTTATTTTTACTTTTCATTTTTTTCATTTTATATTCTCTATCTTCACATTCTCTATTTTCTTCGAACATTTACCTGCATTTACTCAAATCGCATGATGTACCCACATCTATGAACGAACATCCAGTACTTACCAGCAAAAAGACACATCAACCAAACGCCAGTTGAACTACCATACCCTACCCCAAATTGTTTAACATTCATAATTTTTTTTACCATTTTTAGCTTTTTTCAACATATTTTAAAACATATTCAAATAAATTACTTATTTTATTTTAAACATAATTTATATCTATTAAATAAATATAATTTGTGTAATAACCATATATAGAGTGCCTGCCTAATATTTATTCATACATTTTTCGCATACTAGTGGCTGGGTGAGTCACCAAAGACAGAGCACCAACCCAAGGTGAGAAATTGGGAGAGCCACTATTAGTCTCTTGTCCAATATTTGAGAGTAATGGGTCTTTTGTGTATGTTGAAAATGTTTCAGATCTTTGAGTTCAGCTCATGCAAAATGGGAGCAAAACCGAAAGTGTTGCGTTTATATTTTTGTTCAGTGTAGATTCCAGTCTCTATGCCTCTGTAGTGAGGGCAGGAAGTGAGATAGAGATTGAGTGAGTGAGTCTTCCCCTGCTAGAGGGAGGTTGTGTGATGAGAGACTTGCCCCTGCCGGGTGAGCCTTGCCTAAGAAACTAACCAGGAAGAAGTTCCTAGGAGCACAGATAAGTGAGACAGACAAAGAGAAAGACTGCAACTGACCTAGGAGGGTTGAGAAAGCTAAATTCAAGGAAGATACAGCAGAGAGGAGTTTGTTGCAGAGAAAGTGTTTGCCTGCCATATGTACACTAAAGCCTGCTGGAAACCAAGAAAAGACTCTGTAAACCATTTTGAAGACAAGTTTATTCAAGTAAAGTTGCGTTTGCATCTTCTAACAAAGTCTGGACTCAATTCATTCCATCACCATCCAAATTCAACTACCCTTTGCCCTGCTTCGGACAGCCACGTCTGGGATTCCAAAGGATATTCCAGGTAGGAGCATCGTGACATATGCATCTAATTACAACTACAGGTGGCAGCAATCCTTGGCAGTGCTACACTAGAAGAGAGTGGAACTAGATTTCAATCTCTATGCCTTTGTAGTGAGGGCAGGAAGTGAGATAGAGATGGAGTGAGTGAGTCTTCCCCTGCTAGAGGAAGGTGGTGTGATGAGAGACTCGCCCCTGCCGGGTGAGCCCTGCCTAAGAAACTAGCCAGGAAGAAGTTTCTAGGAGCACAGATAAGTGAGACAGACAAAGAGAAAGACTGCAACTGACCTAGCAGAGTTGAGAAAGCTAATTTTAAGGAAGATACAGCAGACGGCCACATCTGGGAAAGGATATTCCAGGTACTAGTATCGTGACACATGCAGCTAACAACTGCAGGGATGTTGTAGGCGTCACTACACCGCCCTGGCATTCCTACCCCTGGATATCACCATCACACTACTTAAAGGGGACACAACTTCCTCGTTTCTGGAAGGCAACTGGCGTCACATTAAGCTATATTACAGAGGGACATATAATCGTAAATACCTCTTAGAGGGCAACCCTAGATGCAGGACTGGCGCTGCAATTGGCGCCATTCCACCGGCCAAACATTGCATGTATCCTCTCACATACAGCTAACCAGAGACAGACATGACTAATCATAATGCAGATAACTTCCCCCGCTAACCCAGAGCAATGTGTATCCTCTCACATACAGCTAACCAGAGACAGACATGACTAATCATAATGCAGATAACTTCCCCCGCTAACCCAGAGCAATGTGTATCCTCTCACATACAGCTAACCAGAGACAGACAGAACAATCAGAATGCAGATAACCTACCCCCTACCCCATATCAGTGTGTATCCTCTCACATACAGATAACCAGAAACAGACAAGACAAATCAGAATGCAGATAACCTCCCCCACTACCCCAGAGCAGTGTGTATCTTCTCATATACAGCTAACCGGAGACAAGCTCTGCGATGACATGAAATCAGTAAGCATTTGTTTTAGCTTAATAGTCATGTTAAAGGGTTTTTTAGGAACCATTTTTGGGTGTATATATAGTGTTTTAAATAACTTATTATTTAATTTTTAGGGGGAAAGATAAAAAAATCAGCCGTTTTTACATTATTTTGTGAATTTTTTTTACGGCGTTCACTGTGTGGTAAAAATAACATAATTCTATTATTTGAGAGAAAGATAGAAATGTGACATTATCATCAGTGTAGTGACCGAAATAATAAAACACGTTTCTAGCTACTACCATTCACGAGAAAACAGCATCTAAAGCTAGCAGTTCCGTCCTAGGGGCTCAATACTGGAAAAAAACTGATCAGTTTTATCATAATGCATTCTGATTGGAGAGGAATCCGTTCAGTATGCATCAGGATTCTTCAGTTCAGTCACTGTACGGTTTTTGGATGGAGAAAATACCACAGCATGCTGCAGTATTTTCTCCGTCCAAAAGTCCGGAACTCTTGCCGGAATGCCGGCATTATTTTCCATTGAATGCCGGTACCAAGTGTTCTGGCAAAACAGACCTTTAAAAATAGTGTACTGAAGTACTATGTGTGTTCATCAGTCACTTGCAAAGTGAGCACAGCATATCAGAGTGCACTAAAATGAAAGGTGTATATATCTTTACATGGCTGCTCCACAGGTTTTCTCTTTCTCCAGGGTACAGGGGGCTAGGAAGTGTAATGGCTACTTCTTTTCTCCCCGCTATCATAGTCTCTGCCCGTCGTGTCTATTGCTGCTGACAGAAGCCATCTTTCAGCTCTAGTAAGCTCTGCTATTTTATCTCTCTGACTCTCTACCCTGACCACAACCAGTTAAGCTAAGCTACTAAACAGTCCAAAAACAGGTTGTGCCCCTTTGAGGGGGTTTTGGCAAACCCTACTCCTGAGCAAACCTGTAAAATGTAGCATATTTGCCTGCTTCCCAGGGCTGGCTTCGGGGTCCTTCACTCCATGGCTTTGGTGCTCCACTGGGCTCCCTGGATATAAACTTCCTGTTTGACACAGCTGCAGCCAATTGCTGGCTGCAGCAAGGACCTGCTTCCTTTGTATCATTACAAATGGTCTCATGAAAAAAGGAGAGCAGGTCACTGCAGGTCACCGCAGGCCGCAGTTCTGCACCACCCTATGTCTCTTTGTTCATCTCTGTCTGCCATCCTACCTGTGCTCTTTGCTCCACCATTGATCTGAGACTGACATCCTCCATAATCCCAATTTCCCATCTACAAGACTGTTCTTGTGCTTCTGAAGTTCTTTGCAATGCACTGCCCTGGACAATCAAAAACACTGGTAGATCCCAGCACAATCACGTTCGGGTTAAAAACTTGACTCAACACCTTCACCCAGAATAAGATGGACCCAGAAGGTAGAGAGAGTCCGTGAGCTCCTATGCGTTAAAGCAGTCACAGTCGCTTCAAACTTCTTTGTTCTCTTTCTCACCAAGCTGGTTTTCGCTAAATGGCAGGAACCAAATTTGTATCCAGGTGATATATATATAATGAAGCAAGAGAAGGCAGCACTCCAGATGGTAATGAAAAAGTGGATGATTTATTCACTCATCAGCAACGTTTCAGCTCTCTATGGAGCCTTTTTCCAGCTGAGTAACATGTGCAAAATTACATATATAAATAGTGCAAGTGATTAACAGGGTATAAATTGATACATCATATAATAAAGTGCAAATGCATAAAAATTACAACCATATTGCAAATACAATAAGTATATACTTCCCAATGGTTAGTGGGCTAGTGCACACCTCAAGAACATTTAAAAACTGAGATTTTTATTTGTCGTGCTCACAAAAGGAGATTAAAAAGCATGTAAAATAGCACAAGGTCAGAGTCTAATCTACACACTGTTTTTAATCTCCTTTTTGAGTATGAGAAATAAAAATCTGTTTTTAAATGTTCTTGCAGTGTGCACTATATTTTTTATTGTATTTTCAAGTTGACCAGAGGTAAGTATATATCACCTGAATGCAAATTTGGTTCTGGCTATTTTGTGAAAACCTGTCATGGTGTTGCAGAAAACTAGAAGACACAAATAAAGATCCGACTGACTTGATCCCAAATTAAGGAACATAAGGGTGAGCTCTATAAAAGCCCTAGAGCTCTCCCTGACTGCTCACCCCATGCAAAGATCTTTATGATAGATAATTGCATGCCTTCGTACCTAGACTGTGTGACACCTGAAAACCCTATAATAGTGAGGGGACACGACCACCGGCTCCCTACACTTAATACGGACGGAGTCAGGGTCACCTAGGATCAAGCCAACAGGAAAACACAAATAAAGGAACAGATTTAACTGAGGGACCAGAAGTTGCAGCATCTAGCAGTGAGCACAATCCAGGAAGTTGTATAAACCGCAAAGTGATGCAGTATGGGAGGGGATATAAAGGGATGCAATCAGTGCAACTAGATGACAGCTGAGAGAGGGAAACGAGATGACAAAACGAAACCAAAACAAAAGAACCTCAAGCAAGAGGTACTGAAGAACGTCTGTCAGAGCTTCTCAGAGATCTGGCGGTGACAAAACCATCTTGGAGTGTATATACCATACCATACTTCCAGTTCCGCATGGGTTCCATGTATATTTGTATGGCTGTCTGAAAGCACCATGCTTCCTGTTCCGCATGGGCTCCGGGCATGCTTGTATTTCTCTGATTATGTTCTGATCTGTCTATGTTCACCATGTTATGTGTATCCTGATTTGCATGGGCTCATGGCTATGTGGCTCTCTCCGTGATCCTGCATCCCGGACTTGTGTCTGAACAGTGTTAAATATCGTATGCCTGAATTCTTGTTGCCTTGCACCAGCGTCTCTATTTCCTTGTAGGTCATCTGCCAAGTGTACCTGGACCATCCCAGGAGCTAGCGGTCCGGTTGCCCCTTGCGGCAAAGGCCAAATCCCTATATAGGGGTTAAAGGGTGAAAAGGCGAGCCCTTAGGGTTTGGCATCAAGTCAAACTGGTCACTTGGCACAATGGTTACACTTCTGTTACTGATCTGCCCGATCCGTACAGCTTGCTCAGCTATGAATCCCGCTGTCCATCTTAGTTGCGGTTCCGTCCCTGGCCTGGTTAATTCTGATTGTTTGTGCCTGGTACTTTTCTTTAATAAAACATTTGTTTTGTTTTTCTCTGGATCTTGTCTGTTTGGCAAACGCTTGTGACATGTTCATGGGTTTCCTGACCCCTGATGATGACACATAAATTTTTTATCAGTTTTTTTTTTCTTTTCCAGTAGAGTCCATTGTACTCTATGTCTACTCAGGGGGTCTGGAGTTCTGTATCAGAAAAAAAATTAGGTATGACAGTTATAAAAATATATTAAGAAATAAAAATGCCAGAATGTTGAAAAGTCAGTATAGCCTTTAAAGGTTGACATTCACTTAAAAAAAAAAAAAAAGTTACGGGTATATTTATATTAACGGCTCATGCTCAGGATACATCAATATGAGGTTGGCGGGGATCCAACTTCTGGAACTAGATACACACTGGAACTTTGGTGAACCCCCAGCCTTCTCTCTGCTCACCAAGCACAGCTCTGTCCATTTAATAGTGGCTGTGCTTGGTATCCCAGCTCAGTCCCATTCACGGGAATGGCACTTAGCTGTGCCTAGGCCATGTGACTGATGAACGTAATGACACATGGCCTAGGAAGAGGTCTAATCTCTCGGGGAGCATCATGGCCTTTTGGCACAGCTGATCTGTGGGGGTCCGACTCTTGGCGTTTTTGACCTATTCTGAGGATACAGTAGGTCATCAATATGTAATCCCAGAGAACCCTTTAACCACCTCCGGACCGCCTAACGCAGATGTGCGGTCCGGAGGTGGCAGCGCTGCGCAGAGTCACGCATATACGCGTCATCTCGCGAGACGCGAGATGACGCGAGTATGCGCCCGCGCGTGCGCAGTTCGCGCCGGCATTTCGTTCAGGACCATTTCGTCAGCAACCTGCCAGCCAATGATCGTGGCTGGCAGGTTGCTGATTTTTAAAAAATCCAATCAAAGGGCCAGATAGCAGATCATATTTGTAAATATGATCTGTTATATGGCTGCCTGCTCCTCTGCTGGTTCTTTTCGTCGGTTGGATCCAGCAGAGGAGCAGGCTACACAGTGAGTACACCAAACATCACACTTAGCCCCAGATCACCCCCCTGAACCCCAATTAACCCTTTGATCACCCCTTTGATCACCCCTGTCAATCACAAGTGAAAAGAAAAAAGTGATCAGTGCAAACTGTCACTTTTTTTTTTCACTGTTATTGACCGTTAGGTTTTAGGTATAGTTTAGGTCCCTTGGTTAGGTAGTTAGCGATCAGTTAGCGCCCAGCCCACCGCACCGCAGTCCGTTATTCGCTGATTAGCGTATCGCTAATCAGCATTTGTACTTTTATAGTATCTGGAAGTGATCAAAACTGATCACGGTCAGATCTATAATAGTACTAGTGTCACTTTAGTTCGCCCTCCACCCAAAACGCAGTGTTTGCCCGATCAGGCCTGATCGCTCGCCCACACGTGCGTTCGCCCACACCCGCCCCACCGCAGTGACAAAAAAAAATTTTTTTTTTGATCGCTGCACATTCTATTTACACGCACTGCGGCGATAAAAAAATCAGTTTTGATATTTTTTATCAACCGCAGCGGCCTCCGGTACTTCGCTAGGCTCCCCTTTGTAAGACAGGCTTGCTTTTTTTTTCTTGGGTAGTCTCAGGGAATACCCCTAAATTTAGTTGCCCACATGTCTAACAGGGGGTATTCCTCTGAAGAGGCCTACAGGCTTCTGACCCAGTCGGATGAGGAGTGGGAACCCTCATCTGATGAATCCAGCGGGTCAGAATACGAACCTGTAGAAAGCAGTGGCTCTCTGACCCAAAGTTCGGACGAGGAGGCTGAGGTCCCTGATAGAACCAGGCGTACCCGGCCCCGTGTCGCTAGACCGCAGGTTGCGCAGGATCCGCTTCAAGAGCAGCAGAGTGGGGCTGGTGCTGTCGGATTACGTGGTGAGGCATACACCAGCAGCCCAGCCCTTCCTGGACCTAGTACCAGCACTGCCGTACAACCTGGTGAAGTAGCGAGCACCAGAAGGGCAGTTGAAGCTGGTACGGTGGCACGTGCAGTAGTGACCCCGTCGCAGCCACCGCAAAGACGTGCCCGTAGAGCCCCTAGAATCCCAGAGGTGCTGGCAAACCCTGATTGGCAGTCCCCAACTTCAGCCGCACCTGTAGTTTTCCCTTTCACCGCCCAGTCTGGAGTTCGGGTTGAGACAGCTCAGATCGGTTCGGCCCTGGGATTTTTTGAGCTGTTCTTGACTGCGGAGCTTTTAGACTTAGTTGTGGCAGAAACAAATCGGTATGCCACACAATTTATAACCGCTAACCCGGGAAGCTATTATGCCCAGCCTTTCCGGTGGAAACCAGTCCAAGTTTCCGAAATTAAAACTTTTCTGGGCCTCCTCCTCAACATGGGCCTGACAAAAAAGCATGAATTGCGGTCATATTGGTCCACGAACCCGATTCATCACATGCCCATGTTCTCTGCTGCTATGTCCAGGACACGATTTGAGGTCATCCTGCGTTTCCTGCACTTTAGTGACAACACCGCCTCCCGTCCCAGGGGCCACCCTGCTTTTGACCGGCTCCACAAAATTCGGCCCCTCATAGACCATTTCAACCAGAAATTTGCAGATATTTATACCCCAGAGCAAAACATCTGCGTAGACGAGTCCCTAATACATTTTACCGGGCGCCTTGGCTTCAAACAATACATCCCAAGCAAGCGCGCCCGGTATGGGGTCAAATTGTATAAGCTCTGTAAAAGGGCCACAGGCTATACCCACAAATTTCGGATCTATGAGGGAAAAGATCAGACCCTGGAGCCGGTCGGTTGCCCTGACTACCTGGGGAGCAGTGGGAAGACAGTTTGGGACTTGGTGTCACCCTTATTCGGCAAGGGGTACCATCTTTATGTGGACAATTTTTACACAAGTGTGGCCCTCTTTAGGCATTTGTTTCTAGAACGGATTGGCGCCTGTGGTACCGCGCGAACTAGTCGCGCGGGCTTCCCCCAACGGCTCGTTAGCACCCGTCTTGCAAGGGGGCAGAGGGCCGCACTGTGTAACGAAGAACTGCTCGCGGTGAAATGGAGAGACAAGCGTGACGTTTACATGCTCTCCTCCATTCACGCAGACACGACAATACAAATTGAGCGAGCAACCCGTGTCATTGAAAAGCCCCTCTCAATCCACGACTATAACCTCCACATGGGAGGGGTCGACTTCAATGACCAGATGTTGTCTCCGTATTTAGTTTCCCGCAGAACCAGACGCTGGTATAAGAAGGTGTCTGTATATTTAATTCAATTGGCTCTGTACAATAGTTTTGTTCTCTACAGTAAGGCTGGGAGAACTGGATCCTTCCTCAAATTTCAGGAAGAGATCATCGAGAACCTCCTGTACCCAGGAGGTTCCGTGGCCCCATCCACCAGTGTAGTTAGCCGTCTACACGAGCGACATTTCCCCAATGTCGTTCCTGGTACCTCAACCCAACCGTCACCCCGAAAAAGATGTCGTGTCTGTAGCAGGAGTGGAATAAGGCGTGACACCCGCTATTTCTGTCCTGACTGTCCTGACCACCCTGCCCTATGCTTTGGAGAGTGTTTCCGGAAGTACCACTCACAGGTACACTATTAGCATAGGGATCATCTCACCAGGATAGGCACACAGGGCTATTAGGGCCCATTCACTCACTGCTGCTGCAAACGTCTCCTTTCACATGGGACAAAGTGCATAACGCACTTCGCCACATCTTTGGGCGATTTGCGCTTTGCACATTGACCCATGGGGAAGGAGAGGTTTGTTCTATAAAGGTAAAAAAACAAAAAAAAAAAAAAAAACACACCAGTAAGCAAACACGTTAATGTTCAGTTCAAAAAGTTCAAGTTACATGTTCTGTTGCAAAGTTAATAAAATTATTGCGTTGCGGCCTGTTTTTTTCTTTTTTTTTTTTTTTGTCTTTTTACCTTCCAGGTGGACCAACCGATCGACCAGCTGCAGCACCGATGTGCATTCTGACAGAAGCATTGCGCTGCTGTCAGATTACACGCAAGTCGGTGTATGCAGCGCTGCAAGACGGGATTTTCTCCTCTGCAGTGACAGATACGTTTGCCGAGGCATACGAGCTGAGGAGGAGGCGGCGTTCCTATGCTTTGGCAAACACTTTGTATATATATATAAAAAAAAATCTAAAAAAAAATCCCGGCAATGATTTATTCATCCACATCGATTGATGCGAATGGAGAAATCTGGTTTGCCAGGGCATACGAGCTAAGTGGGTATGGATGTTGGGCGGAGCTCCTATGTCCTGGCAGACGCCTTTCCCCTCCATTTTTTTTTTTTGGCAGAGATTTTTTCATCCACATTGATCAATGCGAATGAAGAAATCTGTGCCGTTCATTTTTTTCTTTCAGCCCAGAGGCTGAACGGAAAAAAAAATCTCATTACCTGTATGCTCAATATAAGGAGAATAGCAGAAACTCCTAATGCTGGCCATACATGTAATGATTGCGGAGACCCTCAAATGCCAGGGCAGTACAAACACCCCACAACTGACCCCATTTTGGAAATAAGACACCCCAAGGTATTTGCTGAGGGGCATATTGAGTCCATGAAAGATTGAAATTTTTGTCCTAAGTTAGCGGAAAGTGAGACTTTGTGAGAAAAAACAAAAAAAAAAAATCAATTTCCGCTAACTTTTGCGAAAAAAAATAAAATTTCTATGAACTTGCCAGGCCCCTCATTGGATACCTTGGGGTGTCTTCTTTCCAAAGTGGGGTCACATGTGGGGTATTTATACTGCCCTGGCTTTTTAGGGGCCCTAAAGCGTGAGAAGAAGTCTGGGATCCAAATGTCTAAAAATGCCCTCCTAAAAGGAATTTGGGCACCTTTGCGCATCTAGGCTGCAAAAAAGTGTGACACATCTGGTATCGCCGTACTCAGGAGAAGTTGGGGAATGTGTTTTGGGGTGTCATTTTACATATACCCATGCTGGGTGAGAAAAATATCTTGGTCAAATGCCAACTTTGTATAAAAAAATGGGAAAAGTTGTCTTTTGCCAAGATATTTCTCTCACCCAGCATGGGTATATGTAAAATAGCACCCCAAAACACATTCCCCAACTTCTCCTGAGTACGGCGATACCAGATGTGTGACACTTTTTTGCTGCCAAGGTGGGCAAAGTGGCACATATTCCAAAGTGCACCTTTCGGATTTTGCAGGCCATTTTTTTTTACACATTTTGATTGCAAAGTACTTCTCACACATATGGGCCCCTAAATTGCCAGGGCAGTATAACTACCCCACAAATGACCCCATTTTAGAAAGAAGACACCCCAAGGTATTCCGTGAGGGGCATGGCGAGTTCCTAGAATTTTTTATTTTTTGTCGCAAGTTAGTGGAATATGAGACTTTGTAAGGAAAAAAGAGAAAAAAAAGAAAATCATCATTTTCCGCTAACTTGTGACAAAAAAAAAAAAATTCTAGGAACTCGCAGTGCCCCTCACGGAATACCTTGGGGTGTCTTCTTTCCAAAATGGGGTCACTTGTGGCGTAGTTATACTGCCCTGGCAATTTAGGGGCCCAAATGTGTGAGAAGTACCTTGCAATCAAAATGTGTAAAAAATGGCCTGCGAAACCCGAAAGGTGCACTTTGGAATATGTGCCCCTTTGCCCACCTTGGCAGCAAAAAAGTGTGACACATCTGGTATCGCCGTACTCAGGAGAAGTTGGGGAATGTGTTTTGGGGTGTCATTTTACATATACCTATGCTGGGTGAGAAAAATATCTTGGTCAAATGCCAACTTTGTATAAAAAAATGGGAAAAGTTGTCTTTTGCCAAGATATTTTTCTCACCCAGCATGGGTATATGTAAAATGACACCCCAAAACACATTCCCCAACTTCTCCTGAGTACGGCGATACCAGATGTGTGACACTTTTTTGCTGCCAAGGTGGGCAAAGGGGCACATATTCCAAAGTGCACCTTTCGGATTTTGCAGGCCATTTTTTACACATTTTGATTGCAAGGTACTTCTCACACATTTGGGCCCCTAAATTGCCAGGGCAGTATAACTACCCCACAAGTGACCCCATTTTGGAAAGAAGACACCCCAAGGTATTCCCTGAGGGGCATGGCGAGTTCCTAGAATTTTTTATTTTTTGTCGCAAGTTAGTGGAATATGAGACTTTGTAAGGAAAAAAGAGAAAAAAAAAAAAATCATCATTTTCCGCTAACTTGTGACAAAAAATAAAAATTTCTAGGAACTCGCCATGCCCCTCACGGAATACCTTGGGGTGTCTTCTTTCCAAAATGGGGTCACTTGTGGTGTAGTTATACTGCCCTGGCAATTTAGGGGCCCAAATGTGTGAGAAGTACTTTGCAATCAAAATGTGTAAAAAATGGCCTGCAAAATCTGAAAGGTGCACTTTGGAATATGTGCCCCTTTGCCCACCTTGGCAGCAAAAAAGTGTGACACATCTGGTATCGCCGTACTCAGGAGAAGTTGGGGAATGTGTTTTGGGGTGCCATTTTACATATAACCATGCTGGATGAGAGAAATATCTTGGCAAAAGACAACTTTTCCCATTTTTTTATACAAAGTTGGCATTTGACCAAGATATTTTTCTCACCCAGCATGGGTATATGTAAAATGACACCCCAAAACACATTCCCCAACTTCTCCTGAGTACGGCGATACCAGATCTGTGACACTTTTTTGCTGCCAAGGTGGGCAAAGGGGCACATATTCCAAAGTGTACCTTTTGGATTTCACCGGTCATTTTTTACACATTTTGATTGCAAAGTTCTTCTCACACATTTGGGCCCCTAAATTGCCAGGGCAGTATAACTACGCCACAAGTGACCCCATTTTGGAAAGAAGACACCCCAAGGTATTCCGTGAGGGGCATGGCGAGTTCCTAGAATTTTTTATTTTTTGTCGCAAGTTAGTGGAATATGAGACTTTGTAAGAAAAAAAATAAAAATAAAAATCATCATCATTTTCCGCTAACTTGTGACAAAAAATAAAAAGTTCTATGAACTCACTATGCCCATCAGCGAATACCTTAGGGTGTCTACTTTCCGAAATGGGGTCATTTGTGGGGGTTTTCTACTGTTTGGGCATTGTAGAACCTCAGGAACCATGACAGGTGCTCAGAAAGTCAGAGCTGTTTCAAAAAGCGGAAATTCACATTTTTGTACCATAGTTTGTAAATGCTATAACTTTTACCCAAACCATTTTTTTTTGCCCAAACATTTTTTTTTTATAAGAGACATGTAGAACAATAAATTTGGCGAAAAATTTATATATGGATGTTGTTTTTTTTGCAAAATTTTACAGCTGAAAGTGAAAAATGTCATTTTTTTGCAAAAAAATCGTTACATTTTGATTAATAACAAAAAAAGTAAAAATGTCAGCAGCAATAAAATACCACCAAATGAAAGCTCCATTAGTGAGAAGAAAAGGAGGTAAAATTCATTTGGGTGGTAAGTTGCATGACCGAGCGATAAACGGTGAAAGGAGTGTAGTGCAGAAGTGTAAAAAGTGCTCTGGTCATGAAGGGGGTTTCACCTAGCGGGGCTGAAGTGGTTAATGAAATCACTGAGACACTGAAGCATGGTGAAACACAGCAGTGGTTTTATATTCAGCACGAATTTAACACAGCAATTTATAATTTCTAAAAACATTTTAAAAAAGCCTAAGGGAATCACAACCATCAAAAATATCTAAATGAATACAGCCACTAATTTTCCTAATCTGTATTTATTATGACCGCATTACATGTTAATATGTAATTATCAAGCAATTATGTATTCAGATTGTTTTCACTAAACTGATATGAAGCAGTAACTATTAGAGTACCAGTTTGTATTATCTTAAATAGCCTGGCTTTACTGTACAGCATTGTTTGTGTTGTGGCTTCTATTTGCATCCATATTAGTTCTGAATATTAGAGATCAACATTCTAAAACTGGAAGGGGTATGTCATCGTAGAAAGGTAGAAAGGGAGAGGAACAGGGTGGTAGAGGTCCTTGGGAAAATGTCCCTTTTGCCCGCTCTATTACTGTAACCAACAAAGTGAAGGCCAGATGTTACTATAGTGAATTATGAAACTGTCACTACAGACGAAGCATGGTGCATGGTGTTTTTGTTTGTGCTGTGTCTGTGCATTTTTAGCTCTAGGTACCATATGATATCTCTATGGGAGTTAAACAGTGCCCACAAGCACGCCTGTGCTAAGTATACTGGTAAATGCTGTAAAAAAACAAAAAAACAAAAAAAAAAGCAAAACAAAGTCACTATAACTGGGGTATTTGTACCATTGAAAACAAGCAAAAGAAAGAAAAGTTATTAATTTTCATTGCTGAAACAGAGGTAAAGAGGAATGTGACTACCCATATAACAAGACTCACCTCATAGTATTAAATCATAATAGTAATAAGGGACGAACGTCTGGGAGATGCAAGAATTACTTGAGTCATTGAAGCGTTGAAGCATGTGTCATAGCACATTTTTCAGATGCAAAGGCAGATGGTGCCCTTTGCTGTATCTTTTCTTGAGGTTTCCCTTTGTAGTATACCATGTGGAGTACCCCACTACTTAAAGGAGTAATTATTGCCAAAGAGTTAATGCAATGTTTTTAAGTTTAAACGTTGCAATTTATTGTGTTTTGTGTGAACTCAATAGCACCATATTGGCAACCTAACAGTTAACATTTGGCAGACTGCTTAGGTTACCAGGTGATGGACTAGGTCCTCCCCTGGTTGGTGAGGGTAGAGATTCTAGGCTCACGCTCAGAGAACCTCCGGCTGTGAGTCTATAGCAGCCAGAGAAGCAACTCTCCTAACAGGGAACACCTGGAGGAGAGAGACCAGACATCTTTGTAGAGAGAGAGAGAGAGAGCAAGGGAGTACTACAACTACTATCGTTGTTGCTGCCTATTCAAAGAGGATTACACTGTGATATACTCTGAAACTGTGCCTTTGCTGCTATATGTACTTCACTTATCATCAACTCAGTAAAGAGACTTTTTTTTATTGCTGTCTTCACCATTCACCAGCCCCTGCATCCACACCTTGCATCCAGCCAAACATACTCCATCAAGGGCACCTCATCTACCACCAGGGAGGAGCCCCAATACCAGGGTATGCCCCTGGGTGTACAAAGGATGCGCCCTCTGGTAACTGTATAGCCCCAGGGAACGCTAGAGTGGAGATTGCCACCGCGAACTTTGAGCACAATTACATACCAGGATCATAGACACTACCACTCCTCCCATCCTCCTCTCCCCTCCGGTTTTTGTATTGAGGTCACAGAGCTTCAGCCTATACCCGCTTGCTGCCAGTGACTAAACACATTTATTATTTTACTGTACATCCAAATTCTGAAAACCTGACCTATCCTTATGACACACATGTACGGCTTGAGAGCTGTCTCTTATCTAGTGATACATGTGTCAGTTGAAGACAATTTAACTTGCAAACAAGATTTCTATTCACTGAAAGCAAGCAAGAAAATACAAAACGGTGAGAAGTAGAATCATAAATGACATTAGAAAGTTGCAGGACTTTTCCTGATACAATATGATTTTGTAGTCTGCATATTTCTGTCTAAGGTCTCATGCACACGACCGTGTCCGCATTGTGGTCAGCAAACAATGGATCCACAAAATAGGGACACCTTCCATGTGCATTCTGCACTTTTCACCCCCATTACTAGAAATGACTATTCCTGTCCAAGAATAGTGGTTGTTCTTTAGTTTGTGGAAGGAACATATGGATGCGGACAGCACACGGATGACATCGGTTTTGTTAGATTGCTTTTTGTGAACCAATGGAAATGAATAGGTCCATTCAAAAGATTGCGCATTGGACACGGATGCAAAAGGCCTAATCTAGTGAAATCCATGCATTTCTGTTTAAAAAATATTCTTTTTTCTTTTAAATTTCAGGCCATTTCATTGAAGATGTTTTCATTCCGTAGCAAATCATTTATATTTGATGGATTTCCAGACCCTTCTGATACTTGGGAAATAATTGAGACTATTGGCAAAGGAACATACGGTAAAGTTTTTAAAGTCGTGAATAAGAAAAATGGAAAGAAAGCAGCTGTAAAAATCATGGATCCATTTCATGTAAGTTACTCATGTTTCATTCCATATTTTACATAAAAATAATGATGCTAATGAGTATTACATTACACATTACATTATAACAGTGTTCTTCTTGAGTCTTACCCTCTGCCTCCTTTAAAAGGGCTTTCCAAGACTTTAATACTGATGACCTATCTTCTGGATAGTTCATCAGTATCTGATCGGTGGGGGTCCGAAATTCAGGACCTCCGCCGATCAGCTGCCTTCTCGCAGCTTAACAAGCACAGTGCCATAAATTTGATAGTGGCTTTGCTTGGTTTAGCGATCATCCCCATTTGCTTCAAGAGCTAAGCTGCACCTATGCCATGTGACCAATGAACGTGACATCACATGGCCTAGGAAAAACGGAGAGAAGGCAGGGGTACGTAGTGTCAGACCCCCATCGATTAGGTACTGATGACTAGAGATAAGCAAAGTTTTTAAAAATTTTATTGGGCAACTTAGCCGAAGTTAGCCAAGAAATTTGATTTGTTTCTAATTAATTTGTCACAAACTATTCCAAATCAGGTATACCTTAGGATACGGGCAATTACGGGCAAGCAGCGTTTTGATGTCCGCCTCCAAAGTGGAATGGAGGCGGAACGGAGCCAAACTGATGCATTCTAAGCAGATCCTTGCAGTCTGCAATGCACGGGCACCGACCGTGGGCCAGACGTATGTGCTGTGACCGATAGCAACTCAGAGACAGAAGCTACCATGTCAAAGGCATGCAAAATTAAGGTAGTTGCTAGTAGAGACCAGATGACAGTTATACCTGACGTGACGAGAGATAAGTGGGGAGACGTCAGCATAGGGTCTGAGAATTTTACCCAGGCAGTGGAAGACTTCCTGGCAGGTCTGACCAACCAAAAAGAGCGTATAGAAGAGCATGACCGATTGCTGGTAGAGGCTCACTACCAGCTAGGCCTGGCAGGCCAGTACGGCTTCAAACTTGAAGATGTTTTCGCCCGCTCCGCACAGTCACTAGATACACTAGAGAAGGAACTAGCTGCTCTTGCAGAGCAACTGGAGAAAGCTCCAGAAGAGTCAAAGGAGGAGACTCAGAAAGAGTTGAATGAACTAAAGGATCTAGAGTCACAAATAGAAGCGGAATTTCTCCAACTTCAAGAGGAACTTGCAGCTTCTGAGCGATCCAGACATCATGCGGAGCAAGAAAGAGATGAACTGGCTGATGAGGTCGCAAACAGCATCTCAGGAAAATCTGCTCTCTTGGAGGAGAAAACGCTGAGAGTAAAGTAAAAAAAAAGATGCAATATGTTAATGAAATAAAGAAACAAAAAGAGTGAGATCAGAGAGGGCGAGAGCAAGTCATCGTAGCTCGTGATAGAGAAAAAAGAGAGTATCTGGCCATTAGATGGGCACTAGAGTCCGTTAGATATCATCTACTAGCTGGAAAACCTGTGTTTATGAAAGACCAAGCTCTGCTAGCCTGAGGTTGGCAGAATAGAGGGAAAAGGCGACACTGACTTCATCTTCCAGAGGGCATGGTATGATGTGGAAGAATGCTCAGACCTCCGGTCTGAAGAAGGGGGGGGGGGATATGTGGCAAGGCGTACAGTGCAGAAGGGCTTGTATATCTCACCCAGATACCTCAGCTGGGTGAGATAATTTAAATCCAGAAGTGTGCAGTGGTCTCAGCAAAGGATAGTTTTCTGAGACAGTTATGTTTATGTTGCATTGTGGGCTGGATTTTAATTGGACCGACAACCCACACTCTTCCAGCACGAGTATTCCCTCATGCCTGAGGTGAGTGCAGGTGAAGCCTACCCTAATCAGTCTGGCATAAAGCGCCTCACAGTGTGTCAGTCTGGGGAGGGAGAGCGAGACTGATTTGTGAAGCAGAGGCTCTGTTTGTGGTCTCAGTCAGGAGGCCGCATATGATGTCCATGTGTGAACTGTGCTCTACGAGTGAGGTAGGAACGTATTTTGTTTAGGAAGTGCCTAGACAGGCAGGAGTTTATTTGTGTTTTAAGTGTTGACTAGGCAGGAACCTTACCCCACCCAGTGATGTATAACTGGACTATCCTTTATGAGAAGAGAATAAATGCACAGTTTGGACATGAAAATCCTTTGTCTAGTGAGATATGTGGGTGTGACCTCCTGAAAAGAGACGATCCGTTAAAGCTGATTCAATTTCCATAACTTGCCCAAGCATCGAACAAGGAGATCACATGCTACGAAAGCAATACAGTAAGGGCTTGTTCACTCTGTGTACTCTTGCCTGTTATGCTCTTGGGGTGATCTTAACTGGATGCACACTTATAGGGAGAGTAGCCACAATCCTGAACTTTTTGCATTTGTAGAGAATTTGTCTACAGCTTCTATTGTAGCCTTTTCCAGTTTCATTAATCTTCTGCATTGTTTGCATTAAGTCATGGTTTACATAAACCAATTTTTCTTGACAAAAACAGTTTTGTTAGTAACCAGACTTTGTGTGCCTTTATTTAATGGGGAATTCACCTGTGAAATCCACACTTCTCGTCTCCGTAACTAAAACACAGTTTGCAGATTATCTTTCGGAGAAGGCATTAACACAAAGTAGATTTTTTTCCCTGTAATACTGTAAAGTTTATTTAATGTGGTTAATAGAAGACATTAGTGGTACAATTGTTTGGGCGTTATAAGATTAGTTAACATATGTTTATTAATCAAAAGACATTTTATTAGTAATACAAGCAGAAATATCATAGATCCTTATGATTCCGGCTTGTGTATATAAACACAATGGGGCAGATTTATTAATCCTGTAGATGAAGCATACTCTAGACAGGGAGATACATTTTCTTCTGACTCGATACCAACTATTGGTTGGTTTAGTTTGAGGCATAATTTTAGTCCAGAATTGTGGCACAATTTTGATACTAAAGGTGTCACGATAAGTGGGGGAGACTCCTGTCACGGATGATGTTGCAGAAAGCTGGAACTTATAAATAAACATCCGACTGGCTTGATCCCAAATTAAGGAGCATATAGGTGAGCCCTATAAAACCCCTAGAGCTCTCCCTGACTTCTATGCCCATGCAAGGGTCACTATGGTAGACGATTGCATGCCCACGTACCTAATTCTGTGTGACACCTGAAAACCTTATAATAGTGAGGTCACACGACCACCGGTTCCCTGCACTTAATACGGACGGAGTCAGGGTCACCTAGAATCAAGCCAGCATGGAAACAGAAATAAAGGAAAAATACTTATCTGAGGAAGCAGCAGCCTCCAGCAGTGAACACCTCATCCAGGAAGTAGTATAAACTGCAAAGTGAGGCAGTATGGGAGAGAATATAAAGGGAGATAATTAGTCTAAATAGGTGACACCTGGCAGAAGGAAAGGAGTTGACAAAGTGAAACCAAAACAAATATCGTCATGCAAGAGGTAGAGAAGAACGTCTGCCAGACCTTCTCACAGAACTGGCGGTAACAACTCCACACTGAACACAGGAGGGAAGGGGAACAGTAACTTGGCCTGGAAACTAGTTAAGAAACAGGTCACCTCCTATACAACCCTAATCCGGGCCCTAATTATCTATCAATATGAATAGACCCTGAAGGTAGGAATATTCATATGCATGATACCTAGGCCTTTATATCCCTATAAGGCCCTGGAAAAGGTTAGGACCAGAGACAACCCATTCCTCCCCAGATAGATGAATGGAAGTCTCTGTCTCAGGCCCAGATACCAAAAACAGGGAGTATAACAAACACAAACAAACGCGACACTTAACTTCTGTAGAGACGGATGAGCAGGAACACCAGAGACAAACTCACACCAGTTCAGCCAAACCCAAATGAATCTATCTACAGCATAGTAAGAAGGGTAGGGTCAAACTATAAAGGGTAGAAGTGATGACCACTGAGCAACAGCTGAGAAAAGGGAAGTGGTCATTAACCCTATCAACACTGAATCAAGAGAAATCAAGGAGGCTGTTAGATTCCTCCATGCTCAGCCAATCTCCTTGATTTCCTGACATCAGTCACCAGAGGAACTGTGAGACAATGTTGCATGTTATACCATACCCTTTTTTCTGCAAAGCCTCACCACTATTCTGTTAAAATATGCTCCCTTGTCAAGCTATTTGCAGATGATATCTCGAAAATTACATGTGCTCAAAATTGTGAAATTTTGTAACAAATTACTATCATCTGTCTGATATCTATCTAAAACATTATTTTGAGATACTTAGTCATGAGATGTCTATGCTATAGGTGTTTATATGTGGCCACCAAATGGTTGTGTTGAGAATTGCGGGCTGTCAAAGTTTTACGAACATGTTGCTATATTTGCTAAGTGAGAAACTGGAGTACAAAATTGAAACCAAATTAAAGATAAAATAATCTTATATCTATGTTTCTTTCTGATTCACATCTGTCATCCGATCTAACATCTGACTGATTTCTACGTATATATTATCTATCTCATTGTCACAGCACAGTCTAGGAGGTGGGCACGTTCAGGGGACGCACGCATCATCAGCGCGTCTGGCGTCGCCCGCGCTCCTGATAATACTATGCATGCCCCCCGCGCGTCTATGCGCATTTATGCGAGTGGTTTTAGGGCTGAGCGCCGAGCTGATCACTCGGCACTCGGCTGTGTAGTCTGTGTGGAGTCATGTGACGCTGGCCACGTCACATGACCCCTCTGGCTCCCTATTTAAACAGGCAATCTGCTGTACACAGATTGCCTGTTATTCAGGTTCCACCTGTGTCTCCTTGGATTCCTGGTGTACTTACCTCCTGTTTATCCGACGTCTCCCTGTCTGTTCCTGCTGTGCTGTACTGCTTTCCTGGTTCCTGATCCCGGCCTGCTCCAGACGATCCCTGGTTACTCCTTTGGTACTTCTAGCTGCTCCTGGTATGACCTCGGCTTTCTTCTGACCATTCTCTGCTTGTTCCTTTGTACTGCGCTGCCTTCCTGGTTTCGACTCGGTCCGTATTCGTTCTGTTTGTTGTCTGTTCGTCCTCCCTGCACTTACACCAAGTTAGGGACTGCCGTCTAGTTGTCCCTTGTCATTAGGATTTAGGAGGCAAGTAGGCAGGGTCAGGGGCGAGGGTGGAGCGCAGTGGTCACTCCCTCCCCCCTGTCTGTGTGTGTGTTCATAACCGTTACACTCATATTCATTCATTCTTTCTTTCTCCTACTGTATGTATCTATCTATCTTTTACGTAAATTACAGGATATACAGACAGAGGTAGGCCAAGGACATATGTACCTATCCAGATGTAAAAAGACCTGTAAAGACCTAACACGTCAAGGGACTTTCAAGAAACATACAGCTGAAATGTATTGATCTGTAGAGTAAAAGTTATTTACTGACAAACGTTATCTTTTGTGAAATGTCACAGAAAATGCTATTAATGTTTTTCGCCAGCTAATTTCGAGCCTGTGCCCCAACAGAACAAAATGAAACAAAAGGGAGAATTTGATGGACGTTTGCCCTTTAGATTTCATTTAGTGTTTTGCTGGTTCAGGAAACATGCAAACACTAACTGATGTATAGCTCTAGGGGAAACTTTGATTGGTAATAAAATATTATGTCATTCATTTAGATTGGGATTATGGGATACTCTGAGAAACAATGTAATACATTCATTTTGTTACTAGAAAGAAACTTCACAATTCTGACCTGTTGTGGAATTATGAAATAAAATTGCTAAATGTAACAATCTACGTGAAAACTGCAAGTTAAATTGCTGTATCACACCTCAGTTTGGTAGGGACATCTGATAGGGCTGCCATAACGGTGCATGAGCTCTCTACCGCCATATGACTGATTTAAAATGCAGGCATATAAAGTTTGGTCACTGTACATTGGCTAGTAACTACCACCATAGAGTGCAAAAAAAACATTCTGTGCAATGGCTAGTAACTACCACTATACAGTGCAAAAATAACATTCTGTGCATTGGCTAGTAACTACCACTATACAGTGCAAAAATAACATTCTGTGCAATGGCTAGTAACTACCACCATACAGTGCAAAAATACAGTATGTAGTATACTCGGCCTTGACTGATGGGTTTGCCCATAATGTCTTGTAGTCAGCCTCGCAGCCAATCAGAAGGGGTGATTATAGACATGTGTCGTAGGCTTCATGCAAGTTTGAAAGCAGAGAAGCCATTCAGCTTGTCCATTGGTGTGACAAGACAAGTGATGAACAAAGGGCACTTCGGATGTTAAATCTGAAGTCGCTTTGTTCACAACTTCGGATTAGTACTGTACGGAGATCCGTCTCCATAAAGTATTAGAATGTATGGGCTCCGATGAGCCGAAGTTAGTTATTTGCGAAGTTGTAACTTCTGTATTTGATTTTTAAAGTGGAAAACTTGAAACCGAACTCGGCTTCAGTTCCGACTGGTACTACTACTGGCTGATCATAGTTACACTGGACACTGTGCAATTGCACCTTTTTATTTTTTTACCAAAGAATATTACAAAGTTTCTACTAATAATAAACGTACAATAACCATATTTTTCTAGTGTCTGCTTGGTCCCATTCTGTACTCCTGTTGCCATGGCTACTGCTGCTTCTACCACTGCCCCTAAACCGGCTGCACATTTCCTGCTTTGTCCATCAGGTTCCATATCGTACTGTTGCTGCTAACAAAAAAGGGAGAATTCTAGAACAAGCCACTGCTTTTTCCAATACTAACATGCATGTTTAAACACAGCAGGCATCGACCCCATTAAGTAATAAATTTTGGACTGCTTTATCAGAACAAGACTCTTATTTTACCAATATTACTGTGTGCATATAAAATTACAATCGGCCATCTGCCCCCAATAAGGGACAATGTTTGTAACTTTTTTTTTTTTAAAAAAAGGTTAACATATGAAACAGCACAGTGCGTTATTAAACTATGGGTCACCTATGGGTCAGAAGAAGTTTTTTGCACGTGCACTTTATTTATATATACCGGCAGTTCACCATCGGTCCTCTTGGTTTATTTTATTAATTTAGTTTATTAATTTAGTTTATTAATATGTATTGTGACCTGTATTAAATGTCCTTGTGTGACTTGTGTCAATCATGTGTCTTTCTGTGATGCTATTTTTGGACTATTCTATGACCATTAGTGTTATTTGTTATATATTTGACCCACTCCTTTTGGTCGGTTTTCATGCTTTAATCAGGGGTGGGCCCTGAATTTTGTTTGGGCTATATATAGGTTCCTCACCTATGGGTCAACCATGAGTTTACCTATAGCCATTTACGTCACTGTCACGTTAATATCTGAATCTGTCTCGACATTAAAGAGTTTGAAAATTGTTGCATACAGTCCTAGGAGATTTCAGTGTGTTATACACAAAATTTCAGTGCAATCCGAACAATTTTGATTTAGGTTCAATTTATTTGTACCCAAATCAAATCTTCTGCTTGATTAGTAAGAATCAGACCCAAAACCAATTTCATGAAATTTGCGTATCTCTTGAAATGCTAGATCACACATTTATATTGCAATTTATGTCCTTTTCGCTTTACAAACTTTCTGAATAGGAATGCATGGAGTCGCGAACTAGAGATGAGCGAACCAGACAAGAATCGTTTGGTTCAGGCACGAATTGATTTGTCCTGAACCAATGAGAAAAAGAGCGCCTAGTACAAAAATGTGTTTCTCAACAATATATATGCGTTGCCTAAGGGGTACTTTCTTTTTCATTATGTAGAGCCCATGGTATGCCGAGTAAGCGTGCGCAGAATTGTAGAAAATTCTAAATTGTTAAAAATTCAATTCGCACCGAATCCGAATTTCCCCGAAAATGGCTGCTGCACGTGTTGGACATGGAGCACCCACAATGCTATGCATGCAGCCAATCAGCAGCGAGCCAGCCCTGTGATGTCACAGCCCTATAAATAGCCTCAGCCATCTTGGATTCAGCCATTTTCCAGTGTACTTAGTGCAGAGAGAGACGTCAACAGGCGCTAGATATAGTGGTAGAAAAGACTTTAAAACTTTTATTTTGAATCCAGAGGAAAAAAGCAGTCTGGTTTGAGAGCTGCACTTATACAAGCAGGCAAATAACCCTTTAGTTTGTGAGAGTTTGCGTGTTTGATTTCAAGTGTGTGTTTGTATTAAGTGTGTGACTTTAGATTACGTGAGAGTAGCTGTGAGAGCTCAATTATTTGTGTGCATTGCTGAGTGGCTGTGCCTGACTTTGTTGTACTCTATACCAAGTCATAGCAGTGTAGTCTAGTTTATACACTGTGACTGGCTTTTGCTGCCAGGTTTATTTCATAGCAGCTGAGAGTATACTGTGATTACATTTTTTTTCTTTTCCTTCTCCAGGGTGTTGCACAGGTGAGTAATTAGGGTGTGGCTATCTAATTAGGAGAAGTAAAATAGCCAGTCTTCAGGACAGCTCAGTCCTTTGAATCCAGAGGGAAAAAGCAGTCTGGTTTGAGAGCTGCGCTTATACAAGCAGGCAAACAATGCGAGTTTGTGAGCGTTCGAATGTTTGATTTTAAGTGTGTGACTTAATACAAATTAAGTGACTTGAGATTCAGGGACTTTAGGAGGGGACTACAGTAAGTTAAATTCTTATCACTGCACCATATTGTACTTTTTTCTTGCGTAATCCCCATTTAGTATGTGTTCCATTATTGACTGCGCAGTCCAGTGCAC
Organism: Bufo gargarizans; assembly: GCF_014858855.1. Classification (NCBI taxonomy): domain Eukaryota; kingdom Metazoa; phylum Chordata; class Amphibia; order Anura; family Bufonidae; genus Bufo; species Bufo gargarizans. The sequence continues at coordinate 446,553,552 of NC_058084.1, forward strand.
ATCTTGTCTAATGTATGCAGTCCTGGAACAGCCATTTGAGGGCACATATCTTTGTTTAAAATATGAGCAAATTGCCCGTTTGGAATCGCACATCGAGTATCTAACCAGGCGAGTTTCAACACTGAGAAGCATTGACAATTTGGAAAAGAGTTTGCTGCTCACTGAGCAAGCACTCTATGGGGTATATGTGGGGGGAGGGTGGTAGCGAGGAGGCTCAGGAAAGTGAGGTAGCTAGCTGGCTAACGGTTAGAAAGCGGGGTAGAGGGAAA